>NC_140769.1:275854688-276327188 GCF_044657685.1 Stegodyphus dumicola | reverse complement strand
AAATTATTCTCAGAACAATTGGCGAATTCGAATCAGGACAGTTAAACTGCAAACATTGTAAATGAGTCTCCATCATCCTCTTAAAGAGATGAATTAGATTTTGAGAAATATTTTTGGATAATATTGAAGAGGCTAAGGCAAAGCAAATGGAAATAAAGAACCAAGAGTCTTTAGATATAAGAGTAAAAATGAAAAAGTACAAACAGGATTTCTACACGGCCTTTGAAGAAATAGGGAAATATGATCGCTCTTGCAAGACACCTCTTTTAGAACTTATAAAAATCTATCCTGAAAAGTTAAAAGAAGTAGCTCTAACGGTAACAGCTCTTCTTCGTACTCAAGTTATCAGGTTCAATGTTCCGTCTTACTTTCTTTGGGAACATGCAAGGACCTGACTCGGAACTGAGAGCTTACTAAAGCTATGTTCAATAACTGTGGGAAGTAGACAGGATACACAAGAAGGGTATACAAAACCCTTTATTTTTCTCTATTTACAATAATTTCCGTACTTCGGAATACAAAGACCCACTACTTGTGGTCTAAACGTAAGAATATAAAAATAAAACTAAACTCTAACTTGACTTTGAAATAATAAACGTGGAAGATTGGCCTTATATTAACAGGAAGCCGTATGTAGTACAGAGAACTGTTAACACTACAATACGTTTAAAATTATCAAGAGGATTAAACCTCTGGCCTGGAAGGCAACCAGCAACTGAGTAAAACTTCTAAGGCAAGCGGCCTGCTTCGTCTAACTCCTTCCTCTCTCTCGCTTGGCAAAAAGCCACAACTTAAGTACTTGGCGTTCGCCAGACAAATTTTACATAAATAAGTTAACGCTTATAATTCTGGCCGGAAGTAGAAAATAAGAAGTGATAGAAAAGATTTAAAATAAAATAAACGTTAGTAAAACTTAAGACCCTTACAAAGTTAGTGTGGAAAGATACTTTCTAGCTCTGAAGTTTATCAAATCGGATCTATAGCCTTCCAAAAAAGAAGATCCTGCCGAAGCTGTACTGTTTCTTAGAAATAAGTAATGCCAGTTTTTCCATTTCATAAAAAAACTTAATTAATATAAATAATTTGCTATGCCGTCAATTTTTTTTTTCTGTGGCATCTATCTATATGGGTGTATTCCAACTGCGCTAATGAAAATCCCCCCTCGTCCTGGTATAGTCCAACTGCGCCAATCAAAATTTCTCCCCCCCTTTGCCTACAGGGTTAACATTTTACTTTTCGAAGCCAATTGTAGCCAAGAGGAAAATAAAAATGAAGAAATACAATTACATATCACAATCACAAGAACAAGTAAAGAATATCTAACAAGCAGGCTGGTTACTTGAATAACAGTCATAAATGCGAGAGCTAACAAAGAAAATAAAAGGTATTGGTAAACATACATATTAGCATTACAAACATCTTTCATTAATTACAATATTAGAGGAAAGAGTATTACAATAATATAATAAATCAAATAATTGTAAAGCATACCAATTATACTTTTTATAAATTACATCAATAATAGTCAAGATGTCTGAACTAGACTGGAAAATTTAGTATAGCTCAGGAATAATACGAATGTAGCATAAAAGCATGAGTGAAGAAGGCAATGGCAATCTAAATCATTGTAATCTAAATGTATAACATTATCAGTATCTGCTATTAATTTCAATACTGCTGAAAAAAAATTATAAATGCAAATTTCAAGTAATTAATTTTACAAATAATTCAGACTGAAACTAGGTTAGAAAATAAGCTACATGCTGAAGATTAAGCTTTGCCAAAATGTTAGAAACATCATCTGTTAACTAGAGTTGTGATGCAAGAATTTGTAAAAATTATCATTTAAATATAAATTGGCATAAATACAATACAAAGTATATAAATTCTACACACATGAAAACTTGAGTACAGTGCAAAAATATGTGAAAAAGGAATGGATTAAAAGGCAACTGAAAATCACAGGATATGAATATAAGGGAGATTGAATTTTTTTTTTTTTTTTGTTAATTCTAAAAATTCTGCTGACGCTCATAATTACCAATTTATTAATTAAATGTGTATTAGTAATTAAATGTATACCAAAGTACGTCAGGTGGAAAACAGAATAAATATTTAAACGTTTCTAGTATTAAAATATGGAATTTGTAACAAAGTTAAATAACATTAAAAGAACTTCAATGACTAAAATTGGAAAGCTTAATACGGAAATATATTGCAATAATATTAGTGTGAATTTAGAACGACTTAAGAAGTCCAATTTTTAGATTTAATAAAGAGAATTTTTAAAATTAAATTAGAACTGTTTACCTAAAATGCTAAATTTGAAAGTTAAAACCATTCTGCTAAGAAGATTTGTTAATATTTATCTAGACAAGAAACTTATTTAAGGTGAACTACGAATCCGATATTTGATATGTTGATTATGTATCAGTTTTGTGTATGTCATTAATCTATCAATTTTACTATTTATATATCAGCGACTAAAATCTACAACTTGGAAAGTTTTTAATTCTTACAAAGAATAAAAAAGATCTGGCTCATCATTCCTTTAAGCATCATAAAACCTTAAAATGAATGTAAAAGAAATTTATTTTTACTTTAGCACACGCCAGACTTTAAATTAATATTTGTTTTGCATGCACAATTTTTACAATATTGATGAACGAAAATAAAGGCTTACAGTCTCAATAGAATGTCCCATTAATGGCGATAAATGACTTTTTGTAGCACCCAATCTTCTTGGGAAAGAAATAGGGGACAGGAAACGTCGCGTAGTTCGTGGATTAGATGAGAGGGGGACGGGGATCTTCGATCAAATTTGGCGTAGTTCGTACCCTACCATCTATATATATATGTGAAGGAGTCGGAGTCAGAGTCTTTAAAATTCCAGGAGTCGGAGTCAGATTCGGTCATTTTCCGGTCGGTCACAGCCTTGCATATAGGGACCAATTACATGTATACAGGGACGGACCTAAATATCGCCAACTTTTTGGCGATTTCTTGCGAAATTTCGATACGAAAATTAATCGCCAAATATATAGCTGCTTGGCGATATCTCGCCAATACCTGAATGTTAGACGAACCCCTGTAACGTTATTTTTCCTGCAGGCTTCTTCTCTTTTAAGCATTTCATGTTACAAAAGTACTAAAATTTCACATATGATTTCACTAAAATTATTTTATCCCTCTTTTTTTGCATTCCCTCGTGGTGTAACAGTAACACACTCGGCTCGTATTCGAGAGGTTCAAATTCTACATTTCTACTGTTGAAATGTCTATAGCGTAAGTGCGAAGAAAATTATGCTTAATAATAAAGCTAAAAAGACAAAGGAGGTGAGTAACACGAGACTGGTAGACTGTGAAATTCAGCGAGAGCGTAAATAACCTTAACAAAGGTCGTTGGGCGGTCGTTAAAATCTGAATGCTTTCATAATTTTTTTTTATTATTATTTTGCTTATTTATTTACTTACTTATCGCTTTTAAATAAACTCATGTAACTGTAGTTTCGTGGTAAAAAGACATTAGCTTTCAATCCCGCTTCTTAGTTCAGAAATTCCCTTCATAGCACTAAAGTAATTAATGGAAAATGCGAGGCATCTTCGCTGATCACTTAACAAATTCCACTTTCATGCACTTTCTTTTTTGTGCAGGTTGTATTTTTACAACCGTGCGGTAATTTTAAAAGCGACGACGAAATCTCCTCTCTAAGTGTGGAAAAAAGTTCTTCGTTTTTTTTTTTTCTTTTTCTTTCCCATTTCCTTTTAAAACTTCAAATAAGCTTTAAATTTGATTAATGTTTTTTTTTTTTTTTTTTTTTTTTTTTTTTTTTTTTTTTTATGTGTTTTTTCACCGCACTCTTTTGCTTGCAAATTTTTACAGTACTCATCAGCTTAAAAAAACATGGACTTGATTTTTCTGGGGGGGGTAGAAAACACCGTGGAACACTGATGCATTATACCTTCATCTTCAGATAGCCTGCATCCATTTCAAACAACTTCACTAATAAAATAATTAAAAAAATGTGTTAGTTAAAGTAATAAAATGCAGTTGATGTTCTATGCAAAAAGGATTCAACGAAGAGCTATTGATATTGCTTATTACTTCCTTGTACGAAGTGTAAAAGAAGTATTGTAATCGCAAAAAATTTCGGATATCATATCTCAACGAAAATATCCATTTTGACCGTTATCGAATGCAATTGAACGATGTTTTTGCGTTACATCTGTACGTAAGGACAGAATAAAGGACTGTTTTTCCCCAAATAAATTCTAAAAGTGATTTAAGACGGATTCAGAAGAGGTTTTTTTCGTGGCCGTCTGTACGTGCGTATTTGTGTATGTATCTCGCATAACTCAATAACGAGGAGCCTCAGAGTTGAAACTTTGTATATAGGACTGCTAAAATACTTAGTTGTGCACCTCCCTTTTTCTTTGCAATCGGCCGCCCCGTACAAGTATATATATATATATATGGTAAGATATAACAAAATAAGAGTGGAAGCTAGAGAAAGGAATGACGTGGTTATTTTGCAAAGCAGTATTTATACCGAATAGGTTCAGAAAGTATTCTAAGCTATGATTGGTTATAGTTTTAATTACCTTTTTAGTTATGGGACATGGAAAGATCTCGAAAGTAGTGTTATGTAACATGGAAAGATCTTGAATTTGGGAGAACAGATGAATTTATGGGAGGAGCATAAAATTTAGAATCGTTATTTTGAGTTCGCCAGTTAGTCTTAAAACGGATTTCTTGGCAAATTTGGCGACCAAAAACTAGTCGCCGAAACCATTGTCAGCTTAATGATATCTCGGGAAGTTAACAAGATAGGCATTTACTCAGTTAGGGGGGTGGAACCACCTGCTCTTGTATTCTTACTTTTTTGGGAGAGCATCGTCTATATATTTTCAACATTTATAACAATACGTTTGAAACCAGCAAGAAGAATCTCATTATTATCATTATTCAAAGAAGCTGAAAACTGCATATAAAAAGGGTATGGTTTTCGAAAGGTTATTTAGAATGAAATTTAAATTATTTCATTTTATAGTGTCTCCGATATCACGAATTAAATAATGCTGAGACAACAGTAATACCTTGTTTTCATCTTTAGTCAAATAATGATATTTTTCTTTCAATGGATTTATGATGTTTACTTCCAAGTTTATTATAATAATTGGATTTTTCTGGAAGATAAAACATTTACTCAGTAAATGAATAACAAGAAACAACATATAGCATATCTTTTTAAACAAAGTCCAAAAAATTAATCCAGGCAGCAATTTCTACCTTTTCAAAAATTAACTTTTCATTTTTAAATTCCATTTCTTTCTATTATTTTGAATAGATGTTGGTGTATTTAATTATGGCAAAGCACACTAGGGCTATCTGCCTAAGAGGAGGGATGCCTTTCGTGGAGGACTTTCTAATTATTTTGAATAGAAGAACGGTAATTGATTACATTCGGAACATTACGTAGAAGGAAATTATTGTTCCTCTTTTTTACCAATGTAGATGCATTGGAAAACAATATGTATATTCACTCGAATACAATTTTCCTCTTTTTTCATCCATTAAAAGGCTTGATTATATGCGTGTTTCAAACAATTTTTTCTTGCATTTTTCTTCAATTACACAATATTATATTACACAAATTAGTATAGCTCAGGAATAGTACGAATGTAGCATAAAAGCATGAGTGAAGAAGGCAATGGCAATCTAAATCATTGTAATCTAAATGTATAACATTATCAGTATCTGCTATTAATTTCAATACTGCTGAAAAAAATTATAAATGTAAATTTCAAGTAATTAATTTTATAAATAATTCAGCCTGAAACTAGGTTAGAAAATAAGCTGCATGCTGAAGATTAAGCTTTGCCAAAATGTTAGAAACATCATCTGTTAACTAGAGTTGTGATGCAAGAATTTGTAAAAATTATCATTTAAATATAAATTGGCATAAATACAGTACAAAGTATATAAATTCTACACACATGAAAACTTGAGTACAGAGCAAAAATATGTGAAAAAGGAATGGATTAAAAGGCAACTGAAAATCACAGGATATGAATATAAGGGAGTTTGAATTTTTTTTTTTTTTTTTTTTTTGTTAATTGTAAAAATTCTGCTGACGCTCATAATTACCAATTTATTAATTAAATGTGTATTAGTAATTAAATGTATGCCAAAGTACATCAGGTGGAAAACAGAATAAATATTTAAACGTTTCTAGTATTAAAATATGGAATTTGTAACAAAGTTAAATAACCTTAAAATAATTTCAATGATTTTGAAATGGAAAGCTTAATACGGGAATATATTGCAATATTAGTGTGAATTTAGAACGACTTAAGAAGTCCAATTTTTAGATTTAATAAAGATGATTTTTATAATTAAATTAGAACTGTTTACTTAAAATGGTAAATTTGAAACTTAAAACCATTCTGCTATCTAAGAAGATTTGTTAATATTTATCTAGACAAGAAACTTATTTAAGGTGAGCTACAAATCCGATATTTTATACGTTGATTATGTATCAGTTTTGTATATGTCATTAATCTATCAATTTTACTATTCAAAACTGATATATATATATGTAATGTTTTCAGTTATTCCAACACATCGTGGGCGAATGGTGAGGCTATTCCATTACACGTTCTGGCAGATGGTTAACGAAGCTGGGGTGATTGAAATACGGAGAAAAATGACGACTCAGGACTTTTCACTTTTAACAGCAAGCATATCTTTATTTTAATTTATAGCAGATGACTTTTTCCAGATGAAGTTATTCAAATAACTTATTCAGTAATTGAACTATTAGATGAACTGACTTTAAACTTTAATACATCATAACGTTCTAACAAAGAAAGAGGAGCATAGCGGAAGCGTTAGCAGGACGAAGGCGAGAAGGCATCTGTCTAGGAGAACTTATGACGCAGCATTTATATGAAAGGGTATGTAACAGAGTAGCTTCTAGAAAAATGTAGAAAAACTTATGACGCAGCATTTATATGAGGAGGTTATGTAATAGGTGCGAATGTTCTAGAAGGTAATGGTCTAAGGGGAGATGCTGAATTGCAGAAAATTAATTAAAGGATGCAAAGAGCAAAGCCATTGTATTTTTTTTTTAATTTTACATATATACATATATATATATATATATCAGCGACTAAAATCTACAACTTGGAAAGTTTTTAATTCTTACAGAGAATAAAAAAGATCTGGCTCATCATTCCTTTAAGCATCATAAAGCTTTAAAATGAGTGTAAAAGACATTTATTTTTCAGCACAGGCCAGACTTTAAATTAATATTTGGTTTAGATGCACAATTTTTACAATATTGATAAACGAAAATAAAGGCTTGCAGTCTCAATAGAATGTCCCATTAATGGCGATAAACAACTTTTTGTAGCACCCAATCTTCTTGGAAAGAAATAGGGAACAGGAAACGTCGCGCAGTTCGTGGATTAGAAAAGAGGGGAACGAGGATTTTCGATCAAATTTGGCGCAGTTCGTACCCTACCGGCATATGGTATTAGAAAAGTACGTTATTAATGTCGACATATAATAAAAGGAAGAGTTTGTCTGTGTGTGTGTCTTTCCCTTAAGCTGGACATACAGTGTCTCAAAAAAGTGATGGGACATTTGCGCTTTACAAAAGGAAACTGCAATAAAATAAATTTAAAAAACATGTAAAATTTTTTGTGGGTGTGTTTCATACTTAAATTTAGTAACAATTATTACATAACATACATTTTCTCAAAATATTAAAATATTAATTTAATAAAATTACAATTGTTTAGAACGGAGCAGAAAATGGCTCACTTAAGTGATGTGGCACTACGTACTATGCAACAAAAATCGTCTGAAGTAAGCAATAAAAATATCTTTTGGGGGTTTTTATTTTTACTCAAAAGCAATTGGCAATAATGTATAAAATAGTCTGCAATATTTCTCTCCAGTTTGTTTTGTAATTTTTGTGTTTTTTAGCTCTGTGCAGCGATGAATGCTAAACGAGAAGAAACTTTGCCTGAAATTCGAAAATTAGTTATTAATTTGCATATTGAACGTAAAAAATCTATTAGAGAAACTGCTGAAACAGTTAACTTCAGTCATTCAACAGTTTTCAATATCATTAAACGATATAAAAAGAATCATATGATTCAGGATAAAAGAAGACCTGGCCGACCATCAAAGCTATCCAATGGAATAAAGCGAATTATCGTTCGAAATATTAAAAAAAAAATCCAAGAGTGAGTGCTCCTAAAGTTGCTGCTGATTTACAAGCATTATATGGAGTAATAGTTAATTCTGAGACTATTAGAAGAGTAATTCGATCTACTGGATATCACGGTAGAGCAGCCAGGAAAAAATTCTTCGTAAGTGAAAAGAATAGAAAACTCAGACTGGCTTTCGCAAAATCCAACATAAATAAAAATTCTGATTACTGGAATGAAGTTATATTTGCTGATGAGAGTAAATTTAATATATTTGGTTCTGACGGTAGAATCTTTGGTGTGGAGAAAACCCAGGGAAGAATTTCGCAAAAAGAACTTGGTGCCAACTGTAAATCATGGTGGAGGAGGAGTTATGGTATGGGGGTATATGTCGTCCGCTGGAGTTGGTAATCTTGTTTTTATCGACAGTATAATGGATCAGTACAAGTATATTGACATTTTAAATCAAAATTTAAAATCTTCAGCACGAAATTTGAACCTTCATAACGAATTTAAATTCTACCAGGACAATGACCCCAAGCACAGTGCTTTGAACGTTAGACTCTGGCTGCTGTATAACTGTCCTGAAATAATAAAAACACCACCACAATCTCCAGATTTAAATCCCATAGATAATATTTGGCAAGAATTGGAATCAAGAATTCGCAAACACACCATTTCTTCAAAACAACAATTAAAATCGGTGCTTCAAGATGAATGGGGTAAAATCACTCCGGAAATCACAGAAAAATTAGTCGAATCCATCCCAAGAAGATTAAATCATGTTTTAAAAGTAAAAGGAAATCCAACAAAATATTAAAACCTTTTAAAAAGTAAAATTTTTGGATAAATATTTGATGGAAAAGTATGTGTCCCATCACTTATGTGAACCATTTTTTGCTCCGCTCTAAACAATTGTATTTTTATTAAATTAATATTTTAATATTTTGAGAAAATGTATGTTATGTAATAATTGTTACTAAATTTAAGTATGAAACACACCCACAAAAAATTTTACATGTTTTTTAAATTTATTTTATTGCAGTTTCCTTTTGTAAAGCACAAGTGTCCCATCACTTTTACGAGACACTGTACATAGGGTGCATCTCGACAAGAGCCAGTGCACCTGGAAGGGATTTCTTCAAAAGTTTAATGAGTTTTTTTCATTTTATGTTTTTTGATGAAATCGCATCGAATCGATAATTCTCTCTCATTATATCTGCAACAGTGGCACGCAGCCATTGTTGCTGATATATTATTGTTGCTGATATCAGTAATTTTGCCACTTGGAAAAATGAGGACGAAAATTAGAGTCTACAGAATTTTTAATTAATATCTCTGATTTTAGCTATTTCTTTTTCTTTTGGAAAAACGTCGATGTCGACCTTCTCTAGGACCCAGAAAAGAATTGTAGAAAGTTTTGTGACGATACTTATAGTAGTGACTGAGTTTTTAGCGAACAATGCTTTGTATACTGGACTACTGACTGTTTTCTTTTGCAAATATGAGAAAATATATTATTAACTAGCGGAAGTTCCCAAATAACAATGCCAAAATTACGATTCATGCTCATACATTTTCAGGCTGAAGCGATATAGAACTCGCATAAAATATTTCGATAGAAAAATAAACTAATTCTCTCTCATTACATCAGCAGCAATGGCAAGCAATTTTTATTGATTTTCGTCTTTCTAATCAAATGGTCGTAAAAGCTCAAAGTTCCATTCAATATTTCACTTGTATTCAATTTTAGTGGATAAAATGTAGCAAAAAAATGGATCATAATTGATCAAAAATCAATAACGCGAACAAACAAACACACTAATACACATTCTTCTTTATATGTATATATTTTGTAAAACTTACAAATTTTTTATTAACAAATTCTACGATTTGAAAGTGGGCAGTAACAACACGCTTCATAATACAGCATTTTTATCTCTAACGAGGGAAGACTGTTGCCACTCTGAAAAATGAGTTCCGAAAATGAACGCTGTCAGAGTTTTTAATTAATATTTCGGCTAATTAAAATTGTATAAAGATGGGAATAGTCAAAAAGTCTTCCGACGAATTTTTGGTATCGGGAATAACTTTTTTAATATTTGGCAATGCTCTTTTTATTTCATTGTAAAACTTAGAAATGTTTTATTAACAAATTCTACGATTTGAATACGAGCAGTGGCAACAACTTTCGAAATAAAGCAGATTTTCTACCAAGGGGAACCCAGTTGTAAACTTTTATCTTAAATTAAAAGTAATAAATAATGAAATAACAAAGGAAATATATTTTTAGAATTTATCCATTTCAAACGAGATGCGATAATTTCAGAGCCCAGAAATGAAAAATAAGATAACCGAATTTCGCTAAAATCCTAGTATATAATCCTTGGCACGATTTTGAAAACTGTCTCCAACACCAAAATGACCCGTTTGAACCGATCAAAATCGTAAAAATCTGTCTCCAAAATCTGTGTGTACCGTATACTAGGATCAGACTCCGATTTTTTTATTTTGAATACTAAAATAACAATAATGTTTACTTCAGTAACATAATATCGCACTTTCAAACGTTTTAACTAATTTTTTTTCAGCTAGGTATATTATATGTAGTTAACAAACATTTTGTTATTTGTAATTAATCTGGGTAATACCTCTATTTATGTTTTGCAATTTTAATAATCTTAAAAACTTGCACGCTTATTTTATGACCATCTCCATATAGCAGCTGCTTTCGAAATTTTTAAAACAGGCCGAAAACGTGATGTCTGCGAATTGCGTAAGAACTAATATTTGCACAGACGGGGAATCCGTTTGGAAAAAAAAAAAAGTGCTGCCGCGTGTAATGGCTGTAGAAGTTTTATATCGTTTGCGGCATTTTACATTAAATTCACCAAACTGTGTGAAGTTCTCTAGCGATTTGGTTTATTTATATTCGCTGTATTTGTATTTCCTGAAGAAGCATTTCTGCGTGAAATCAACTGAAAAAGTTAACTCGAATTATCGTTTGCGGCATTTTACATTATATTCACCAAACTGTGTGAAGTTCTTTAGCCATTTGTTTTATTTATATTCGTTGTATTTATATTTCCTGAAGAAGCATTTCTGCGTGAAATCAAATGAAAAAGTTAACTCGAACTATCGTTTGCGGCATTTTACATTATATTCACGAAACTGTGTGAAGTTCTTTAGCCATTTGTTTTATTTATATTCTATGTATTTGTACTATCTTAAGAAATATTTCTGTGCGAAATCAAATGAAAACGTTAATTCGAATTATGAAAGATTTGTGGATTATCTTCAGTATAACTGCGTGATGAAAAGTTTACGTTTTCACCATGACAGGTAAGGTAAAAAATTAAAATATGAAGCGTTGTAAGGGGAATGAAGTATGAAATTCATAACTAGAATGAAAATACTATACCCATTTTTGTTTTTTTACGTGTAAAATATGAAAGTTTGTGGAAAATTAGGTTAAGAATTCATATAAAATTTGTGAATATATTTTTTTTTAATTTGCTAACTGCAAATTGTCTACGGTTTTGAAAGTTTATATTAGAAGAATACGTTTTCATTACTGCGGTTTGGTCAACAGTAAATTTAAAAATTATTTTTGGTTTTAAATAATATTTACGCTTGATTTGTTAATAATCTGAAAAATACCATTCGTTCTGATTCTAAAAGTTTGCCTTTCGCATTATCCTTTCCTTATGTATCAAATTTATGATAAACTTAATTACTTTATAACTCTGTCATTTAGAGGGGCATTATATTTTTTCTGTTTTTATTGAAAAATGAAATAATAACCTTTTGAATTACATTAACATTTGTTAATATCAGTTGCGCCTGGTTAATATTTAGAATGTTAATCTAAATCTTACGGTAATAGGAAAAATAAGTTAATTTTGATAATAAATGTAATTCTTTTCAAATGTTAAAATGTTTAAAATATGTTCCAATGAATATTTTAAATTCCTTTTGACTTTGTTGCACGAAGTACAGGAAGTATTGTCATCCCGAAAAATTTCAGGTATCATTATTCAGCGAAAATAGCTATTTTGACCGCTCTCGAATCCATTTGAACGATATTTTTGCCTGACACTTATTTTTTTTTTTCAAAAAAGATTGTAAAATGGGTTCAAAAGAGATTTTTTTCACGACGTTTTGTACGAACATACGTATATATCCTGCATAACTCAAAAACGAGTAGCCTCGGAACTTCAAAATTTTGTATATGGAACTGCTATAATATCTAGTTGTGCACCTCACATTTCTGTTGCAATCAGTCGCACCGAACACACACACATATATATATTTATTTATATAAGTATGTATGTATGTATTCCCGCTCTGTTACCCAGAACAGAGCGGGAATACATACATACTGTGATGCTTCTTTGGCGAAATGAAGCAACTCCAATGATGGAACACAGCAATAACTTTTTATTTAACACTCAAAAATGGCGACATACAAACAAGAAGAGAAAACATATTCTCTTCTTGTTTGTATGTCGCCATTTTATAGTAACATATTATATAAACATTTAAAAATAAATTACATTCTTCGTGCGAGAGTCGCACGTGGCACTCGAGTCTAGTTTCAAATATTGCCAGTAATCTGTACATTATTTATTATTCATCTATTTCAAATGCATGAGAGATTAATAACGATATTAAAGCTGTTACAATACATACCCAGCTGTTACCCAGCAAGTTTTTTTTTCCTTATATATTAGTAAACTGTGGAAAAGGTGATTGAATTATGTTGTTCTTACCCTCCGGTTAAGCTTTTTAGTTAAATTGTATGCAATCGCTGTACGCTTGCATGCGGTCTACATGTTAGGTATCACCAATTTAAAAGTATAAGTGGTTTCTAAGCCTAACGAGGCTACCATTTGTTTACAATTGAAACTCTTAGAATGGTGAATTAAGTTAGTGGGTACACCAACTTCAGTGTTTTTACTTCCTTGTACGACGTAAAAAGGAAGTTTTATAATCGCGAAAAGTTTCAGGCTGCATATTTCAACGAAAATATCCATTTTGACCGCTATCGAATGCAATTTAACGATGTTTTTGCGTGATATCTGTACATAAGGACAATAAAATACTCTTTTCCTAAAAAAAATTTTTAAAACTGCTTTAAAATAAAATCTGAAGAGAATTTTTCTTGGCATCTGTAGGAACGTACGTACATACGTACATATCTCGCATAACTCAAAAACGAGTAGCCTCAGAACGTTGAAATTTTGTATATAGGACTGCTATAACATTTAAATGTGCACCTCGTATTTTGGTTGCAGTCGGCCGCACCAAACATATATAAATATATTTATATATATATCCAATCTGTTACCCGTCTCGGTGATGTCAGTTTCTTTACTCTTATATTTTTGTAAATTGTACATTTTTTTGCTTTAAAAATGATTGACTTATGTTGTTCTTATCTTCCAGTTAAGGTTTTTATAATTTTAGTAAATCTCTATGCAATATTTTTAGAATTATCAACAATTTTAAAGTTTTCTAAGTGCCACTAATAATTTTTTTGATGGCGGCCATTGCTTGTTTACATTTGAAACAGCAGGATAGTGGATTTGTTGCCAATCTAGAGAAACTTAGCTACGCAACGACAAAGATAACGCCTTCATTTATTATTCCTAATGAAATCATGCTTAATCCTTTCTGGAATTTTTTCGAGGAAATATGTGTTTAAGATATACTATGTAATTTTTAATACAGATATTTTGAGTTTTTATGTATTTTTGCCTTGTCGCGAAGTGAGAACTGAATTAATTGAATGAGAAATACTCAATCGTCTGTGGAAAACTGTTTCTTTTTTGTTTTGTTTCTTTAATTTCTTTTATATCGTTCTAGCTTTATTATAGTATTTGAATAGAACATATGGATTCGATATAGATTCGATAACAATAGAATAGAACATATGGATTCGATATAGATTCATATAGATTCGATAATTCTTTAAATGATATAAATGTTGTGCATTCTGAGTTATAATATAAACGAAATATAATACTCTTAAGTGAACCTAGCTCCAGAGTTTCGCTATGGTAAACAAATAGAGTGAATGTTAAAGAATACATTTATTCTATTGTGGTTTATGCGCTGTCGGGGAAGTAGTTTTAAATCAATCCAATACGTTGAAATGTAATGCAAGAAAAAGTGCGTATAATTTAATATTCCGTACAAGGAAATCATGTGGTGTACACATCAGATTTTTTTAAATAATTGAATGAGAGTATAACCCTTCTGACAGCGCAAAAATAGAGCCTTCGATACATTGCTTATTTTTCAACGACATTTTAAGAACATATTTTTAATGCTGCGGACGATAATTAAGCCTTTATCCAAATTTGATATCAGTTACAAAATACCAGTTACAAATCGTTACAAAAATATGTGAACACTATCTGTAAATTGTTTCTACAAAGAGGTAAGAAACATTTACCAAAAGCCTTTCGCGAGTTTATGTAACAAATATTTGTACGCGTCCAGCTGTGTGTAGTAGCAAGTAAGTGTATTGACGAAAAGTAAACTCACTATATTTTCATACTAAAGTTTAAAAATCAAGAATGGGTATCTTGACCGATTTTTTGGTTTTTGTTCCTACAACACTTTTATCAATACCAATTTTTCGATCTCCCTTCTAGGAAGGAAGAAATATTCCCTAAGCAGATACTTTTCCCCCTTTTTTTTAACCATGCTCTTTTTATATCCATCGAGTGTTTTTCTTCGGATAAATTGGCGGATAGTAGAGACAATCCGGTGTTAATCCTTCCCCAAGAAGCGCGGTCTTTCCTTAAAGGTCAAGCCATTGGCTGGAAAGCTCTTTCATGGTTCATTTCCTTGAAGGGGAAGATGAAAGTTTACGATCAAAAAAGGAGAAGTTTGCAGAGCAATGGTAAGTTGTTCCTAGACATGTATTATGTTTTATGATATTTCTACGCATTTGAAGTAAAACTGACATTGCTGGTAATGCTACCTCGTACTAGCTTACTTCAAAATAGTTGTCAATTCAATAGATGTACGCTGATATCATTGCGAAGTGATGAATTTTTTTTCTGTTTCCCATAGAGTCTTGTTTTACATTTGAATGTGTACGAAAATAATTTGTACTTCCTTGTACGAAGTAAAAGGAAGTATTCTAATAGCGAAAAATTTAGGGTATCATATTTCAACGAAAATATACATTTTGACGGCTATCGAATGCAATTTAACGAAATTTTTGCATGACGTGCACGTAAGGACAGAACAAAGGACTCTTTCCCCCTCGAAAAAAAAAAAAAGATAAAGCTGGTTCAAAATGAATTTTAAAGAGAATTTTTCGTGGCGTCTGTACGTACGTATCTCGTATAACTCAAAAACGAGTAGCCTCAGAACGTTGAAATTTTGTATGTAGGACTGCTATAACATGTAGATGCGCATCACCTATTTTAGTTGCAATCGGCTACAACAAAAGTGTATAAATATATGTATATATATATATCCACTCTGTTACTCGGCTCAATGAGCTCCGTTTCTTTGTAATTGTTTGTAAATTGTGCATATTTTGCTTTAACAATGATTGAATTATATTGTTCCGGTTAAGATTTTTATGCCTTTAGTTAACCTGTATGCAATAATTGCGGAATTATCAACAATAGAAAAGTTTTTTAAGTAAGGCTAAGACTACTTTTTGATTACCATGGCGGCCGTGTTTGTTTACATTTGAAACTTAACAGAATAGTGGATTTGTTGCCAAGTTAGAGAAACTAACCTTCACAACAACAAAGATATAGCCTTCTTTTATTATTGCGAATTAAATTCTGCTTAATCCATTCTGGAATTTATTCGAAGAAATAAGTGTTAAGATTTACTTCGTAATTTTCAATATAGATATTTTGAGTTTTTATGCATTTTTGCCTCATTGCGAAGTGAGAACTGAATTAATTGAATCCGAAATACCGAATCGTCTGTGAAAAACTGTTCTTTTTTTTGTGTGTGTGTTGTTTGTTTAATTTCTTTTTTATACATAATTTTAGATTTATTATAGTATTTGAATAGAACATGTGGTGTAACAGATTTAAATAATATTAAAATCTTGTAGTTTAAATAATTTAAATAGATGAACATTAAGGTATTTGTGAATGGCAATATTTGAAACCAGACTCGAGTGCCTCGTGCGACTCTCGCACGAAGAATGCAATTTATTTTTAAATGTTAGAATATGTTTTCTCTTTTTGTTTGTATGTCGCCATTTTTTTTTTTTTTTTTTTTAGTGTTAAATAAAAGTTATTGCTGTGTTCCATCATTGGAGTTGCTTCATTTCGCCAAAGAAGTATTACAGTGACAACGATTAGATAATTCTTCAGATGATATAAATTTTGTGTATTCTGAGTTATGAAATGAATGAAATGTAACGCTGTTAAGGGAACCTAGCTCCAGAGTGTCGCTATGGTAAACAAATATCGTGAGTTTTAAAAGAGTGCATTTATTCTATTGTGGTTATGCGCTATCGACTAAGTAGATTTATATTAATCCAATAAAGTTTAAATGAAATTCAAGAAAAATGCGTATAATTTAATATTCCGTACAACGAAGTCATGAGGTGTACACATGAGACTTTTTTTATAACGGTATTGCATTTTAAAGTATTGAAAACATGCCCATAATGTATTGTATAATCAGTACGTTTTTTGGGGATGCTGGAGACGTGAAAAATGGGCAGTGCTTTCACCGGGAATCAAACCTAGACCTTTCGAATTCGCGCCGAGTGTGCCAACGCTACACCACGAAGGCATGCTGTAAGGAGGGATAAAAGATCTTATATACTCCCTCTTTTAACTCTTTCGCATAGATAGAGGCTAAATTTTTTTTCACCTAAACATCTAAAATGTCCGTATATATATATTTTTATTGGATTGGATTTCACCCTCCTATGCAAAAGTAGCATGCTGCAGCGGTAACATAAACTTACTTAAGTAAAGCGAAAACTTTTCTCTTGGGATCTTCATGCGCTTTCACCGCTGTGTGCCGTGTTTCCTTAGTACACGTTTGCAACTTGAGGCATCAATAGCTAAAGGTTAACGCTAAGCAAAGAAGAATGTAGGTGCATTAGAGTAACAGAACTACTTTCAGTCGCTTCAAAAGAATGATTGGCATGTCAGTTAACAACACCCATGAGCAATGATCCATGCACTAACGAAAGAGTTAAAGTGCGACTGGGGATTAAAAAGAAATTTTGTTTAATTTCCATTTCAGTATTATTATACAAAAAGGGCCAGCTAATGTCATTTTTTACTTCCTTGCACGAAGTACTGTAATCGCGAAATGTTTCAGGCAGCATATTTCAACGAAAATATCCATTTTCACCGCTATCGAATGCAATTTAACGATGTTTTTGCGTGATATCTGTACGTAAGGACAGAATAAAATACTCTTTTCCTTCAAAAAAATTATAAAACTGCTTTAAAATTAATTCTGAAGAGAATTTTTCGTGGCGTCTGTACGAACGTATGCAGGTATCTCGCATAACTCAAAAACGAGTAGCCTCAGAGCGTTGAAATTTTGTATATAAGATTCCTATAACAAGTAGATGTGCACCTCGTATTTTAGTTTCAATTGGCAGCCCCAAACGTATATAAATATATTTATGAATATATCCACACTGTTACCCGGCTCAGTGATCTCCGTTTCTTTACTCTTATATGTTTGTAAATTGTACATTTTTTGCTTTAAAAATGATTGAATTCTGTTGTTTTCATCATCCTGTTAAGGGTTTTATGCCTTTAGTAAATCTGTATGCAATATTTTTAGAATTATCAACAATTTTAAAAGTGTTTAAGTGCCGCTAAGCCTAATTTGATGGCGGCCATTGCTCTTGATTACATTTGAAACAGCTGAGTAGCGGATTTGTTGCCAATCTAGAGAAACTTAGCTTCGCAACAACAAAGATAACGCCTTCATTTATTATTTAAATCATGCTTAATCCTTTCTGGAATTTTTTCCAGGAATTAAGTATTTAAGATTTGCTTCGTAATTTTTAATACAGATATTTTGAGTTTTTATGTATTTTTGCCTTCTCTCGAAGTGACAACTGAATTAATTGAATGAGAAATACTCAATAGTCTGTGAAAAACTGTTGCATTTTTGTTTTGTTTGCTTAATTTCTTTTATACATCGTTCTAGCTTTATTATAGTATTTGAATAGTACATGTGGCAACGATTAGATAATTCTATTCTTTAAATGATATAAATTTTGTGCATTATGAGTTATAATATGAGCGAAATATAATACTGTTAAGTGAATCTAGCGCCAGAGTGTCTCTATGGTAAACAAATACTAGAGTGAAATTTTAAAGAATGCATTTATTCTATTCTGGTTTATGCGCTGTCGGCGAAGTAAATTTTATTCAATCCAATAAGTTTAAATGAAATGAAATGAAAAAATGCTTATAATTTAATATTCCGTACGAGGAAGTCATGGGGTGTACACATCAGATTTTTTCAATATATTCTAGAGCAAACACGAAACACTTTACAGCTTGCAGAACAGATCTATATCTTCCCGTTCTAATGAACCGATTGTCGAAATTCACCTTGCGTTTTCCTTAGGATATTTATTAGATTTATATACAGAATTGTTCTAAAATAGGTATTATGACAGAAACTTGGACTTTTTCTTACATAACATACTAACATTTTCTATATTTCGATACTACGACTCAAATTATGCCTAGATATTAAATTTTGTAATTTTTGGTGAGAAATTTAAAAATTTATCTCGGGGCATTTTTTCTGTTTGCACCATAAATAATTCACTTGGTGAACTTCTTAATTTATAGCAACCTTTTTTTCTTTCCTTTTTTGTACATTTGGCGTTATTATCGCTTATAACGAATATGCCAGATTTCAAAACGCACCAGTATATAAATTCCTTATGTGTTAGGAAAGTTTGAATAAAAAAACTCTAATTTTTTGCAGGTATGCTTGGAAATACATTTACTTAAAGAAGATGGTAAAAATTTTATAGGTTATAATACAAAATGTTTTTGGAAAAATTTATAAAAATTATCAAAATGCAATTAAAAAAATAAATCATAAAAAATGGGAGAATTTTATTTGGAATGAACGTAAATTTCAAAATATGGAAGGAAGAATCAAATAAGTTTAATATAAAAAGAGATATTATTAAATATATATCCAACTGAATTAATATTGAGGAGCTAAAATTTTGAGAGATAATGTTTTAAAAACTGCTCGTGGGATTTTTACAAAACTTGGCAGTTTGGCATAATTTGAGTCGTGGAACCGAAATGTGGAAAAAATTGGCATGTCACTTCAGAAAACGTCTGCAAAATCGGCCACTAGAACCGAAGATATAAAACTGTCTTTTTTTTTTTTTTTTTTTTTTTTTTTTTTCCGCTGTGAACGTTCCATATAATGCAAAGTGGTTGAAAATGGCTGCTCATTTCTTGGGCTTGACTTACGTGGGGATTGCTCAAATGCTTATCTGCGAAAAGAAGACGAAAACTGTCATTCTGTATTTAATGCACTTGGTTCTAAGCTGCCAATTCATGAAACTTTTATAGCTTCCGGAAACTTCCATTCCTGATTGACTGAACCGCAATGCCAATGAGGGAATAAAGAAATTGTGGGCGAACATTCGTATTCTTTTTCCCTCGCTGCCGCTTCCTTCTTCAGCGTAAATGGAAGAAAGTGCTTCTGAGAGAAAGCGTAATGGTACTTATCCGACATTTTTGAATAGAAATGGCAACTCAAAGAGCATAACTTGGCCACAATGGTGGGGAAAAAAGTTTCTTCGTGCAAATTCTGATCTTTGGCAAAACTATTTGTAGCGGCGAAGAAACGTCAGGGATTTTTCAAATAGCAAATGGAACCGACTATTCCCGCTTACACGACTAAAAAGCTTCTTTTAAAAATTTACTTTTCCTGCTTTAAGCTTTTGCAAAATAGTAGCGGAAGTACCTGATACCAGTAAAGTTAGATTGAGGGTGATGCTTGTAACAACAGAGAGAACAATACCGTTGTAATCCTTCTCTAATAACTATGCAAAAACAATGCGATTCAAATTCACATATTTTTCAGTCTGATGCGGAAGGAAACCCACATAAAAAATTTCGATACTAAAAATATTTCTCTCTCAAATTATATCAGCCAAAATGGCATGCAATTTTTAATGATTTTAGTCTTTCTAATTAAATGGTTGTAGAAGCTCAAGTTCCATCTAATATTTCACTTATATTCAATTTTAGTCGATTCAATGTGGCAAAAATGGGATCATAATCGTAAATCAATAACGCGAACACATAAACAGCATTCTTCTTTATACATATAGAATTTGTTAAAACTTACAAATTTTTGATTAACAAACTCTACTATTTGAAAGCGAGCAGTAGCAACACTTCTGCATAAAACATTTTCATCTCCAACGCCCGAGACTGTTGCCACTCGGAAAAATGAGTGTTTTCAGAGTTTTTAATCAATATCTTGGCTAGTCAAAGCCGTACGAAGACGGCAAACGTCGAAATGGCTTCCCACGATTTTTTGGAATCGGGAATAATGTATTTAAAGTTTGGTAATGCTATTTTTATTTGATTGTAAAACTTAGAAATTTTTTATTAACGAACTCTACGATTTGAAAGCGAGCAGTGGCAACACTTCTGGAAGTAAAGCAAATTTTGGTACTTTTCCGTTTGGCCGGCGCAAATCTCGCCAAGCAGACTTTATTGGCGACAACATACATTATACACATAAAAATATTTTTAAAAAAATGTTAGTTCTAAGAATTCTTTTTTTGAAGGCATAAACATTTTAATATCGCTTAAAATTTTATAAAAAGCCAATAAATAAAGACAATAAATTTGTAAAAAGACATTAAGAATCTACTTTCATGGTTCAACATCCTGATTCGCCGGTTCATATCACATGACCCCAAGCGATCTCATTCACGTAAACTACTCTACAAAAATCTAATGCTCTCAGTAATTATCTACATTAATTTCAAGTAAAACAGGAACAGAAACTTAAATGCAAGAAATATTTCAATTCGTACGAATAGCTTACTCAGAAATTATGTAAAGCTGCAGTGCTTTACTTCGCTAATGCATTCTCATTAGAATTGATGAATTTAACCCTTGACTTTACCTTTTCTATATTTTCGGCTTCGGGTAAGCGCTGTGATTGCATCCTGATTGACTTAATTACGGAAAATAACCTTAGACATAAAACTGAACAATTTGATAAAAATTCTATGTAATTATATGCCACTATTGAAAGAAACAATCAATATGATAAGAAAAAGCTGCAACTTGTTTTGAAAATGAGGCGTAAAAGGAATATTCCGTTCCAGCGAGAATTTTCCGTTTGGCATCGGTTGTACCATTATTGGCGACTTTATCTCTTGCGCCGGCAAAACGGAAAAGTACCCAAATTTTTATATCCAGCGTGCGAGACTGTTGCCATTCGGAAAAATGGGGGCCAAAATTAGCGTTTTCAGAGTTTTTAATTAATATCTGTAGACGTGGACCTTTTTCAGGATCCAGAAAAGAATTGTAGAAAGTTCGGTGATGATACCTATAGTAGTGACTGAGCTAATAGCGAACAAACACACAGACATTCTTCTTTTATATATATATATGATGTACCAGCTTTTGTCGTAGGTTAAATTATCAGACGATAAGTTTTAAAAAACAGGATCCATTTATTATATTTCAGGAGAAAATAGCAGTTACAAAATCAGATATCCGGAGTAAATAAAAAAGAATTACTAATAACCTTTTGTTTGAAGTATACTGCATCGTGACATTTAAGAAAAAGCCCCAGTATTCTTTTGCGAGTACTTTTATAGCCTTTGGAAAGGCGGAGCTTCCAAGAAATGACGTCAGCCTCGTCAGCCAATCCAGTTCGCTTTAAATATTTCCAGAACATTCTAAAACTGTACGTGTAGAAAAGGCGGGAAAAACAACTTGTCTACGGGACTATGGATTTAATTCTACGTACTTTCGAATAAGAGACCGTCGCCATTAAAAATGAAAAGAACATACAGTTAGAATTTTAAGTGTATTCTTGACTACGGAATTTTATCATTACATATATGTATATATAGATGAAATGGTAGACAATTATTATTCTTAGATGCGTTTAAACAACTGTTAGGAATGCAGGAAATTGTAATCCTACTTGTGGTTGTAATTTATATGGTATATTTTGTACTGATAGTTTTAACCTTTAAATACATGCAGCTGCCATTTGGCAATATACTCATATTTAAGCTATGCAAATCAAATCAAAGCACAAATTTCAGCTTACTGTATAAGGTATTTCTTCCGCTTTTTTAGCTTTCCTTCGTGATGTAGTGGTTCTGAACGCTGGGCCGGTATTCCAGAGGTCTGCGGTTCGATTCCCGGCGAAGGCGTTGCTAATTTTTTATCTCTCTCACTTTTCGAATTAGCCTAATGTCTCTACAGTG
Source organism: Stegodyphus dumicola (assembly GCF_044657685.1). Taxonomy (NCBI): domain Eukaryota; kingdom Metazoa; phylum Arthropoda; class Arachnida; order Araneae; family Eresidae; genus Stegodyphus; species Stegodyphus dumicola. Next base: position 276,304,486 of record NC_140769.1, on the reverse strand, counting down.
GCACCCGAACAGGGAGGATGTCGGATGATGATTCTCCTCACTCAGGATTTGGCGATTGGGTCCTTTAAAACCCCAGTCACTCTTTAAAAGTGGGAGTATATAAGGTATTTGCCCCGTCTTCCTAGCGTGCCTTCGTAGTGTAGTGGTTCTGCACGCTGGGCCGGTATTCCAGAGGTCAGCGGTTCGATTCCCTTCTAAGGCGTTGCTAATTTTTCATTTCTCTGCCTTTTCGAAATAACTTAATGTCTCTACAACTGCAAAGTGTAACCAATTGGATACATACTGTTTACGTATTATAGTTTTGAAAGTTTCAGTGTGGTGGCACCACTAACGGTGTAACGATTATCGTTGTGTGAGTTGTGGTGTACGTTGTGGACACCATTTGTATTTACGAATTTTTGATTTTTTTAATGCATTAATGCAATTAAAAGGCCCAAACGCAAAAGAACCATTAGATTATTAAGAAGACGAAGAGCTGAAGCACAAAGGTTACGGCGAGCTACAGAAAATGAAGAAGAAACCGCTAGGACACTGAGCAGGGAAGCATAACGAGAGGAAAACTTACGTGCTGAAGAAACTGAGGGAGAAACCAATAGGAGAGGCGCAGAATGGACTCTCATGGTCATCGTCAAATTCGAGTGGAAGAGTTGGAACAGAATGCCACTACACGAAGAACGCAAGACGCTGCAGGTCACAGAGAAGTTCGATCTGAAGAAACAATGTTTATATGAGACGACAAGCTTCGCATGAATGCAGCACAACATTCAAGTAGCACTCTTCACAATGCAGGAAAATGTGGACTCGAAATTTATGTTGAGCAACACAGTGTCGGTTCAATGAAATCTTCCTGCAATCTCTGCAGTGGACTCTTTTTTTTTCCCAGGAGAAAGGGACACAAGAGGAAGATTCGGGCACTGTCTGTAACAATGGGAAAATTGTAGAAGCTGATATCCAGAAGAATGGCGCAATTCTGGCGGCCTTACCCGGTAGATTTCAAAGACTATTTTCTGTTTCGCTTTGAAATATCAAATATCTCCACAAATTTAATATGGGAACTCTTTTGAATACGAACAATGAATAAAGCGGGCACAGCCCGCTCAGCTGGCCAGGTTGCCCGTTAGTCTATGCTATTAGATTCCTCGCGCGTCTGTCTGTTTGTTTGTGGCATTATCTCCTCTGGAACGGCGAGGAGCTGAATTTCGAGAGAGGTACCTCTGGATTCCAAAAAATTCTGGAAGCCATTTCGACCATTCTCATCTTTGTACGACTTTAATTAGCGGAGATATTAATTAAAAAACCCCAAAACGCTCATTTTCTCGTTCATTTTTCCGAGTGGCAACAGTCTGGCACGCTGAAGATAAAAATCTGCTTTCTTTCGAAAAGTGTTGCCACTGCTCGCTCTCAAATCGTACAGTTCATTAATCAAAAGTTTTTAAAGTTTCACAAAATCTGAAATGAAAATGGCATTGCCAAAAAATATATTATTGCCAATTCCAAAAATTCGTGGGAAGCCATTTCGACTATTCCCATCTTCCTACGACTTTAATCAGACGAGATATTAATTAAAAAAACTCTATAAACGCTCATTTTCGCACTCAATTTTCCGAGTGGCAACAGTCTTTCGCTGGAGATAAACATGCTTTATTTCGAAAAGTGTTACTATTGCTCACTTTCAACTCTTAGAGTTTGTTAATCAAAAATTTGTGAAATTTTACAAAATATGAAATAAAAATAACATTGGCAAACATTAAACATATTATTATTATACATAACGTCATAGTTTGACGTTGAAGAAAGAACGCAATTGGATGTGACGTCACTGTATGTTGAAAATTGTTCGTTAATGGTCAGCATTTTAAATAAACAGCTGTTGTTGGCAACATTCTTCTTTGAAATTACGATAATTGACACGGTATATTACTGCCACGCTAATTCTTTTATTGATATTGAGAAAAAGTTATGTTACATTAAATTTAAATCATGACGTCATACGTATGCTTATTAACCCAAAGTGTCCAAAGTTTTTGTTTCCTGGTTTGGCAACAAAAATTATTTGCGAATTGCTTGTTGCTCGGAAAGAATAAACTAATCTCTATGTCTACATTTAATAAAAGAAAGAGTCTTTGTGTCTTTCATTCTTGCTGCTCGTCAGCTAATAGACCCAGAGCTGCGAAATTTGGTATAGGTGCATCTAAGAGAAAAGCCAGTGCACCTCGAAGCGATTTTTTCAAAATTCGAATCAGATTTTTTTAAATTTAATCTTTCCAATTTGATCGCATCATTTTGAATAGTTTCATTCTTTTAGGAATGTGGTTTTGGCAACAATTTTTCACTGAGTTGCGTACTGGACTGCTGACTGTTGAAAATCAGCACTGTTGCCACTCGGAAAAATGAGACCGATCATTCTGTGCAGTTTTTAATTTTAATGTTTCTCTTGGATACTGGAAGTTTGTTGAGAAAAGGCAACGGGAAATGAGACACATTCCGCAAGAGAAGTAGAGGAAGAATGACCTTGCTTGTTGCATTAGCTGTACATAAGTCACGTGTTCTCTGAGGTCATCTGCATTGTTTGTTTATAAAAGGTATACATAAGTCATGTGATCTCTGAAGCCATCTGCATTGTTTGTTTATAAAAGGTATACATAAGTCACGTGATCAATGAGGTCATCTGCATTGTTTGTTTATAAAAGATATACATAAGTCACGTGATCAATAAGGTCATCAGAATGTATCTCATTGGTTAATTTATTTATTAGGATAATTAATATTTGTATTAAGGGACATTGCTTATTTTATTGTAATTTTGTTATATGTAATACATTTTTTTAAAAAATTGTGAGTTTTTTTTTTTTTTTTTTTTGATGAAGTTGTTTTGCAGAGTAAAATTCTGCACAGTTTTTAAATTTAACGTTTGGTATTTTCAGTTATTTTCCTGGCACCCTTCAGGTATTTTCCTGGCACATTTAAAAGCGTGGCAGCGTAGCTGCTAGTTTCTTTCATATTGAAATGTTTTCATACATTTATTTTTCAAGAATACATAGAATATACAAATTTTGCTTTGGCTGCAGCCCGCTAGTAAAGTTATACAAGACGATTGAAAAAAAAATTAACATTTTACCTCTTAAAAACATTTTTCTTTTTATCTGAATAGTCTTGAAACTTGTTGAAGGAGACAAAATAATGAAAAAAGTTTTTTTTAAAACCGATTTCTTTTCTCTTCGTATTGGATTTTTCTTTAAGTTATTAAGTTTTATTGAAGAGCTTTTGAGAAATGAAGCTTGCCGCATCGTTCCTTTCGTGTGAAACTAATTAAGGGACTGATGTGTATTTTGCCTAAAGGGGGAAAAATATAGGAACTTTATGTTTACCTCAAACAGCTTTTTCTTGTGTTCTGGCTGATCTTTATTCTCAACATAAAAAACTGCAATGTAAATAGTTTTTTCCTTTTATTATCAAAGCAAGATTTTATTAATTTTTTCTTTTCATTTTGTGACTTCGTTGAGATGGATAATTAACGATAAATATTTAATATGAAAAATAAAATAAAAAAATGAAAATAAAATAAAAATAAAATAAAAAAAGATAATCTTATGCCTCCATAAATAGTATTCATGACGCATATCATTTCGATTGCAAGGAAAATACACTCAGAAAAGAATCAGTCTCTCAAACCATTGCCAACTTGGCGATATCTCGCCAATTTAGCCAGATAGCCATTTATTCAGAGTTAAAAGATTTGCTGGTGTGTTCTTACGTTTCATGTAAAGCTTGGCTTTTTTAGATTTTCATGTATTTCATAAGTTTAGATTTTCATGTATATTATTAGAAAAAATACGACAGTTTCACATATAATTTCACTAAAATTATTTACATATATATTAAATTTCGTGACAATTGTAAATTATTGGCGTCTCACAAATCATTCTTTCAATAACACCATTCAGATACGTTCATAATACGAAAACATAAACCCATTCTGCAGCTGTTAAGTTTCACGATAGCGTAGACATTGCTACATTGAGAGGTTTTAGTTTTCACGGGAAAGTCTTTGACTTTTAATTTGTAGCGAACAGTTGTTCCAATATCCTCATCTGTCCTATCATTGGCCGAGCGGTAAAGTCCCTGAACACTGGAAGTTCGGTCCGAGGTTCGAATCCCGCGAACAGGCTGGCTGCATGGGCGTTTCCGTGGTTTTCCCTATGTGTCATTTGTTAATACGAGCCAGTTTCCCATAGAAAGCCCCCCATGAAGGCATCCCTACCTTCCGTATAATGCCCTAGGAGGGAACATTTAAATAATAATAATAATATCGTCTGAGACTTCACATTGCACTTGAAAAGTCTAACGAACATGATGGAAGCTCCCTCTCTGAAGTGGCCTTCCTTATATTCGAGATTACCGTCTTACTGAATACAGCTGCATTATTGAGCTTTCAACAAAGAAAGAACATTTGATCAACTGTTTCTTTATTATTGAACCAAAAAACTTACTTGAAAGAATGAACGATGCACCTTTTTTTTTCCTCCCCATTCTTCCCAATGAAAAGGAAAGAGAATTATTTTACGATAAATTAAGAACTTCGCCAACTGAATTATCCTTGGCGCGAACTGAGAAACGTGCGCCAATATAAATTTTAAAATTTCTCGGCAAGTTTCTCACCGAATTTGACAAAATTCAGTATTTAGGCAGAAATTGAGTCATAGAATCGAAATATTAAACAAAAAACTCAGTATGCCATTTCATAAAAACTCCAATTTTGTGTCAAAATACCTGTGTTAGAACGATGCTGTGTACAAATCTAATATATATCGTATGTCGCACTTTCGAAACCTGAAAAATGCAAAATAAATTTCGTCAATCGGCTCAAGAGATACAAAACTATTCCATTTTTATTTTATAGTATTTTTTATGTGTGTGTGCAAAGTATACATCCAAATTAACACGTGTTAAGAAATAGACTGGCGTAATAATTCTCTTTCATTAAAAGTGCTTAGAGTCACTAGATTATTTTAAAGCAGAAGACGAGAAAAATGATCTATGCGCTTTTCGGAACTTGAACCCGGCCCTGTCGACCAAGTGCCGAGTGTGCAACCGTTACACGACGAAGGCATTCAGAGAGGAGGAGAAAATACCTTCTATACTCCCCCTTTTAAAGGACTACTGTGAATTAGAGGACCCAATCGCAAAATTTTGGTGGTGAAGAAACATCATCCACCACCTTTTAGTTCGGGTGCCAGTGGAGATTTATTAGGTTATTTTGAAGCAGGAGACATGAAGAAAGAGCCAGGAATCGAACCTGGACCTCTCGAATAGGCGCCGAATGTGCAGCCACAAAGGCGTGCAAATACGGAGGGAGAAAATGCATTATAACATGTCTCCAAGATTTAATTTGAAGCTTCCTATTAAATGTCTTTTTACTTCCTTGTACGAAGTAAAAAGGAAGTATTGTAGTCGCGAAAAGTTTCAAGCAACATATTTCAACGAAAATATCCATTTTAACCGCTATCGAATGCAATTTAACGATGTTTTTGCATGATATCTGTACGTAAGGATAGAATAAAACACTCTTTTCCTCCAAAAAAATTATAAAACTGCTTTAAAATGAACTCTGAACACAATTTTTCGTGGCGTCTGTACGAACATATGTAACTACGTACGTATCTCGCATATCTCAAAAACGAGTACCCTCAGAACGTTGAAATTTTGTATATAGGACTGCTATAACATGTAGATGTGTACCTCGTATTTTGGTTGCAATCGGCCGCACCAAACGTATATAAATGTAGTTATATATATATTCACTCTCTTATCCGGCTCAGTGATCTCAGTTTTTTTACTCTTATATGTTTGTAAATTGTATATTTTTTGCTTTAAAAATGATTGAATTATGTTGTTTTTATCTTCCGGTTAAGGTTTTTGTGCCTTTCGTAATTTTGGAAGCAATATTTGTATCAACAATTTAAAAGCTGTTTAAGTGCGGTTAAATTTTAAATAACATGGCGGACATATTTGTGTACATTTGAAACAGCAGAGTTGTAGATTTGTTGCCAATCTAGAGAGACTAAGCTTCGCAACACAAAAATAACGCCTTCATTTATTATTGCGAATTAAATCATGCTTCATCCTTTCTGGAATTTTTTCGAGGAAATAAGTGTTTAAGATTTACTTCGTAATTTTTAATGCAGATATTTTGAGTTTTTATGTATTTTTGTCTTGTCGCGAAGTGAGAACTGAATTAATTGAATGAGAAATACTAAATCGTCTGTGAAAAAACGTTTCTTTTCTGTTTTGTTTGCTTAATTTCTTTCATGCATCGTTTTAACTTTATTATAGTATTTGAATAGAACATGTGGCAACGATAATTCTTCAAATGAAATAAATTTTGTGCTATCAGAGTGTCGTTATAGTAAACAAAATACAGTGTCTCAAAAAAGTGATGGGACACTTGTGCTTTACAAAAAGAAACTGTAATAAAATAAATTAAAAAAACACGTAAACATTTTTTGTGGGTGTGTTTCATACTTAAATTTAGTAACAATTATTACATAACATACATTTTTTCAAAATATTAAAATATTAATTTAATAAAAATACAATTGTTTAAAACGGAGCAAAAAATGGCTCACATAAGTGATGGGACACCATTAGATACTACTACGTACTACAATAAAAATATTTTTGGGGGTTTTTATTTTTACTAAAAAGAAATTGGCAATAATTTATAAAATCGTCTGCAGTATTTCTCTCCAGTTTGTTTCGGAATTTTTGTGTTTTTTAGCTCTGTGCAGCCATGAATGCTAAACGAAAAGAAACTTTGCCTGAGGTTCGAAAATTAGTTATTAATTTGCATATTGAACGTGGAAAATCTATTAGAGAAACAGCTAAAACAGTTAACTTGAGTCCTTCAACAGTTTTCAATATCATTAAACGATATAAAAAGAATCATATGATCCAGGATAAAAGAAGACCTGGCCGACCATCAAAACTATCCAATGGAATAAAGCGAATTATTGTTCGAAATATTAAAAAAAATCCAAGAATGAGTGCTCCTAAAATTGCTGCTGATTTGCAAGCATTATATGGAGTAATTGTTAATCCTGAGATTATTAGAAGAGTAATTCGATTTGCTGGATATCACGGTAGAGCAGCAGGAAAATTTCTTCGCAAGTGAAAAGAATAGAAAACTCACACTGGCTTTCGCAAAATCCAACATTAAGAATTCTGATTACTGGAATGAAGTTATATTTTCTGATGAGAGTAAATTTAATATATTTGGTCCTGAGGGTAGAATCTTGGTGTGGAGAAAACCCACGGAAGAATTTCGCAAACAGAACTTGGTGTCAACAGTAAAACATGGTGGAGGAGGAGTTATGGTATGGGGGTGTATGTCGTCCGCTGGAGTTGGTAATCTTGTTTTTATTGACAGCATAATGGATCAGTACAAGTATATTGACATTTTAAATCAAAATTTGAAATCTTCAGCACGAAAATTGAACCTTCATAACGATTTTAAATTCTACCAGGACAATGACCCTAAGCTTGCTTTGAACGTTAGACTCTGGCTGCTGTATAACTGTCCTGAAAAAATAAAAACACCACCACAATCTCCAGACTTAAATCCCATAGAAAATATTTGGCAAGAATTGGAATCAAGAATTCGCAAACACACCATTTCTTCAAAACAACAATTAAAATCGGTGCTTCAAGAAGAATGGGGCAAAATCACTCCAGAAATCACAAAAAAATTAGTGGAATCCATCCCAAGAAGATTAAATGATGTTTTAAAAGGAAAAGGAAATCCAACAAAATATTAAAACGTTTTAAAAAGTAAAATTTTTGGATAAATATTTGATGGAAAAGTAAGTGTCCCATCACTTATGTGTGCCATTTTTTGCTCTTCTAAACAATTGCATTTTTATTAAATTAATATTTTAATATTTTGAGAAAATGTATGTTATGTAATAATTGTTACTAAATTTAAGTATGAAACACACCCACAAAAAATTTTTATTGTTTTTTTAATTTATTTTACTACAGTTTCCTTTTGTAAAGCACAAGTGTCCCATCACTTTTTTGAGACACTGTATAGTGAATTTTAAAGAGTGCGTGTATTCTAGTGTGGTTTATGCGCTGTCGACGAAGTAAATTTAATTCAATCCAATGAATGTAAATGAAATTTAAGGAAAAACAATGCGTATCATTTAATATTCCGTACAAGGAAGTCATGTGGACATCAGATTTTTTAATAAACATTTACCCCCAAAACTCAGATTTGAATTGTATGGTAACAAAGAACTGTAAAACACTAATATTTCTATACAGCCGGTAAAAATAATGAGGAAATATATATATATATATATATATATTTTTTTTTTTTTAAGCTTTGTGTTGTCTGAAGAGGTTTTTCTCCATTTGGGGGAGGGGGAGGGGAAGTAGGGCAAGTAGAGCATAAGTCGTTTTCTAATTTTAAGATTCGACAACCGGAAATTCTTTCGCTTCGCTTTATTTGATTACGAACGGAATTTTAATAATAAGTTTACGACGAGTTAAGCATTTATTCTGTGCGAGAGAAAAGTAGGGAAAGAAAAATACTAAAAAAGGGTTTTATTTATTTGTTTTTGTTCTTGAAATAAAAGTATTATATAAAAATTAGAGGTTCTCATTTATTTTAACTTATTATTTTTCTTTATTTGCTTTTGCGTGTGGGTTATTTTCTATAGAAACCTCCACCCCCTTTTTCGCCCCTGTCTATTTTCTCCTTTCTAATTCCTCATGGTTAGTAAATCGCTTTATTCACCTCACAGAATTAATGCTGAAGAAAGTTTTCTCTCAGAAAGAGAACGTCGTCGGACAAATCAATATACATCTGCTGAAAATATTTCTGTTTTTGAAGGAATAAAAAGACGCATGTCTGATGGCTTTCGAAATGGAAAAGAATTTTATGCAAAATCTACGCCAAACTAAAATTGATTTTTTACCCAGTTTTAAATCTTAAGACAGGCCTGTGCGATGGGACATTTTGCTGACCGAAGAATCTATAGAGCATAAGCTCTATGTAGATCGATGGACTAAAATCAGTATTATTTTGTGCTGTTGTAAACAAGACACGCTGTAGAAAGCAGCAAAAGTTTTTATCCATTTGAATTTACTTCTTCAATAAATATTTTGTGTCTGGTTATTACAATGATCAGAGAAGCAATACGTAATATCAGCTAATTTTGAATTCTTTAAATCAGCGGTTCTCAATCGGTAAACGCAAGAGAAATGTAAGTGGCACGCAACGAAAAAGTATTTTTAACTATTAAATTCAAAAATCTCGGAAAGTAAAAGAAAAATTGATTGAAATTTAATGTGATCGAACTCTAACTGAAGATTTCAAAAATAACACACTTATTAACTTTTGGCTGAACTCAAAAAAGGAATTTAAGGGCGTTTCAAATAAAGTTGTTAAATTTTAATTGCCTTTTTATACAACGTATTTGTGTGAACAAGTATTATCTTCCCCGTCTTATTTGAAAAAGAAATGAAAAACAAAATTAAAATTGGATTCTAATTTAAAGTTAAGTGAAATAAGGCCCGACATAAAGAAATTGATCTCTTTTAAACAGGTCTAAATTTCGCATTAAATTTTTTTAGAATTAAAGAATTATAACTTAAATTTTAGTAATTAAAAATGTTAACCAATTTTTAATCTAATATTTTTAGGTGTGCATCATTAATACAAATACCCAATAGGTTGCGCAAATGGCAATATATACATATAAATTCAAAATAAAGAAATTAAAAGTAAATTAAAAAGGCCTATGACTTGCGCTAAAGCTGCAAAGTAATAAACTAATAATTCATAATAATCTCTGAGCCCACAAGTGGCCGAGCGGTAAAGACGCTGAACACTGGTAGTTCGGTCCGAGGTTCGAATCCCGCGAACGGGCTGGCTGCATGGGCGTTTTCGTGGTTTTCCCCATGTGTAACGTGTATACGAGCCAGTTTCCCTTAGAAAGTCCTCCACGAAGGCATCCCTCCCATTAGGCAGATAGCCTTAGTGCGCTTTGCCATAATTAAATACACACAATACACACATAATAATCTCTCTATATAAAAAAAGAAACAGTTTGTCTGTGTGTGCGTCTTTCGTTCGCGCTTGCGCGTAAACTAATAGACCCACGGCTACGAAATTTGGTACAGGAAATTTAGTTATACAGTGTACTGTACAGTACTTACAAGTGCTGAAAGTCTTTGCTTGCTGAACATCTCCGTCAAAGTAAGCTGTTTGAATGTCTTCATCCGTTTTCGGGCGGCAAACGCTTCAGTCGCTGATTCGACAGTAAGGTCATCTTCTTCCTCGACACTTTCTTCTCTCACACTTTCAGTAAGTTTATCATCATTTTAAAATCTGAAACACAGGTTTTGACGACTCACATACCACCCATTCTGCTATATCCTCAGTGTTAACTTCTGAACATCCAGGAGTTTTCAAAAGAATATTTCTTAATTCTTTAGGTAATCAGATCAAAATATTATTTGATTCCAAGTCAATTTGCTTACGAAATTTATAAAAACCCCTTATAGTTTAAATTTCTTTTTTAAGTAATTCACTACGTTTGGTTTTGAATATTACTATACCCATGCATATATGGATGACGAAACACGAATTGAGTAATTGAAGAGTTATGTTTGGACGCAATTTCCCCTTGATAAGATCTGTCTCCTGCATGCTCAACAATTATTCACTTATGCAAATTAGTTGAGTCTTAAAAGATTTTAAGAAATTTTTGGGATTAGTTTGTTGGAATATTATATATTTTTCCATGGTTTTAGATACTTAATCTCAGAATTTAAATGATATTGTAAATTAGTTCGCAGCAATAATTAATCTGTTATTTGTATGCAATTAAAATTTCATAATTTAAAATTTAAACTAACTTTAAATCACTTTATACGAATAGAGAATATTTGTGAAATATATGTATATATCCACTTTGTTACTCGGCTCAGTGATCTCAGATTCATTTTTCTTGTATGTTTTTAAATTGTGCATTTTTTGCTTTAAAAATGATTGAATTATGTTGTTCTTATCTTCCGGTTAAGATTTTTACGCCTTTAATAAATCGGCATGCAATATTTGTAGAATTATCAACAGTTTAAAAGTTGCTTAACTAAGCCTAATTATTTTTGCGATAGCGGCCATATTTGGTTTCATTTGAAACTCAGCAGAATAGTGGATTTGTTGTCAATCTAGAGAAATTAAGCTTCGCAACAACAAAGATAACGCCTTCTGTTATTGGGAATTAAATCATGCTTCATTCATGCTGGAACTTATTCGAAGAAATAAGTGTATAAGATTTACTTCGTAAGTTTTAATATAGATATTTTGAGTTTTTATGTATTTTTGCCTTCTCGCGAAGTGAGAGCTGAATTAATTGAATGAGAAATACTGAATCGCCTGTGAAAAACTGTGCTTTTTTTGGGGGGTGTTTAATTTCTTTTATACACATCGTTTCAGGTTTATTATAGTAGTATTTGAATAGAACATATGGCAACGATTTGATAATTCTTCAGATGATATAAATTTTCGGCATTCTGAGTTATAATATGGACGAAATGTAACGCTGGTAAGGGAACCTAGCGCCAGAGTGTCGCTATAGTAAACAAATATAGTGAATTTTAAAAAGTGCATTTATTCTATTGTGGTTTATGCGCTGTCGACGGAGTAGATTTAATCCAATCCAGTAAGGTTAAATGAAACGCACAAAAAATGCTTATAATTTAATATTCTATACAGGAAAGTTATGTGGTATACACATTGTTTTCTATAGCAAAGCAAAACAATCTAAAAGATGAGCGAACAGCTTGTGTTGTTGCTATCTAATCAGAGTCTGCATTTAAGAACCTGATTATCCCTAAATTACCAGATTGGTAAATCTAAGACTCTCATTCATTGCTTGGTAGAATATGCTGTTATCTCTACCGAAAGAGTTTTTATGAGTATCGCAACGATCTACTTTGGTAGGTATATTTATAGAATTCAAAAGTTTAACTTCTCTACATAGATTTCTCCAATTTCGATCAATCTCTTCTGTTACAGGATCATCCCATGATAACTGTAATTTCCACAATTGCTGAAGGATCATTTTAGCGAGACGGAGCTATCCACCCCAATGGATCGAATAGTTTCGCTATGTCGAGAATGACAAAATAATTCTTTTAGTCGGAACACTTTGATACTCTATTACACCGACATTACATTTGAATTCATCATTGTCCGGATGCCATTCCAATCCCAGAACTTTCAATGTTTTATCTTCTATTACACGATGAATATTGTCACTATCTGTGTTTGTTAAGCAAGAGGTTTTTAACAATGACGGTTCACTTGTCGACCATTTGTGAAGCTCAAAGCCACCACTTTTTAGAAGATGTTGCAATTCGTCTATCAATGCAATACCTTCCTAACTATCTTTTACACCAGTTAACATATCATCAACATAAAAATCTCTTAAAACTATATTCTTTGCCTTTGGAAAGTTCAATCCTTCATCAATCGCTAACTGACTCAACACTTTGGTTGCAAGATATGGAGCAGCTGCAGTTCCATATGTAACTGTTTTCAAACGACAAACTTGTATTTGCTTATACGGGGGCTATCTCTCCATAATATTCTCTGAAAATCTCTATCTTTTTCATGAACCTTTATCTGTCTGTACATCATTTTAATATCAGCGGTTATTGCAATGTTATGAAGTCTAAATCTTAGTAAAATAAGTCATCTTGTATTTTTGGGCCTATCATTAGTGTATCATTTAAAGAAACACCTGTGGTTGTTTTAGCGCTCGCATCGAAAACAACTCTCAATTTTGTTGTTAAGCTAGAGTCCTTCAACACAAAGTGATGTGGGATATAATAGTGTTTATTCTCTAATTCATAATCTGTGTCTGGCACTAATTCTACGTGTTCTAGTGAAAAGTACTCTTTCATAAACTGAATATACTGGTTGTAAATTTCTTTCATAGATAACAGCCTCTTCTCCAAGTATTGAAATCTTCTGTACGCTACTTCACGGGAGTCACCTAGAATATCTCTATTATGTTTGAATGGTAATGCAACTGAATAACGACCTGATGTGTCTCTAAAATGCGAGTTTTTAAAATGTTCTTCACAAAGTTTTTCTTCATTTGTTAAAGGTTGTACATTTGGAAACTTTTCTAACTCCCAGAAAGAATTTACTAACTCATCTGTGTTTGTATTCAAATGATTTACATATACTGGCTCAAAATTTGTAGATTCAAAATTTGTAGTACCCGAAATTATCCATCCCAACCTCGAATTTAGAGCAAATGGTAGATCAGGACCACGTTTGACAATTTCTCCCGTCATTAAATGCAGAAATACATTTACTCCAAATAAAATGTCAACTGGTTGTGACTTGTAAAATAATGGATCAGCTAATTGTAAATCACTGAAGTTATCGAAGATGATTGATGGCAAAGATACATAGGGAATGTTATCTGTCACCTTGTCCAGTACAAACGCTGATGTTGATACACGAATATCACTTTTAAAATGAGAAGTGAATACTAAATCGACTTCCCCATTACTTATAGTATTAAATTCTCCTAAACATGATACAGAAATGGAGTTATCTTTCACTCGTAATCCTAATTTCTTCACACAATCCCTTGAAATAAATGATCTCTGAGATCCAGTGTCACATAAACATCTACACTTCACAAATTGTTGCTTAGAATTTTGAACTTTTATTAAAGCAGTACACAATAAAATGTGACTGGTTTTATTACCTTTTGCATTCGAATCATAATGAGAGGCACAAACTGTGGCTGAAACGTCCTCAGGACTCGTTAATTCATCTCTTTTAATGATAGATTGCGTAGGCGGAGATATACTGTTTAACTGAGTTTTATTCTTTGAATTATTTACAATGTGCAAAATACTGTGATGCTTCTTAAAGCAATGTTGACATGTATTTAAACTCTTGCATTTTTTGAGCAAGTGCATATTAGATAAACAATTAAAACAGTAACGATTAGATTTTACAAAATCTATCCTTTGCTGAACCGATAAATTTAGAAATTTCGAACATTTGGCTAAACTATGATCTTCTTTACAATAACCACAACCCAAAGTAGCAACCAGAACATTATTCTTATTTTGAAACACAGATTTAGGTACCTTATTACTTGTTGATTTGCTATTTTGAAGTGTTCTTGCATAGTTTTTTAGGAATTCAATTAAAGTCGTAAGTTTTGGAATTTCATTAGATTTTAACTGACGTTCCCACCATAATTTTGTAGCAGGGTCTAATTTTTGCAAAATTAAATAAGTCATTAGAGTGTCACCAAAATTATCAGTGGTTTGATTCAATACTTCTAAAGAACGAATTATTTCATTAATATTGTCAACTAAATTTAAAATAGCAAATGCTGATTCATTTTGAATAGTTGGTAAACTTAAAAAACGTTTAATATATGCAAAAATTTGTTCTCTCTTATTTGAATATCTTTCGTCTAACAGATTCCATGCTATTTCAAAATTACAATCCGAAATTTGAATGGTTTGAATAATGCGATATGCTTCACCTTTCAACGAAGCCTTCAAATACTGCAATTTTTGAGCATTAGATAAATTTGTATTATTTCTTACACAAGCACTGAAAAGATCTTTAAAAGCTATCCATTCTGTAATATTACCGCCAAAAGTCGGTAATGTTAACTTGGGTAATTTAATATTGTCAAGAACCTGTTCTGAAATTACACTATTAGAATTATTTTTATTATTTTGATTTTTTAATATTTTTTCACCTTTAAATTTCCACAAATAAATTTTATCTGTGTACTCCTGAACATTATCTATTTCGTTTTCTAATTCTTTAGTATCTGTAATTAAACTTTCGATTTCAGAATCAAGCTTCCTTAACTCAGTTTCTTTTTGTTTCAATAATTCGACATATTCCTCTAGTTCTATTAAATTAATTTCATCTGCAGTTAAAATAGTTTCAATTTTCTTTACATAATTAGTAACACTCCTGCGTAAGACCGCTCTTTTTGTTTTAAAAGTTATAAGTTCACTCATAATTGATCAATTCAAAAACAGAAATTGTTCTTAAATCACTTAACACTATTATTAAAATGAAATCGAATTCTATGTTGTATTACAACATTGTTCTTAAAATTTAACAACAAATTAAACGAATTTTTGTTCAAAATCCACTTACCTCACAAAGTGGATAATTTTCACAAACCATATACATATTTGCGTTGTTAGAATACACTTAGAACAGTCACTATCTTCACTAGCTCTCCGGCTAGACTTTTGACCAACAATAGATATACTCAATTTAAAATTGTTTTTCGATATTGCTGTTGAACTGAATTTTATGGTTTAAGTGCAAAGAACATGCTATTTAATAATTAAAGGTGACACGTAAAACGCTAATCTTATCGCTAATCATGCTTAATCTTTTGTGGAATTTTTTCGAGGAAATAAGTGTTTAAGATTTACTTCGTAATTTTTAATACAGATATTTTGAGTTTTTATGTACTTTTGCCTTCTCACGAAGTGAGAACTGAATTAATTGAATGAGAAATACTCAATCGTCTGTGAAAAACTGTTTCTTTTTTGTTTTGTTTGCTTAATTTCTTTTATACATCGTTCTAGCTTTATTATAGTATTTGAATAGAACATGTGGCAACGATTAGATAATTCTTTAAATGATATAAATTTTGTGCATTCTGAGTTATAATACGAACGAAATATAATACTGTTAAGTAAACCTAGCGCCAGAGTGTCGCTATGGTAAACAAAGTGAATTTTAAAGAATGCATTTATTCTATTGTGGTTTATGCGCTGTCGGCGAAGTAGGCTTAATTCAATATAATAAGTTTAAATTAAACTTATTTAAACTTATTAGATTAATAATAAAAATGCAAGAAAAAATGAGTATAATTTAATATTCCGTACAAGGAAGTCATGTGGTGTACACATCAGATTTTTTTGTTTTTTTTTTACTTAATTTTTTTATATTTTTACTTAAATATTACTAGCTTTTACCAGCTGGTGAAATTAGACCATTACTGTCCACACAAGGAAAACAGAATCTTCTGTATGCGCTGCCAAAAAAAATTCTTTTTAAAATAAGCCAATCCGTTTCGGAAGTATGAATGAATATTTATACTTACATTTGACGTTTGTAGAAAGTGAAATTCCAGAATTATCCGTGAAGAGAACTGATTTTCCTAGCTTACTTCCTTCATGCTTTATTAAATCGATTTCTTCTGTATAGAAGGAATAGAATTTAGACTTCTTAAAAGCAGAGGGGGGAAAATCTGAAAGGTTTCATATTTTAAACGTCCAAAGAGGCGCTTTTTTAACATTTTGTGTGTTACCTTTATTTATTAAATATCATGTTCTTGGTATTTAAACCATTAAATTCAGTTCAAAAGCAATATCGTAAAATAATTTTAAAATGAACATATCTTTAGAATTTCCGATGCACAGCCTCGCGCGCTGGAGATAAAATTTTTTTTTTTTTTTTTTTTTTTTCGTACAGTGTTGCCATTACTCGCTTTGAAATCGTTGAGTATCTAAATCAGAAACACCTAAATGCTTTACAAAATATGAAATAAGAAAACAAATTCCAAACTCCAAATTTGGGTTTTGAGATGCCTACATCATACGTTACTAAAATTTTGATGTACGTTACAAAATTATATACGTTACTAAAATTTTGATGGCTCTAAGGCAGCGTTGTTTTATCGCAATGCCAGAAAAGTTACATATATTCATGCAGATTATTCATTATTTAATTGCATTAACTATAATACAGGGCAATAATATTTCGTAGCAAGAATTTGAAAATTGATTCAGACTTTTAAAATTTTCAACGCAAAATGCTAACATGAAATTAATAGCCTTTCTGGGCTAAGGCCCTTGGGGCTAAAAATCTCTCAAATTTGTTGTAAATCTGAATAAGATGAATATGTGATATAACATAAAAAGAAATATAATTAGTGGTTAATGGGTAATAATATTCCTTTAATTTTTCAATTTATAATAACATTTCTTATTATAAAAAATATCAGATCTTATGCTAAAAATTACCATAATCTAACTCTTTCTTAAGAAGGAAAATCAATAATCCTTTTAGACTTCACCTGTCAAAATAATACTTTAGCTGGAATAATAAACCTTCTTAGTTATTGTAAGTAAAATGACTTGGCGTCATTTAAGGGAGAGATTTTCATCCAATTACTTTATTTTCAAAAAGCCGATATCGAAAAGAATTACGCGTTACGTTATACAGCTATGATAATGGAATTCATTTAAGCTTTGAATAAATTTCCATGACTTAATGGGAGCACTTATTATTTTTACTAATTATTTAGTGAAGTAATGGTAATTATTTTTAAGTAAGCCGAAGAAAGTATTAAAGTTTAAGCATGTTATAAAGATTTATTTTGCAACAAATTTCAAATAATATGATTAAAACATAAATCTGAAAGCTTTCATAATTAATAACGCCCAAAGGGACGTTTATTTAACGTTTCGTTTGTTACATTTATATTAAATATCATGTTCATGAAACCACATACTATTCAGTTCAACAGCAATACTACGAAACAATTTAAAAAGAGCATATCTTTAGAATTTCCGATTTCCCCCCCCCCCGCCGTATTGCGTCGCCATTGCTCTCTTTGAAATCGATGATTTTCTTAATCAAAAATTATTTAAAATTTTACAGAATATGAAATAGATGATAAAACAAATTTCAAATTTCGGCTTCAGGTGCCTATTTTCGAGTGGAGGACTACGTTATTCAGAATTTGGTGTCTATAATTTACGTTGTTTTTACACAATAGGACAAACGTACACTGCGGGAGGGGGAAAAATAAAAAACGGGGGGAGTTCTATAACTCCCGTTCTACTGGGCCGATTGACAAAGTTCAACTTGCTTTTTTCATGTCTCGATAGCACGAGTTAGGATATGCATTAGATTTATATATAGCATTGTTCTAATATAGGTATTTTGACACAAAAATAGGACTATTTCTGAAATGTCATGGCAATTTTTTTCCATATTTCAATTCTGTGACTCAAATTATGCCAAACTGCGAAGTTTTGTAAAATTCGCACCAGTGGTTTCTAAAAAGTAGCTGCCAAAACTTTAGCTCCTCAATGTTAATTGAATTTGTTATATATTTATTAACATCTCTTTTTTTAATTAAACTTATTTGATTCTTGCATTTCGAAATTTAGATTCATTCCAAATAAAATTCGCCCTCTTTTTATGATTTATTTTAAAATTTGTATTTTAAAATAATTTTTATAAATGCTTCGAAAAAATGCTGAATTAAAATCTATAAATTATTTACCATCAGTTGAAAGTAGATGTATTTCTAAGCATACCTGCAAAAAATTGGAGTTTTTATTTAAAATTTTCGAAGATACACGTAAATTTGCGCAAACTGAAAAAATACACCAAGATAAATTTCTGAATATCTCTCTAAATTTCGCACCAAATTTTACAAAATTTAATATTTAGGCATAATTTGAGTTGTACAATCGAAATATGGAAAAATTTGGCATGACATTTCAGAAAAAGTCCGATTTTGTGTCAAAACACCTATATAAGAACAATGCTATATATATAAATATAATACATATCCTAAGTCGCGTTTTCGAGACATGAAAAACATAATTTGAATTTCGTCAATCGGCGGAGTAGAACGGGAGATATAGAACTGACCCCCCTTTTTTTTTGCGTAGTGTACTTACATTTATGCAGATTCTTCATTTTTTAATTTCTTTAAATATAATACAGGGCTCTAATATTTGGTGGAAACAATTTGAAAAGTGAAACTCCGTTTATAGTGAACCAAAGCAAAATGCCACGACGAAATTAATAGCGCCTCTGTCCAAACTGCCACTGTGAGCTAACAAACTGAATGTGACTTTAAATAGTCTTACCGTCAATGCATCACGTGAGCAGATGAAGTATTGAATTTCTTTTATTATTTTAAGTATGCATATCCGACAGTATCTTGAAGTCCAAAATTGAAAACGTAATTGTCCTAGCGAATGGGCTGGTTGCATGGGCGTTTCCGTGGTTTTCGCATGTATAACGTGTATACGAGCAAGTTTCCCATAGAAAGTTCTACACGAAAGTGTTCCTCCACTTAGGTAGATTGCTTTCAAGTGCTTTGCCAAACTATACCAAGCAGAAAACATAACTGAAGTCGTTATTATATTCTGTTAAATCTTAAATTAACGAAATTATATCAGTACTAACGTATTAGCATAACGTTTTTATCTAGATATTTACATAGGAGAACTATAGATAAAATTTCGCGCTACGGAACATGAGGCATATGTTAAGGAAAAAGAAGCATATAAATCCCCTGTAGGCCACCACTGTTGGTCAGAAATTCATATTTTCTAGTTTTCTGCAGCCAAAATTACTCAAACAATCTTCTGTTTGCTAATTAGATTTTCTATAAGCTTTTCACATTCACAAAAATCTTCCAGTTCTAGTTTACGATCCCAATTGCAATCCGTCATTACCTTCAGCTCTTAAGGAAAATATTTCACAGTTGTTTTGATTTTTAATCAGTAGATGGCGCCAGTAGTTTCACTTCCTTTCTTTCATTCTCATCGCCTGTTGTTACCTTATTTATTACTGGCTTCTCTTTCACTATTTTCGCTTCTGATGCTGGGGGGGGGTGAAGGTTCTATACTTACCACGTTCGAAACTAATCATGCAAATTTATGAATATTCAGCTCATTCTTGTTGCTTTAACTTCTAGAATAATTATAAATATTTAAGTCATAACACAAGTGCCATAATTTATTTAAGGTGTTAAAAATTTAGTTGGCATTTTTATTTATTTTATTGTACAGTTTCAGTTACTTAATTGGCAAATTAAAGGAATAACATAAAGGAATGAGAAAGTATTTATCTTATGTGCCTTTGTGGAGTAACAATCCGAGGGTAGGTTTGATGATTTGAAGCTCTTACATTCGATTCTATTGCCATTTTTCTTGATGCCTCAGTTCAAACTTCTCTCGCCTTCTACAACTCAAATACGCTTGTCCTCTTAAAATGTCTCGAGCTAGGTTTTTCCGTCTCACGCATTCTTAATTATTTTGATAATCGGAAAATGTTTGCATATAAAAGAATCCGTTTGTAAAAAAATTCAGAAAAAATACTAATTCATTCTGCATTACACGGAAGAAAAATATTAGAGTATATATTATCAATCTACTAGTGTAAAAATTATCTATAAACAAGATGCACATTCGCTTTTATGACTAAATTTGTGCCAAAGTGCCAAGACTTGTAAAAATCGCATGAGTAGTTTTTTTAAAAATTAACTCTCAAAATTTTAGCTCCTCAGTGTTTATTGAATTTAGTATATATTAACTAATCTATGTTCCCCCCCCCCCATTAAACTTGATTCTTTCTTTCATAATTCGAAATTTAGGTTGAATCCAAATGAAATTCGCAGCAATTACCTGATTTGTTTTTAAAATTTTCATTTTTTAATAATTTTTATAAATTTTTCGAAAACTTTTCTGTATTATAACCTACAAAAGTTTTACCACAACGTTAAAGCAGATGTATTTTTAGGCATACCTACACAAAAGTAGAGATTTTAATCAAAAGTTGCCAAGATATACATGAATTTGTATTTCGGTGCATTTTGAAATTTTTGCATATTTGTTATAAGCGACAGTAACGCCAAATGTGGTTTACGGTGCTTCGTTAAAATTACTTGAAAGAGTAAAAACGCACCTTTTTTTTTCCGCCCGTGCACAATGAAAGGAAAAGGAAAATATGCTACCAAAGGTTAAATTATAAATTTCGCCAAGCCAGTTATTCTTGACACAAACAGAAAAAGTGCGCCAAGATAAATTTTAAAATTTCTCTGTAAGTTTCTTACCAAATTTTGCAGCGTTTTATATCAGGGCATAATCTGAGTCGTAAAAACCAAATATGGAAAAGAAATCGGTATGCCATTTGAGGAAAATGTTGATTTTTTTTGTCGAAATACCTATGCTTTATATAAATCTAATATCTATCCTAAATCGGGCTTTCGAGACATGAAAAACGCAAATTAAATTTCGTCAGTAAGTCCAGTAGAACGAGAGATATAAAATTGTCCCTCTACCTTTTTCTGTCCTGCAGAGTGTACATTTAAAAAGCTTACAAAAGAACATTATCTTACTAAATGGCTCATTGGGAAAATTGTGTATGCGTGCAATTACGTACAAAAATACATAAAATAATCATTACAGAAAGTTTGTAAAAATGAAGAAGCATTATATGGGCTATAAAATCGTCTTTCTTTTGGAAACTAAAATATATGACTCATCTTTAAGAAAAGAAACCTTTTACATCGTAAAACAAATTACTGAAAATGAAAGTGAATTCCTCCCCCCCCCTCCGTTATACCGTAGTATAGAAATAATGGTCTTCCAACTAAGTTTGGTAAATAAAAAACGGAACACGCGATTTGGAAATACAGAAGAGAAATTTTAAATGGCTAGAGTTATTTTATCATCTTTCTTTCTTCCTTAAGACAAAAAGAAAAAAAAAAAAAAAACTGAAATGTTTCAGATTTTAAATTACGTCCAAAGGGGCGTTTTTTAAAATTTTGTGTGTTACCTTTCTTTATTAACTATCACGTTCCTCGCACTTAAACCATAAGATCCAGTGCAACAGCAATATCGCAAAATAGTTTTAAAACGAGCCTATCTTTAGAATTTCCGATACCGAGACTCACGCGCTGGAGATAAAAATGTTTTTTCTGCACAACGTTGCCATTGCTCGCTTTGAAATCCTTGAGTTTGTTAATCAAAAATTCGTCAAAGTTTTAAAAAATAGGAAATCGATCATAAAACAAATTTCAAATTTCAAATTGGGTCTTCCACATGCTCATATTCGTTGGAGGATTACGTTATTCAAAATTCGATGACTCTTATGTACCGTTATTTTATGACAATGTGAGAAATATACATACATTTACGCAGATTTTCATTATTTAATTTCTTCAAATATAACGCAGGACTCTAACATTTTATGGCAACAGTTTGAAAAGTGAACCGACATTTATCCGTCCGGCGCAAAATGCCAAAACGAAACTAATAGTCCTTCGGGATTCAAATCCCTTTGGACTAAAAAAACCCTCGTTTGTTGCCAGTTGACGAAATGAAAACTCTCAGCAATAAAATTCTTAAAATTTCCTTTTCATTGAATCATTTGGAAGCGTACGGTATTTGTGTACTTGAAACAAATTCGACTTGATTTCTTTTGCGAGATTATAAATACGTGATCCCAAAAATGTATTATAAATAATATCCGATAACATATTAAGTTTTTAAAGACAATGAAGAATTCTAAAGCCTATTTAGAGAAGTCTAGAATTGTGTACAGAGGTTATATTTTCAGACAACTTTGCTTTGCTATAAAAGAAAAATCGCCTGCTTGAAAAATTTTTTTAAACTGCAACTGTATTTTTGAAAGCATAAATTATCGTTTGCTATTTGACAATTATGTTTTCGTGCAAAATGGCGCTTTTAAAGACGCAATGGACGGAAGGCTATGTTTGTGCTCTTTCCGAAAAAAATATTCGTATTTAGTAATTAAAAAACGCTGAGAAAGGTGTGATTTTTTGGTATCTAGAGCAACGATAGGATAATATTGTCATTAAGAAAAAGGAGGAAGAAAGTGAGAGTTTGGCTTCAAGGGAAAAAATTATTCAAAATACATATCCAAAGAAAAAAACGGAATATTTCGAATGTTGCAAGGGTAAGTAAGAACTTTAACGTTAAAAGGAAATCTTCGAAATCAAAAGGACAGTTCCATAGTCATTCAAATGCTCCGTTTAAACCGTAAACAAAGTTGTTACTGCTGATTTGAATCTACAAGACGCGAAAAACCATAATGTGCATAGTCTTTCTCTACGATATATCGTAGAGAAAGACTGGAATATACGATATATCGTACTAATATATCTAGATAGACTATAAGACTAGTATAAGACTAGACTACGCTATATCGTAGAGAAATCGTAGACCATAGAGATGATATATCGTAGAGACGTAGTATAAGACTAGACTACGGTATAGCGTAGAGAAATCGTAGATCATAAAGACGATATATCGTAGAGACGTAGTATAAGACTAGACTACAATATATCGTAGAGAAAGACTAGAATATACGATATATCGTACTACTATATCTAGATAGACTATAAGACTAGTATAAGACTAGACTACGATATATCGTAGATCATAGAGACGATATATCGTAGAGACGTAGTATAAGACTAGACTGCGATATCTCGTAGAGAAATCGTAGATCATAGAGACGATATATCGTAGAGACGTAGTATAAGACTAGACTACGATATATCGTAGATCATAGAGACGATATATCGTAGAGACGTAGTATAAGACTAGACTACGATATATCGTAGAGAAAGACGTAGCTTTCGGCGATATATCGCGGAAAGCTCAACGCGCTGCAGAATTCTATGTGAGAAACAATTATTCGGACAAAAATGGAAAAATGCTGTTGCAATAGATGAAGCTTTTGTATATTTAAATAATAGCAAAAAACGAGATTCATTTATTAGCATCAAAGAAAAAAAAAAGGTCTCTAGAGTGAATAAATTATTTTGAAACAGGAATACAAGAAAAATGTGCAATGCCTATGCGGGGACTCGAACCTTGACCCCTCGAATACACGCCGAGTGTGCGAACCGGTACACCACGAAGGCATACAGAAAGGAGGGAGAAAATACCTTATATACTCCCCTCTTTTAAAGGGTGACTGGGGATTAAACGACCCAGTTGCCAAATTTCATCACCTTTTTTAATTCGGGCGCCAATGTAGAGTCATTAGACTGTTTTGAAGCAGGAATACACGAAAAATGTGGAGTGCCCTCTCCGGGACGCGAACCTGGACCTCTCGAATAAGCGCCGAGTGTGCTAATCGCTACACCGCGAAGGCCTGCAGAAAGGACTAAAACCTTATCTTAGAACATGGTTCAAAGAATATAAAGAAAAATTTTCAAAGAGATTTACGATTGTTGCTGGTTTTTGATATAACGACGAAGAAAAATTAAAGAGTGTATAGAAAACTGTTAAGGCCAACTCTTTATATTATCAGGAACATACAGTGGTGGCCAAAATTGTGGACACTTTTGAAAATTTTTATGTTTTTGAACTTTGTATGCTTATAGAAAATATTACGTTTCGCAAAATGCAAACTTGTATATATCATTTTAAAGAGAATTTATTACTGAATTCAATACAAAACACCAAATTCAATGATTTGCAATACAAAAAAGTTATATATACTTTAATATAAATAAAAAACACAGTTATGAAGTGGTTTGTAATGTCTAGCTTTCCTGGACAATCACTGTTCTTGTTCTGAGAACCAATCAAATGTTAGTAACTGCCAGTAGAAGCTGACATCATGTTTACACTTGAAACAATTCATTATTTTGCTTTGTTCTGTTCTGTAGAAGGAGGACCTTTTCTCATACACTGCAATTACAAGTAGGAATTTTTGTAAAAATTTTTAATATTTAGTCAAGAAGCAATGACATCAAATAAAAAAGTAGATTGGACACCTGGAAAGAGATGTAATATTATTGTGTTACGAGAAAGTGG
Source organism: Stegodyphus dumicola (assembly GCF_044657685.1). Taxonomy (NCBI): domain Eukaryota; kingdom Metazoa; phylum Arthropoda; class Arachnida; order Araneae; family Eresidae; genus Stegodyphus; species Stegodyphus dumicola. The sequence continues at coordinate 276,279,790 of NC_140769.1, read as the reverse complement.
TCTTTCCTAAGCTGAAATTGCAAGGCAGGTGGGTGGTTCAGTGACTACATCTGGAGTCCGAAAGTTTTGTTTACGATATCAGGACATAAATTGAATAAAAAACAAAGAAGGAAAAGGCCGAAAAAGGTGCACTACATCTATTGATGACAGAAGAATAAAAAGACTATGTCTCCAAGACAGAAAAATGTCATCAGCGGCCATCAGAAGTGATCTGAATGATGCTGATGTTTCTGTCAGTTCAAGAACAATCAGGAGAAGATTAACAGATGTTGGACTGAGAGGTAGAATTCCACGAAAAAAGCCTTATCTTAATTTTCAGCAACGAAAAAAAAAGACTACAGTGGGCACAGGAACACATTAATTGGACAGATGATCAGTGGTCACAAGATATATGGAGTGATGAAACTAAGATAAGATATCGTTATTCGGTAGTGATGGGCGAAAATATGTAAGACGTAGAATAGGAGACGAGCTAGCTACATCCTGACTGCTTTCAAGCAAATGTGAAGAACCCAGTTAGTGTTATGATTTGGTCATGCATGTCAGCAGGTGGTATTGGTCCATTTCATGTCATCGATGGGACACTGAATGCCAGAAAATACATTGACACTATTCTAGAACCAAAACTTCTACCTTCTATGAGAGATCTCTTTCCCAACAATGCTTCATTTATTTTTCAGCAGGATTCTGCTCCTTGCCACACGGCCAAAATATCGAAAGAGTGGTTTCGTACAAAGAGCAGTAAATTGTTGTCATGGCCAGGAAACAGTCCTGACCTCGATCCTATCGAAAATTTGTGGCACCGTTTGAAAACTCTTGTCCGAATGAGGCGCCCATCAAATAAAAGGGAACTAATTGAGGCTATAATTGTTTCCTGGCATCATGTAATAATGAAAGAAGAGCTTAAAACTCTTGTCAGCTCAATGAAACGTCGATGTGAAGCTGTAATCAAAAATAAAGCGTACCCTACTAAGTACTGATAACTCACTGCAATCATCACTATCTAATGTATATCGATAACTATTATCGTTTAACTTTTTTGTATTGCAAATCATTGAATTTGGTGTTTTGTATTGAATTCATTAATAAATTATCTTTAAAATGATATATACAAGTTTACATTTTGTGAAAGGTAACGTTTTCTATAAGCATACAAAGTTCAAAAACATAAAAATTTCCAAAAGTGTCCACAATTTTGCCCACCACTGTATTTTATATCCATTTTTCCATAACAAATATCTTCTCTTTACCCACAGTTCAATCAATGCGTAGAACTGCATCAAGACAAAGCAAGCAGCTGCCCGCCAAACTCCACTGCTAATTTCCTGGTAAAAATGGGACAAGAGGCGTGTATCAAAGTTCATACCCTTCACTCATATCCCTACTGAATCTCCTGATGTATATTATCCTGTGATATTTACGCTTTTGGACTTCTGAAACTAGCATAAAATACCTCTTCGGCTACTAAAAGAATTACGGTGTAGAAAGATAGTGAAGAATAAGGGTTATCACATGCAACATTTAAAATACAAAAATTTTGGGTAAGATATTTATGTACGAGTAAATACAATGAAAATCGTCTAAAAAAGGCGTGAACGGCTTTTCTAGAAACTAATACAGGTTTTCCCTTTATAAATATGGTGAAGGCATCAATGTTAGAAAATATTCACCAGGTTGGTAAAAAGCTTTTAGTCATTTTATTTAGAAGATGTGACAAATGTGCGGTGCTCTCGACGGGAATCAAATTCTGGTCATTGCGATTGGCCGACCGGGCGTGCTTTCTAATTGTATTACCAGGTGCAGAAATTCCTTAGATGTTTATATCATCTTTGATACTTAGGAGTGTTATCAGTCACTAATTATAATAAGTTGGTGCACAAACTTCACTGTCTTTTCGCACAGTGGGACCAAACTTTCAGTTTTGTGCACCGAAAAATCTGTCTTTCTGCTCTCTAGTCGAATTGCGCAGATTTGCGTAGATGTTAGTTTTAATTTTAATTGTAAAAATTGCCTTTTTTTAAAAGTGTTTTTAGCTGTATTTGGTGTTTTAGGTTTTTCTGTATTTTCTAGTTTTTAACGAAGATGTTTAAGAGTTTTCATGCGCTTTTGCCTAGCTGCGAAGTGAAAACTGAATTGATTGAGAAATATCCATGCTATTAAAACCCGTGTGCGACTGTTTGTTTATTTGTGGCATTATCTCCTGCAGAACGGCAGGGAGTTCAGTTTCAAGAGAGGTACCCCAGGATTCCAAAAAATCGTGGGAAGCCATTTTTGATCATTCTCATCTCCATACGAATTAAATCAGCCTATAGATATTAATTAGAAGCTCTGAAAACATTAATTTTCGCACTCATTTTTTCGAGTGGCAACAGTCTCTCACGGGCTGAGATAAAAATCTCCTAAATTTCGAAAATTGTTGCCACTGTTCGCTTTCAAATCGTGGAATTTGTTAATAAAAAATTTCAAGTTTTACATAATATAAAACAAATTTGAAATACAAAATTTGGGCTTCCACGTGCCCATGTTCGGGTGGAAGGAATACGTTATTCAGAATTTGGTGGCTCTAGGTACCGTTGTTTTTTCACAGTGCCGAGAAACCATAGATTCGTGCACATTCTTCATTAGTGAGTTTCTTTATAATACAGAGCAGTAATATTTGGTGTCAAAAATTTCAAAAGTGGTACAACGCATTTATGTGATTCGACGCAAAAAGCCGTTTCGAGATTAGTAGCCCTTCTGGGCTAATGTTCCTTTGGGCTAAAAATTAAAAGACTCTTCTGAGGTTATCTCCAGCGTTCAGAAAATCCGAAATAAGTATTTTTGAGTTCTAAAAGTGTGACTGAGATTGCAGTGCAAAATCTGTTAACAAAGGTAAAATTCAAATTAAAATCATTAAGGGAAGTTATGATTCGATGCAGTTTGAAACGAATCTAAATCATTATTACCTAAGTTCTTTTTTTTAGGGGGGGGAGAGAATTGTAAAAAGGACACAGAACAAGAGAGAGAATGGCGCGGGGTAAATGCAGAGCGTGATGCTTTACTACTATGGCATGTACACCTTGCATTAAAAAAAATCTGATGTGTACACCACATGACTTCCTTGTATTGGAATATTAAATTATACGCATTTTTTCTTGCATTTCATTTAAACTGATTGGATTGAATTAAATCTACTTCGACAGCGCATAAACCACAATAGAATAAATGCATTCTTTAAAATTCACACTAGTATTTGTTTACCATAGCGACACTCTTGAACTAGGTTCACTTAACAGTATTAATAATTATATAACAGTTAACTTGTATAATAATTATATAACGGAAACTAAGTTAACTGTTATATAATCCAATAATTATATAACAGTTAACGTATATATTTCGTTCATATTAAAACTATAATAACTGAAACTTAATAATAATAAACTGAAATAAATAATAAACTGAAATAAACTGAAAATGCATAGCATAAGACTAATGAAAAAAAAACTCATAATATCAAATTCACACAAAACTGCTCCAGCAACCTAAAGTCTCCCGAATAAGTATTAATTCTCATTTCACACCAATGATCCAAACCAGCCCAAAACTCAAATACCGTTGCCACATGTTCTATTCAAATACTATAATAAAGCTAGAATGATGTATAAAAGAAACAGACGATTGAGTATTTCTCATTTAATTAATTCAGTTTTCACTTCGCGAGAAGGCAAAAATACATAAAAACTCAAAACATCTGCATTAAAAATTACGAAGTAAATCTCAAACGCTTATTTCTTCGAAAAAATTTCAGAAAGAATTAAGCATGATTTAATTGGCAATAATAAATGAATGCGTTATCTTTGTTGTTGCGAAGCTAAGTTTCTCTAGATTGGCAACAAATCCACTAGTCTCCTGTTTCAAATGTAAACATCAATGGCCGCCATTAAAAAACGGGCTTAGCTTCAATTCAACAACTTTAAAATTGCTGATAATTCTAAAAATATTGCACACAGATTTCCTAAAGGCATAAAATCCTTCTTAATTTATTTCCTTTTTTCCTTAATTTCCTCCCCATCCCCTATTTTTTTGTTGTAAACGACAGAAAAAAAGTCATCCTTCATACTTTCAAATAATTTTAACAAAGTGTTTATTATCGTTTGGCGTTATTATTGCTCAAAAAAAAATTTTGATGTGTGCACCACATGACTTCCTTGTACGGAATATTAAATTATACGCATTTTTTCTTGCATTTCATTTAAACTAATTAGATTGAATTAAACCTACTTCGCCGACAGCGCATAAACCACAATAGAATAAATGCATTCTTTAAAATTCACTTTGTTTACCATAGCGACACTCTGGCGCTGGGTTTATTTAACAGTATTATATTTCGTTCATATTATAACTCAGAATGCACAAAATTTATATCATTTAAAGAATTATCGAATCGTTGCCACATGTTCTATTCAAATACTATAATAAAGCTAGAACGATGTATAAAAGAAATTAGCAAACTAAACAAAAAAGAAACAGTTTTTCACAGACGATTGAGTATTTCTCATTCAATTAATTCAGTTTTCACTTCGCGACAAGGCAAAAATACATAAAAACTTCAAAATATTTGTATTAAAAATTACGAAGTAAATCTTAAACGCTTATTTCCTCGAAAAAATTCCAGAAAGGTTTAAGCATGATTTAAATAATAAATGAATGTGTTATCTTTGTTGTTGCGAAGTTTCTCTAGATTGGCAACAAATCCGCTATCGTGCTGTTTCAAATGTAAACAAGAGCAATGGCCGCCATCGAAAACATTATTAGGCTTAGCTGCACTTAAACAATTTTAAAATTGTTGATAATTCTAAAAATATTGCATACAGGTTTACTAAAGGCATAAAAACCTTAACCGGAAGATAAGAACAACATAATTCAATCCTTTTTAAAGCAAAAAATGTACAAGTTACAAACATATAAGAGTAAAGCAACTGAGATCACTGAGCCGGGTAACATAGTGGATATGTGCCATCTACAGTACTAATGATTATACTTATGTCATCGAATGCCGTCTATTCTACTAATAACATATAATCTATAACAATAATGTCACCTAATGGCATCTGTAGTACTAATTCTACTAATGTCATCTAATCTACAGTAATAATGTAATCTAGTGCCATCTATAGTACTAATTATTCTACTAATGTCAACTATTCTACAGTACTGATATACAGTACTAATGTCATCTAATCTACAGTAATAATACCATCTAATTTACAGTAATAATGTCATGTAGTGCGATCTCCAGTACTTATGATTTTGAACAACTGCCGAGCTTCTTTTATTAGCTGGCTCACAAATTCCTGATCTCGGTTTGTTTTTTGCCTTTCGCTACGGGTTTACCTGAGGCAGAAATTGGCATATCTCGCTGTAAAACTTCACAACGCGTACTCAAAGAAACGACGACTGCAAAATGCACTGAAGATCAGAATGGGTTTCTTATTTTTTGTCTACTTTTCGCTATACACGTAATATTCGTGAAATTTTATATGAATTAGGATTTTTAACAAATGTTCCTCACCGTATTTCTAAATTATTCATATTTCAATTGCATCTTCACATCTTAGAGTTTTCAAATATACCGCTGCTTGCGTACAGTTTCGTGATAGACTGAATGCGCAAGTACAAGAATAGGTTAATAAAATTTGTTCTGATCAGAAGAAATACCATAACTCTGCAATTTTTCCTCAGAGATTTTCGAATAAGTGTTCACAATATCACGCAATATAATCAGTAATTACACCTCAAACTACTAAAAACGGTAGAGACAACGCACTGCAAAGCTCATCTAACGAGAAAGCTAATCTTAGTTCTCGCAGAACTAAACAACTCGCAACAACAGAAACTAAGCAACTGAACTCAGACTTAGACTCTATGATTGACCGAGCTATTGCGAAGAGCAATGTTGTCGGTTCCAGAATTAAAGTCCAAGGGCATTTGATATAAAGAGATCCGGACGTGGAGAAAATCTCAGATGAGAAAACGGAGAAAAGGGAAAGAAGAGAAGTACCAAAAGGAGCAAGACAATCCAATCGGACAAGTTCGCAAAACGTGACGAGCGATCATACCTTTCAAGGAGGACCCAAGACAATGCAAATCAATGACAAAAATATGAGAAAATACACTACCGCAATAGTTCCAATGACAAATTCAAATACAACTAAACAACATCAATCAATAGTGCTAAATACAACACAATACAATACAACTATACAACACAATTTTAATACAACTATTCAGTGCAATACTCTACAGCAACTCAACAACAACCTAAGCAACCTATTTACAACACTACTATGTCATCACAATGCGAAAAATCTCACAGAATTAGTTTTATAATTCACCAAAAAGCTACAGAAGATCTTCAATCAAAATCAGATGGATTGGAAGTATAAACAGCTACCGATTCAGGAGCTAAGTGAAAAAATTGTCGTCTCCTCCCATGAAGGTGTGAGCTGCAAGTGGTCTGACGCTTCTATCTTCGAAGAGAATTTCATAATTAAAGACTTGGAAGTAATTAACATAGTCACATTGCACAGATTTTTTGAAGAGTTTTTCATTAGATCTTCTGATGTAATCTGGAATCGTCTGAACTCAGTCTTTTCGGCTTTTTAGTCCAAAGGGATTTGAATCCCGAAGGACTATTAGTTTCGTTTTGGCATTTTGCGTCGGACTCATAAATGTCGGTTCACTTTTCAAACTGTTGCCAGAAAATGTTAGAGTCCTGCATTATATTTGAAGAAATTAAATAATGAAAAATCTGCATAAATATATGTATATTTCTCGTATTGTGATAAAACAACGGTACATAGAGTCATCGAATTTTGAATAACGTAATCCTCCAACGAATATGAGCATGTGGAAGACCAAATTTGAAATTTGAAATTTGTTTTATGATCGATTTCCTATTTTTTAAAACTTTGACGAATTTTTGATTAACAAACTCAAGGATTTCAAAGCGAGCAATGGCAACGTTGTGCAGAAAAAACATTTTTATCTCCAGCGCGTGAGTCTCTGTATCGGAAATTCTAAAGATATGCTCGTTTTAAAACTATTTTGCGATATTGCTGTTGCACTGGATCTTATGGTTTAAGTGCGAGGAACATGATATTTAATAAAGAAAGGTAACACACAAAATGTTAAAAAACGCCCCTTTGGACGTAATTTAAAATCTGAAACATTTCAGATTTTTTTTATGTCTTTTTAAAAATTTTTTTATTCACCTGTTATTAATACCGGAACTGTGTATCCGAAATTCTAAAGATATGCTCATTTAAAAATTATTTGGCGATATTGCTGTTGAACTAAATTTTATGGTTGAAGTGCGGAAACCATGATATTTAATAAATAAAGGTAACGCACAAGGCGTTAAGAAAACGCATCTTTCGGAGTCATATAAGATCTGAATGCTTTTAGATTTTGTTTTTCTTTGTTAGGTTAATCAACAAGAAAACATTCTTTCCGTATATTTATATTCAACGAAGCAGGTGTAAAGATAAAAATTTATACTCTTTCGGAGAATATTTTTCTCAGAGTTATTGACACATGGAAGGCGAATCACGTCTTCGCAAAATAAAATCTGTAGACATGTCTCAGAAACTGATGGATAAGAAGATTGAAAGAAATCTATAAGTAGACGTTCGTAACGTTACATCTATTCAAAAATGTAACAATTTTAATGTGTTTTTGCACACATCCTCACTCCTAACTGGTTTTTCAGACTGTTGCCATTCGACGAAACCTAAGATCTTTAATTTCGATTCTCAATTTAATCAGACAGTTACTGATTAAAAGGCTGAGCCATATAAAATTATTAAACGCATAGTTTAATCACTCCAATCTTTGTTTTACTTTTTTAATAATGAATCTAACTGAGATGCAATTTGCTTTTGATATATTCAACTAATCCGTTTCGTGAATATTCCAGCTTTGTTGTGATTAATAAATGATGTTCCTATTACCATATGTTACGAAACAGACACAGAATAACTTTAATTTTCTATATTACGCTTACATTTTTTAAATGTTTATTATATTTTAGCCCCAAAGGGAAATTAGTACTGAATAGTAACTCGAAAGGGAACACTTAAATGAGCTGCATAACTTTTCAAACTGTTGCCACCAATTATTATCGCCCTGAATTAAGTTCAAGAAATTATTTTGTAAATCTTAGAAATTTTTTATTAACGAACATTACGATTTCAATATCAGCAGTGGCAACACTTCTCGAAATGAAGCAGATTTTTATCTCCAGCGTGCGAGACTGTTGCCACTGGAAAAAAATGAATGCGAAAATTTGCGTTTTCAGAGATTTTAACTAGATTGCGAATATTATACAATATTACAGATTGCGATTTTTAATATTATAGATTAAAGTAAAAGAATATCTTTAAGAATTGCAGTGTAATTAAGGCTATGTATATATGAAAGCAAATTCATATGTTTCTGGAATTACTAAGAAAAACACTGAATATTATTTGATAAATTTTGATTAATGAATGTCGAGTCGGCTTTGGATAACTGTTCCTAATCGAGACTTACGGGCTGTGACCAAGCTGGCTGAAAATGTTGAAAAAAGGAGTGGTACGGGTGTTGCGAAAACGATAAAACCATTCTCTGGATACAAAGTAAGCATCGCAAATCCAATAAAAATCTACCTTCGTTTCACTCTAAGCTTTTTCAAATAACGTGTTTTTTTTTAAGTTCACGCGAATGTTTTAACATGAAACTGTGTATATAATGAACTTACATGAAAGAAAAAGTGCTTAAAAGTCTCTTAACGACATTTTTTGCTAGTCTTTGTCCGCAGCACAAAGGGAAGTTTTTTTTTTTTTTGTGTGTGTGAGTGTGTATGTGTAATATCAGCAGTGGCAACACGCGCCAACCCTTAGCTTACCTGTAAAAGTTAAAGAAAGTCACAATTACCCCTTTTTTATCATATTATCTCCCTTTAAAAAAGCCTAGCTTATTAAATCATACACATTTCTTGCTGCTCTTCATTTAAACTTATTTCCTCGAATTTCATTAAGGGTATATTTTTACTTCAATCAATTCAGCTCTCACTTCGCAGCAGCGCAAAAATACATAAAAACTCATTAAAAGCTGTAAAATATACAAACATATAAAACACCAAATGCAGTCAGAAACAACTAAAAAAAAAAAATAAAATCTGGAAGCTTTCAGATTTTACATTTACCCCAATCCCAAAAGAATCCAATATTTTAAAAATCCGATCTCGAAATTCTTTTTCATTATGCATGATAACAACGTAACGTTTTACTGAAATTTAAATTTTATCTATGAAACGGAATAATTTGCTTTGTAGCTTAAGAGTTTTAAAATGTAGCTGACTCACTTCTAGGTAACTCTTAAATAATTACTCTATATCTATATCGCGACTGAAAGAGTTAAAAATGTAACACTATAATTTTCAGAATACACATATCCGTATGCATAATATATGTAAATAAGAGTTAAACTTATATTTCCTCAATACGAATTTTAAAATCGGGTAATAATGGGGTTGTATTCTCGCAGACGAATTCTTTTTAAACGGAATCATGTTTCATAAACTTCCTACTACCCAAGGGAATAAAAATTTAATAACTACGTTCTCCAACACTTTGGAAACGGTGGATAAATTTCTGATGTTATTAGTGGCAACACGTTTTACCTTCACCTGAACGGTCATTAAGGAAACTTTAAACTAAGGCACACGAGGCTTTTGCGTTATAACTTTCTAAATCTTTCTTCGCGATAAACTGATTAGGAAGCTCGTAACATTTACGTTGTTTTATTTTATTCTTTATTTATTTTATTCGTTGTTTTACTTTAGCGAATAAAATAGCGAATTTTTCAGCCAAACATACTGTTATGAATTTTGTATTTAGATAGCTAATTTTAGTAGACTTATGATTAAAATTATTATATTTTCTCGTGTATTGCAGCGCGAAACAAATTTTAAAGAAAAAGGTACGCAGGAAAAGTTTAAAAAAAAAAAAAATCTGAAAGCTTTTTCCTATTTTACATTGCGTTTTTTTAACGTTTTGTGCCTTACTTTTATTACTCTAAAGGGCCAATTTGCCCTGAACGATGCCCTGAACGATGCCCTGAGGATGTTATTCGTTTCGGCATTTTGCGTTGAAAACTATAAATGGCGAATCACTTTTCAAATTGTTGCCACCAATTATGATCGCCCTGTATTATATTTAAAGAAATTAAATAATGAAGAACATGCATGAACGTACGTGTTTCTCGCACTGTGATAAAAAAAAGGTACCTAGAGCCATCAAAATTTGAATAACGTAATCTTCCATGGAAGATGGGCATGTGGAAGCCCTACATTGAATTTGAAATTTGTTTTATTATCGATTTCATATTTTGTAACACTTCAACGAAAATTAGATTAAAAAAACTAAACGATTTCAAAGCGAGTCTTAGCAACAGTGTACGAAAAAAGAAAAAAAAATTATCTCCAATGCGTGAGACTCTGTATCGGAAATTCTAAAGGTATGCTCATTTTAAAATCATTTTTCGATATTGCTGTTGAACTGAATTTTATGGTTTGGGTACTTAGAACGTGATATTTAATAAATAAAGGTAGCACATAAAACGTTAAAAAAATGCCCATGAATTTCCGATACACAGTCTCGAGCCCTGGAGATAAACTTTTGTTTTTTCGTACAGTGTTGCCATTCTTCGCTTTGAAATGGTTGAGTTTTTTAATAAAAAATTCTTTAATGTCTGACAAAATATGAAGCAGATAATAAAACTGTTGTATCATAAATTATAATACGACGTTTAGCTTAAGAGAGCTTCTCCTGACGCATGCGCTGTTCGCGTTTATCCGCGCGGTGATGATGACGTAAGTGTTTATTACGTATGTATGTATATGTGTATACCATTCTTACTTCTTCGCCCTTTTTCTCTGCTGTACGCAACTATGTTTAAGTTAATCTCTGTCATTAAAAATGTTCATTGATATTACTATCTATTTAGGCTCATTTATTTCTTCAAAAACAAATTTCAAATTCCAAATTAGGACTCCAGATGCCCATATTTGGTGAAGAACTACGTTATTCAAAATTGGACGGCTCTAGATACCGTTGTTTTTTCACAATGCGAGAAATATACGTACCGTTAATGTAGATTCTTCATTATTTAATTTTTTTAAAAATATAATACAGGGCTGTAATATTTGGTGGCAACAGTTTGAAAAGCGACAACGCAGAAAGTGAATCGACGCGAAATGCCAAAACGAAATTAATAGCCCTTCTGGTCTGCTAGGGGGGGGCTAAAAATACAGGGGCGGGTGTATTTAACTTTGAGTGGGTATCTCGGTAATGTGTATTAAAGTTGAATAAATGTAACTGACCACTATAATTAGCGTAATTCCATTCTCTTATTACTTTCCAGTAATTTCCAGAAGCAGAAAGTACTAGAAATATCTCGCTACCGGTTGAAAACTATAAAAGGCCGGAGAGAGAGCATCTAGTTCAGTTGCTTAGTTACTGTTGTTGCGAGTTGTTTAGGTCTGCGTGAACTGAGATATCTGGGTTAGTTTTCTCTTTAGGTGGGCTTTTGCATTGTGTTGTGTTTAACGTTCTTAGTAGTTGATGCGTAACTACTGATTGTACTGTGTGATACTGTGAACACTTGTACGAATATTTCTGTGGAAAATTCCAGAGCTTTGATATATTTCTGTTTATAAGAATAAATTTTATTAAATTATTATCGGACTTGTGCATTCAATCTATAACGAACCCGTACGCACGCAAGAATATTACTTCGAATATAACTACAACTGGACAATGAAGCTGAACATATTGCTGTGGAATTTTTGCGCATTTCGCTTTGAATATAACTGTGGCTGCTCTGAAATGGTTCGTTTGAGAACTTCAGTTCTTAAGGTACTTTAAACCACCAGTGGCCGAGTGGTGAAGTCGCTGAACACTTGTAGTTCCGACCTGGGTGCGATTCTATGCGAACGGGCTGACTGCATGGGCGTTTTCGTAGTTGAGCCAATTCACTAAAAAAGTCCTCCATGAAGGCATCCCTTCCGTTAGGCAGATAGGCCTAATATGCTCTGCCTCAATGAATCAAAACCAAACTGAAACATGCTTTAGATATTAAATATACTATAGCAGAAAGAAAAATTGAGTAAATCTGCAGAACTATAGTTTCGAAGGTTTAAAACAACCTTCTCCTTCAGTTGCAAGACTGAAAATGACGAAGAGGAAGGATGTGCTCACGAGATAACAATATGTTAAATATTCTCAAAAGCTCCACGCAAGGAAGCGGAAACAACGCTACTGGTGCCGTCTATTGGCAAAGGGATAAAGCAATTACAAAATAATTTCTTTAAAAGCTCAAAATAAAGACGGAAGTTAGGATTGGGAACATTTACCAGGGTTGAAAGCTTATTATAAACATGAAATCTTTCTAAGAAATCTAATTCGCCAGATTTTGGCTGCGGAAAAACGGAAAATGTGATTCTTTGACCAGCAATGTTCGGTAATGGAGAAGTTATGACTTTCTTTTGTCCAGCATATGTCTTGTCTCATCCTTCTTGAAAAATTTCTAGGCTGTCCTGGAATGACGAGTATATTAAACTACACTCGCAAGGAATATTGTAAACACCTCAACTGAGAATCTAACACTTCTGTTAACTTGCATTTAAATGCGGAACACATAACAAGTAAAAATCTTAGAGGTGGTCGCTACGAGAAGGTAAACTGTACTGTACGTAAATCAAAGAATTATATTTCCAGTTTTTATTGCAAAAGCAAAATTATTTTAACGAAAACACAACCCAATCTCAAATTTTAAGAAGAATGTTTTTAAAAAATTCGCTTCGTTACGTACACCGAGCCGCTCTCTCCGTTATGTGACACATATACAGATAGACAATTTCTTTTATGATTGTAGATGTTACTTTACACTACTAGAAATACTTCGATTTATTTTATCGTTAAATTTTACGTTTTTTTTTTTTTTTTTACCATTATCCTTCACTGCAGCTAACATTTTTTCATTGTGTATTATATTACTATTTATTATATTTCGAATTTGAATTTCTGTTGATTGTCTCTGCTAGAATTTCAAATTTGTTTTTGAACTTCGACAAAATCATGTTGAAAATAAAAATGCTTTTATTTTTTTCAAAATTTTGTTATTTTTTATAAGTTTTCTTTCTATTTTAATATTACCTTCTTTCTTAAAAGAATAACAAGTTGGGTTTTAAATTTCACTTTCTTTTCAGTATTTTACTTTTATTTCGATGGAAAAGAATATTTTATTTCTTTGATCTTAATGATTACATTTGTTTTTCTATGTCAAATGTTTTTACGACTTTTCGCATGTCTTATTTATTCGTACGATAAAAGAAAATGGCGCAATTCTTTCTTTTTCAAAGATATTTGAAGAATTATATGCATTTTTTTCAAATGGGAAATTTATAAAGTATGTGGAAAAAAGGAGTATACTAACCATTAAATGTTTAGTTAAAGTTTTATATTGAGTCCACAATTTTTTACTTTTTCAGAAGAAATAATGCTTGGAGAGGTTATTTTACTTATTTTATCTTTCAGACTTTATATTGCAGCTGGAGTTGTTTGTATCATAAAATATATTGATTCGTGTATGGTTTAATGGATTTTTAACACAGGAAAAAAAACACCTGAAGGCTTTCAGATCTTATATTACTCCCAAAGAAGCGCTTTTTAACGTTTTGTGTGCTACCTTTATTTATTAAACATTCTTTGCACATAAACCACACAACATTCAATTCAACAGCAGTACCACAAAATATTTAAAAACAACATATCTTTAGATTTTTCGATAGACACAGTCGCGGGCTGGCGATAACCATCCCCCCCCCGTAAAGTGTTGACATTGCTCGCTTTGAAACTGTAGAGTCTGTTAATCAAAAATTTGTTAAAGTTTTACAAAATGTGAAATCTATTTATGTATATAAAAGGAACAGTCTGTCTGTCTAGTGTGTGTCTTTCGTTCGCGCTGCGCCTAAGCTAATACACCCAGGGCTATGAAATTTCGTATATAGGTGCATCTAAACAAGAGCCAGTGCACCTCGAAGCGATTTTTCAAAATTCGAATCAGATTTGTTTTTTATTTATTATTATTATTTTTTTTGATGAAATCACATCAAATCGACAATTCTCTCTCATTATATCAGCAACAATGGCACGCAGCCGTTGTTGCTGATATCAACACTGTTGCCACTAAGAAAAATGAAGGCGATAATACTGTGCAGTTTTTAAATTTAATGCTTCTCTTGGATACTAGACGTTTGTCGAGAGAAGGCAATGGAAAGTTGGTTAATTTCTTTATTAGGATAATTAATATTTCTATTAAAGGGTATTGCTTATTTCATTATAATTTTTCTATATGTAATATATTTTTAATGAAATTTTTGTTTTTTAGCACACTAGGCGTCAGCTCAGAAGGGCTATTAATTTCGTTTTGGCATTTTGTGTTGAAAACTTTAAATGTCCGTTTTACTTTTCAAATTGTTGCCACCAAATATTATCGTTCGCACCAAATATTATCGGGAGAATAAGAATACCGGGGCTATTAACTATTTAATACTGAGTAAATAGCTGCAGTGTCTCACAAAAGTGATGGGACACTTGTACTTTACAAAACGAAACTGTAATAAAATTAATTAAAAAAACACGTAAACATTTTTTGTGGGTGTGTTTCATACTTAAATTTAGTAACAATTCTTACATAACATACATTTTCTCAAAATATTAAAATATTAATTAAATAAAAATACAATTGTTTAAAACGGAGCAAAAAATGGCTCACATAAGTGATGGGACACCATTAGATACTACTACGTACTACAATAAAAATATTTTTGGGGGTTTTTATTTTTACTAAAAAGAAATTGGCAATAATTTATAAAATCGTCTGCAGTATTTCTCTCCAGTTTGTTTCGGAATTTTTGTGTTTTTTAGCTCTGTGCAGCCATGAATGCTAAACGAAAAGAAACTTTGCCTGAGGTTCGAAAATTAGTTATTAATTTGCATATTGAACGTGGAAAATCTATAAGAAAAACTGCTGAAACAGTTAACTTGAGTCATTCAACAGTTTTCAAGATCATTAAACGATATAAAAAGAATCATATGATCTAGGATAAAAGAAGACCTGGCCGACCATCAAAGGTATCCAATGGAATAAAGCGAATTATCGTTCGAAATATTAAAAAAAAAATCCAAGAATGAGTGCTCCTAAAGTTGCTGCTGATTTACAAGCATTATATGGAGTAATTGTTAATCCTGAGACTATTAGAAGAATAATTCGATCTGCTGGATATCACGGTAGAGCAGCCGGGAAAAAATTCTTCGTAAGTGAAAAGAATAGAAAACTCAGACTGGCTTTCGCAAAATCCAACATAAATAAGAATTCTGATTAATGGAATGAAGTTATATTTGCTGATGAGAGTATATTTAATATATTTGGTTCTGACGGTAGAATCTTGGTGTGGAGAAAACCCAGGGAAGAATTTTGAAAACAGAACTTGGTGCCAACAGTAAAACATGGTGGAGAAGGAGTTATTGTATGGGGGTGTATGTCGTCCGCTGGAGTTGGTACTCTTGTTTTTATTGACAGTATAATGGATCAGTACAAGTATATTGACATTTTAAATCGAAATTTGAAATCTTCAGCGAGAAAATTGAACCTTCATAACGATTTTAAATTCTACCATCACAATAACCCCACGCACACTGCTTTGAACGTTAGACTCTGGCTGCTGTATAACTGTCCTGAAAACACCACTACAATCTCCAGACTTAAATCCCATACAGAATATTTGGCAAGAATTGGAATCAAGAATTCGCAAACACGCCATTTCTTCAAAACAACAATTAAAATCGGTGCTTCAAGAAGAATGGGGTAAAATCACTCCAGAAATCACAAAAAAATTAGTCGAATCCATCCCAAGAAGATTAAATCACGTTTTAAAAATAAAAGGAAATCCAACAAAATATTAAAACCTTTTAAAAAGTAAACTTTTTGGATAAATATTTGATGGAAAAGTAAGTGTCCCATCACTTATGTGAGCCATTTTCTGCTCCGTTCTAAACAATTGCATTTTTATTAAATTAATATTTTAATATTTTGAGAAAATCTATGTTATGTAATAATTGTTACTAAATTTAAGTATGAAACACACCCACAAAAAATTTTTACATGTTTTTTTAATTTATTTTACTACAGTTTCCTTTTGTAAAGCACAAGTGTCCCATCACTTTTGTGAGACACTGTATCTTGCAAAACGGGAGAGATATCGCCAAATTAACAATACTTTTGGCGAATGATTTTTATCGCCAAATTTGGCGAGAATTCGCCGAACTTGGCGACATTTGGTTTCGGTCCCTGTATAACTATAATGGATATTGTAAGTGAATAACTGTAACATCGAGAAGTGGAAGGTAGTAGAGATTTCGTGGCACTAGGCTTGGGAATTATACAAGACCTGGAGGAGCATCGGTTTCGGAGTAGTTGGGAGGGGGGGTTGTTAAATCGGAGCTGAATTCGGAGCATTGAGATATCCGTGAGAGTTTCGCTTTGCATTGCATTGTGTTTAACGCACTGTATAGTGTGAAGTGTAGCTACTGATCATACTGTGGGATACTGAGAAGAGCTGTTCCAGTGTTTGTTGCGGAAAGTTCCAGAAGAGTTAAGTGTTTCTTTGTGCGAAATAAATTTTATCAGATTTTTTATTTTAAAATCGGTTCTCTGTGCATTAAATGCTTTATGGACACACACGCAAGCAAAAGTATTTGCAACACCTAAATTTAAACTATTAAGGGGTATCAGAAACCCCTATACCGACAATGTCAAATTGGCCATTTTCGATGTACCTTTTCTCTTTTCAAAATCTGCTGTAGATACAAGCTTGAAATTTTTTCTGTAATTAAAGTATACCTATCTGATTATACTGAAATGAGCTTTTGAAACATTTTGAATTTTAGAGTAAATTACAGAATATTTTGTTAAGTATAGTAAAATTTAGCACTTTTCTCACACAAAAAAATTAAAAAAAAATTTTTTTAAGTTTATTACAAAAAGCTCATTTCAGTAAATATTAGGGAACCTAATAAATAAGCCATAAAATGTTTTGATAAATGTGAGCAGTAGTTCTTCAGAAAAGGTACATCGAGTATAAAAAAATCACCTTTGGAGAAAAAAAAGCGTTTTTATGTAAAAATCCTCATTGATCAAAGCAGTAGATGACAAATTAAAACTAGATTTTTTTACAGTTCTAATTTTCATAGAGATTAAAGAACGGTATTTTTAGAAAGATAAAAGTGTAGAGAATTTGAAAATGCAAAAATCCGAAATTACAATTTTTTGAAGATTTGGGGATTCCGACACCCCTTAAAGGAAGCAAATAAAAAAAAAAAAAAAGAAAATTTCCAAAAATGATTTCAAAGCGAGGATTGACAACACTGTACAAAAAAATTTATCTCCAGGGCTCGAAACTGTGTATCGGAAATTCTAAAAACAAGCTCATTTTAAAATTATTTTGCAATATTGGTGTTGAACTGAATTTTATGCTTGAAGTGCAAAGAGCGTATTTAATGATAAAAAAAATCTGAAAGGTTTCAGATTTTAAATTACATCCAAAGGGGCGTTTTTTTAACATTTTGTATGTTACCTTTTATTTATTAAATATCATGTTTTTGGCATTTAAACCTTAAAATTCAGTTCAAGAGCGATATCGCAAAATACTTTTAAATTGAGCATATCTTTAGAATTTCCGATACACAGTCTCTCGCGATGGACATAAAAATGTTTTTTTTCTGAACAACGCTGTCGTTTTCCGCTTTCAAATCGTTTAGTTTTTTTTAATCAAAAATTCCTTGCTGTGCTACAAAATATGAAATCGATTAATAAATTTAAAATTCAAATTAGGTCTTCCACATGCCCATATTCTATGGAAGATTACGTTAGTCAAATTTTGATGGTTCTAGGTACCGTTGTTTTATCACAATGCGAGAAACATACATACATTCATACAGATTCTTTATTATTTAATTTCTTCAGATATAATACGGGACGATAATATTTGGTGGCAATAATTTGAAATGTGATACAGCCTTTTAAAGGTTTCAATGCAAAATCGCAAAATACAAAATAATAGTCCTTCAGGGCAAATTGCCCCTTTGGACTAAAAAGAAAATATGAAAGCTTTCAGATTTTACATTACGCCCAAAAAGGCGTTTTTTAACGTCTTGTATGATACCTTTATTTATTAAGTATCATTTTGTTCACTCTTAAATCACATAAAATTCATTTCAATAAATAATATCACAAAATATTTAAAAACAGCGAAACAGTATATCTTTATAATTTCCAATGCACAGTCACGTGGGGAGATAAAAAACTTTTTCCGCACAGTATTGCCATTGCTCGCTCTGATATCGCTAATTTTTTACTTCCTTGTACGAAGTAAAAAGGAAGTATTGTAATCGCGAAAATTTTCAGGCAACATATTTCAACGAAAATATCCATTTTAACCGCTATCGAATACAATTTAATGATGTTTTTGCGTGATATCTATACGTAAGCAAGGACAGAATAAAATACTCTTTTCCTCCAAAAAAATTATAAAACTGCTTTAAAATGAATTCTGAAGAGAATTTTTCGTGGCGTCTGTATGAACGTATGTACGTACGTGCGTACGTATCTCGCATATCTCAAAAACGAGTAGCCTCAGAACGTTAAAATTTTGTATATAGGACTGCTATAACATGTAGATGTGCACGTCGTATTTTGGTTGCAATCGGCCTCACCAAACGTATATAAATATATTTATATACTCCTATATATCCACTCTGTTACCGGGCTCAGTGACCTCACTTTCTTTACTCTTATATGTTTGTAAATTGTACATTTTTTTTTCTTTAAAAATGATTGAATTATGTTTTTATCTTCCGGTTAAAGTTTTTTTTCCTTTTGTAATTCTGGAAGCAATATTTCTAAATTACCAACAATTTAAAAGCTTTTTTAAGTGCGGTTAAGTTTTAAATAACATGGCGGACATATTTGCTTACATTTGAAACAGCAGAATTGTAGATTTGTTGCCAATCTAGAGAGACTAAGATTCACAACACAAAAATAACGCCTTCGTTTATTATTACCAATTAAATCATGCTTAATTCTTTCTGGAATTTTTTCTAGGAAATAAGTGTTTAAGATTTACTTCGTAATTTTTAATGCAGATATTTTGAGTTTTTATGTATTGATACTGCACTGGAGATAAAAAAGTTTTTTTTTCCACACAGTGAAGCCACTTTTGTCTTTGAAATCGTTGAGTTTGTTAATCAAAAATTCGTTAAAGTTTCACAAAATTTGAAATAGGTAATAAAAAAAATTCTAAATTCTCGCTTCGAAGCGCCCATGTCGGGTTGGAAGACTACGTTATTTAAAATCTGATGTCTCTAAGTGCCATTGTTTTTTTCACATTGAGGAAAACATTCATGTAGATTCTTCGTTGTTTAGTTTCTTTAAATATAATACAGGGCCATAGTATTTGGTGGCAACAGTTTGAAAAGGAATCGACGCAAAATGCCGTTCTGAAATTAATAACCCTTTGGGCTAAAAATTAAATCAATGCAAACTAACTGCCCGTTAAAGATATTAAGTACATCTATTTCATTAACCTTTCGTAAGTATTCTCGGGGGGACTGTGTATATATATATATAAGCCTCTTAGCATAAAAGACGAATCTTCTAGTAAGTAAAGATTTTTCCTTTTCTAGTAGGAAAGGAAATCTCCTAAACCCTCGTTCTTTAATTACTAACGAAAATTTCTTTGCAAATATGAAACAAATTACTGACCAAACTAATGAAAAAAAATCTATTTCAAATCAAAAGCGGAGAATTTCAAATTAGCGGCATTTTTTATTTGAAAGAATGAGTAGAATAACAGTTTATCTTCCATTTGGGGTAAAGTAGGTATTCGAAGGATTTGACCTTTTCACTTGCAGGAACTAGCTGGAAAGAAGTTCAATTTTTCCTTTCTAGCAGGTGGATTTTTGCATTAAGTGATATTTTTCATCGAAGACAAACAGAACTGTTCGGTCTAGCTTTGTTGATTGATATATTCCAAAGGAAAGGATAAGAAAAATGGAGAAATATCTTCTGTGTAAACATGTAACATCTTTCATGATTAGATAGAAGGCCTGAAAAGTTCTTGAAATCACAGGGAAAATAAATAAGTAATTTTCATTCCTTCTCTTCCTAGAAAAATTGATTGTAAACCACAGTAAAGGAAGCAAAGTTTTATTCAAAAGTTTATATCTTTCGCTGGGAATTAAGCGAGCTTTATATATAAGAGTTTTTTTTTAATGGAAGACAAAAGGTTGTACGGTTGCTATTATTTTGCATTAACCAGGAATTTAAAATTTCAGCCTTTATTATACTTCTCCTTTCCGTTTCTTCACCAGAATGCAAATCAGTTAGAGAGTATTTAAGTGGAGGATTTTGGATTGTAAGCCAGAGCGGTACATAGAGTCATCGAATTTTGAATAACGTAATCCTCCAACGAATATGAGCATGTGGAAGACCAAATTTGAAATTTGAAATTAGTTTTATTATTGATTTCATATCTTGTAACTCTTCAACCAGTTTTTGATTAACAAACTCAACGATTTCAAAGCGAGCCATGGCAACGTTGTACGAGGGGGAAAAAAAAAAAAAAAAAAAAAAAAAAAAAACATTTTTATCTCCAGCGTGCGAGACTGTGTATCGGAAATTCTAAAGATAGGCTCAATTTTGAAGATTCTAAAGATAGGCTATTTTTCGATATTGCTGTTGAACTGAATTTTATGGTTTAAGTGCGAAGAACATGATATTTAATAAATAAAGGTAACACGCACAATGTCAAGAAAGTGCCCCTTTGGATCTGAAATATTTCAGATTTTCTTTTTCTTTTCTTTCTTTCTTTTTTTTTTTTTTATTAGTCCAAAGGGATTTGAATCCCGAAGGACTATTAGTTTCGTTTTGGCATTTTGCGTCGGACTCATAAATGTCGGTTCACTTTTCAAACTGTTGCCACAAAATGTTAGAGTCCTGCATTATATTTGAAGAAATTAAATAATGAAAAATCTGCATAAATGTATGTATATTTCTCGTATTGCGATAAAACAACGGTACATAGAGTCATCGAATTTTGAATAACGTAATCCTCCAACGAATATGAGCATGTGGAAGACCAAATTTGAAATTTGAAATTTGTTTTATGATCGATTTCCTATTTTTTAAAACTTTGACGAATTTTTGATTAACAAACTCAAGGATTTCAAAGCGAGCAATGGCAACGTTGTGCAGAAAAAACATTTTTATCTCCAGCGCGTGAGTCTCTGTATCGGAAATTCTAAAGATAGGCTCGTTTTAAAACTATTTTGCGATATTGCTGTTGCACTGGATCTTATGGTTTAAGTGCGAGGAACGTGATAGTTAATAAAGAAAGGTAACACACAAAATTTTAAAAAACGCCCCTTTCGACGTAATTTAAAATCTGAAACGTTTCAGATTTTTTTAAACCTTATTTTATTACCGATTTTTGAGAATGTAGAAAAAAATTATAATTTTTTAATGCTTAACAGTATTTTTATTGATTCATTTGGTAGGGCTAATTCGATGAAATCACTATCATCATATAAATTAAATCGTATAGTTCGAGTCCTTGTGCTATAAAGTAAATTTTCGGAATCACCTATCGTGTCTTGATAATTCAGTTTGCAGAAAATATTTTATAATGAGTTGAGAGGTTCTTGAGTTAGTTACAGCCTCAGGCACGAAACGTCAATAGAGATACATCTAATAATAGAAATACATTTGGAGTATTTAGCGCCACCTACCGCTATCGTCGTTGCATTTGTTTGAGACACTGCAATTAAATTGTCAGCGTACTTGTGTGAGGCTAGGGAATTAAAACGCTTCTATTGTCTTGTTATTTCGTCAACGTCGTCATTTCTAATTTTAAGTTAAGTACACAATGAAGCATAATTATCTTCATAATTTAAATAGCAGATTAAGGGGTGTTGGAACCCCAAAATCTTCAGAAAATTGTGATTTCGGATTTTTGCATTTTCAAATTCTCTACACTTTTATCCTTCTAAAAATACCATTCTTTAATCTCTATAAAAATTAGAACTGTAAAAAAATCTAGTTTTAGTTTGTCATCTACTGCTTTGATCAATGAGGATTTTTACATAAAAACGCTTTTTTTTCTCCAAAGGTGATTTTTTTATACTCGATGTACCTTTTCTGAAGAACTACTGCTCACATTTATCAAAACATTTTATGGCTTATTTATTAGGTTCCCTAATATTTACTGAAATGAGCTTTTTGTAATAAACTTAAAAAAATTTTTTTTAAATTTTTTTGTGTGAGAAAAGTGCTAAATTTTACTATACTTAACAAAATATTCTGTAATTTACTCTAAAATTCAAAATGTTTCAAAAGCTCATTTCAGTATAATCAGATAGGTATACTTTAATTACAGAAAAAATTTCAAGCTTGTATCTACAGCAGATTTTGAGAAAAGGTACATCGAAAAATGGCCAATTTAACATTGTCGGTATAGGGGTTTTTGATACCCCTTAAAAATACAAAAATTCTGAAGGCTTTCAGATTTTATATTACGCCCAAAGGGGCGTTTTTTTTTTTTTTTTTTTTTTTTTTTTACATTTTGTGTGTTTGTTACCTTTATTTATTAAATATCATGTCCTTTGCCCTTAAATCATAAAATTCAGTTCAAGAGCAATATTGGAAAATAATTTTAAATTGAGCATATCTTTCAAATTTCCGATACGCATTCTTGCGCGCTGGAGATACATTTTTTATACTGTATACATTGCCCTTGCTCGCTTTTAAATCGTTGAGTTTGTTAATCAAAAATTGATTTAAGTTTTACAAAATATGAAATCAATAACAAAATAAATTCTGGATTCCAAATATGGGCTTCCATATGCCCATATTCGGGTGGAAATATACGTGATTCAGAATTCAATGGCTCTAGGTGCCGTTGTTTTACCGCAATGCGAGAAACATACATACTTTTGTGCAGATTCTTCATTATTTAATTTCTTAAAATATAAGACAGTGCGATGATATTGGGTGGCAACAATTTGAAAAGTGAATCGGACATTTATAGTGAACCAACGCAAAATGCCAAAAGAAAATAATAGTCTTTCAGAGCAAATTACCCCTTTCGACTAATAATATTTCTTTCAGTGTTATTTATTCTTTATAATTCAAGTGTTTTTACTTCCTTGTACGAAGTAAAAAGGAAGTATTGTAATCGCGAAAAGTTTCAGGCAGCATATTTCAACGAAAATATCCCATTTTGACCTCTTTCAAACGCGTTTTAACGATTTCCTTGATATCTGTACGTAAGGACAGAATAAAACACTCTTTTCCTGAAAAAAAAAATTATAAAACTGCTTTAAAATGAATTCTGAAGACAATTTTTCTTAGCGTCTGTACGAACGTATGTACGTACGTGCGTACCTACTTATCTCGCATAACTCAAAAACGACTACCCTCAGAGTGTTGAAATTTTGTATATAGGACTGCTATAACATGTAGATGTGCTCCTCGTATTTTGATTGCAATCGGCCACACTAAACGGATATAAATATATTTATATATATATCCACTCTGTTACCCGGCTCAGTGATCTCAGTTTCTTTACTCTTATATGTTTCTAAATTGTACATTTTTTGCTTTAAAAGTGATTGAATTATGTTGTTCTTATCTTCGGTTAAAGGATTTTATGCCTTTAGTAAATCTGTATGCAATCAATATTTTTAGAATTATCAACAATTTTAAAAGTGTTTAAGTGCCGCTAAGCCTAATTTGATGGCGGCCATTGCTCTTGTTTACATTTGAAACAGCTGAGTAGCGGATTTGTTGCCAATTTAGAGAAACGTAGCTTCGCAACAACAAAGATAACGCATTCATTTATTATTGCCAATTAAATCATGCTTAATCCTTTCTGGAATTTTTCCGAGGAAATAAGCTTTTAAGATTTACTTCGTAATTTTTAATACAGATATTTTGAGTTTTTATATGTTTTTGCCTTGTCGCGAAGTGAGAACTGAATTAATTGAATGAGAAATACTCAATCGTCTGTGGAAAACTGTTTCTTTTTTTGTTTTGTTTGCTTTATTTCTTTTATACATCATTCTAGTTTTATTATAGTATTTGAATAGAACATATGACAATGATTAGATAATTCTTTAAATGATATAAATTTTGTGCATTCTGAATTATAATATGAACGAAATATAAAACTGTTAAGTGAACCTAGCACCAGAGTGTCGCTATGGTAAACAAAGAGAATTTTAAAGAATGCATTTATTCTATTGTGGTTTATGAGCTGTTGACGATGTAGATTTAATTCAATCCAATGTTTAAATGAAATGCAAGAAAAAATGTGTATAATTTAATATTCCCTACAAGGAAGTCATGTGGTATACACATCAGATTTTTTATATTTTAAGTGCTGTTTATACGAATATGTTTACAAAAAGTTATAATGTAGGTAGGTATGGCTTGGTCCACCCTTCTGGCAAGCCCAAGCTCGCCTTATAGCTTTTCTAGACCAGCGCGTATAGCGTGGCCAGCATTTTCGCCCGACCTTAATCCCATTGAAAATCTTTGGGATGCTCTCGGCCGTGCTGTATCTTCATGTTTCCCACATCCAGCCAATCTGATTGAGCTGGAAACTGCTCTACAAGAAGAATGGCGATTGCTTAATTCTGCGGTGGTTGAACACCTAATTGAAAGCATGGTCACGAGGTGTAAACTTTGTATACAGATGGGGGGGGGGATCACATATCCTATTAATGTCTTGTTTTTTCATTTTATCCTGTTTATTTTCATTTTATACTCGTACATAATTTTGTTTAAGTCTTCAGTATGTCATTTGCTGATAACTTACAAAAATTTAATATTGTTTTCATTTCTGTATATAATTATTGATTTTGTTTTATGCTTAAATATATATGCTACTTTCCTGCCGAATTTTGTGTCAATCAAAGCAGTATTTGTTCTTTTTTTTTTTTTTTTTTTTTTTGCATTTTACATCTTCGTGCTTAACTTTTGGAAGTGAGTGTATTACAAGAATTTAAAAAAAGATTTGTGGATCCTGGATAAAATTTTATCATTAACTAGCAGCTTCGCTGCCAGCCTTCGTCTGACTTTTAAATGTACCGGAAAAATGGGTGAAGGCAACACCAAACGTTAAATTTAAAAACTCCGTAGAATATTACTCTGCAGAACAACTTCATTAAAAAAAAGTTATTTAGTATAACAAAATTACAATGAAATAAGCAATATCCCTTAATACAAATATTAATTATCCGAATAAATAAATTAACCAACTTCCCTTTGCGAAATCTTAAGAACTCAAATGGTGTAAAGGAGGTTAAGAACTTTGTTTCCTAAAACAAATCACTCAAAACATTTCAATATCTTAAAAACAGTGAAATGAGCAATAAATAACATAAAAGAATACAAAAAACAAAAAAATTCTGAAAAGCAAAGCATAATTATATTTTATCTCATATTTTCAACAGAAAAAAATTACAATGAAATAAGCTATATCCCCTACTACAAATATTAATTATCCTATTAAAAAATTAACCACCTTTCGTTGAAGAAAAAAAATCATGCAAAACTTTTCAATATCTTACAAACAGTGAAATAAGCAAAAAATAACATGAAAGCTACTCAAAAAAAACAAAACATTCCGCGCAGAATTTTACTCTGCAGAACAACTTTATCAAAATAAATAAATAAAATAAAATAAATAAATGTATTATATACCATATAAAAAAAGACAATGAAATATGCCAATCTGTTAAAAACAGTGACATAAGAAATACGATGAAAAATTGTTGCCAAACCCATATTTCTAAAAGAATGAAACTATTCAAAATGATGCGATTTCATCAAAAATCTATCAACAACAATAAGAAAGGAAAATTGTTGCCAAAATCACGTTTTTAAAGATGTGAGAAGTGTACTCGGAAGCTTCATTTAAAAAAAAAATTAAAATACAAAATATTATCATTTTTCCAAAATTCTTTTTGTAAAAGCAGTCGCAAGGATGAAAGTTTAACGTGTCCAAAAAATTAAAGAAAAATAAACTGTACATTTTTAAAAATAAACTTTTTTAGAAAAAATCTCGTTGAAAAGGTGTTAAGCTCACTTTGTTAAATAAATTCGTATTAAATCGATTTATTGAAACACGAAATTTATTTTAAGTTCGTAAAATAGCTAAGTGCCTACGTTTCATGACAATGTGAAAATGGAGTGTGTAGAGTAAAATCTCGCTTTCCTATAGCCCATTATGTCTCAAAATGACGCGATTTCGTCACAAAACATAAAATAAAAAAATTTCGAATTCGAATTTCGAGAAAATCGCTTCGAGGTGCACTTCCTCTTGTCTAGATGCACCTATGTACCAAATTTCGTAGCGGTGGGTCTATTAGCTTACGCGCAAAAGCGCGAACGAAAGACACACACATACAGACAGACTCTTTATTTTATTATATGTAGAGAATATATTCGCAACGTAATTTCTTTTTAATATGTTATTTTATTTAAAAGCGAAAAGTGGGTAGGGTACTTTATTTTTAACTCTTTTTAATTTCGGTATATTTTTAATTTAAGTGAAATGGTAGTGACGGCAAACACCAGCTCAGACAGGAAGCAAAACCTCCTAACAGACTTTTCTGAAAATATGAAATTATGATTAGCTAGAAGCATGATTAAATTGAGGACACAAAGTTAATTTTGAAAATATTTTCATTTCTTTTAACTAGATGAATATTTCAAAGAAACCGTTTCTAATTTTACCCCTTACGTGTTCCTTTATACCCTAATACGTGCATATTGATGTAAATTGAAAATTTCTTCTTACTTATAATCAGTTTTCTTTGCGTATCAAGACTAATTTGAAATTCTTTGTGGTAAAGTAAAAGCGTAGGGTTGATGAAAGAACATTTTATATTCTGTTATAAAAATACAATCTGCGAATAAATTTCATGATACTTAATCTTTTAAGTCCACTTATCTATTTTTACGAAATATTAATTAAGTATCAACATAAACCTTATATATTAAGTTATTCTTGAAATTTCTTTGATGAAAGTGGCTTTTGAAATACAGTGCAGGAGTTCAGCCACTTTTACAAGCCATTATTTTAGATATGCATAGATTATTTTAGCATGGATAATTATGCATTAAAGGCATAGCAATAAGACTATTATTTCTTCTATTAAAATTTATTTCAGCAGTTTGTTGTTATTACTTCTTTGTACGAAGTAAAGGAAGTATTGTAATCACGAAAAATTTCGGGTATCATATTTGAAGGAAAATATCCATTTTGATCGCTATCGAATGCAATTTAACGATGTTTTGGCGTGACATCTGTACGTAAGGACAGAATAAAAGACTCTTTTCCTCCAAAAAAGTAATATAAAACTGCTTTAAAATGAATTCCGAAGAGAATTTTTCGTGCTGTCTGTACGTACGTATGTATGTATCTCGATGACTGGTCTGGAATCCGTCTAAACGATGTTTTTGTGTGACATCTGTATGTACGCACAAAATAAAAATCTCATTTCTCCAAAACGGAATTAAAAACAGATTTGAACTGGATTCAGAAGAGATTTTTTCGTAACCTCTGTACGTACGTTACGAACGTCGTGTAGTTGTGCATCTCCCTTTTTGGTTGCAATCGGTGTACTAAAAGTATATAAATATATACATACATACTTACATATATATATGTGGGATTTTAAATCCATAGCTTAATAGTTTTCCTCGCGCGCTGTTTAAATTTTAGCTGTTGACTGCACGAAATTGATAGAACTCTCGCCACTTTGTTTTATGAGAGGGGATGTAAGACGTTGTTTTATAGATGTAGATGATATAGATCTTGTATTAATAGATAAACGGTGTTATAGATGCTGTATTAATAGATGAACTATATTATAGATTTATTAATGTTTTATTAAATGTGTTTTGTTTGAACATGAATTTTGATTTTGAAACTAAAGAACCCATAAAATTGGTGTCAGAATCGGGATCAAATTACAAACAACAAATAGAGGAATATGAATCCATTTTAAATCAATTTTATAATTCGTTTGGGGGGAAAAGAGTCCTTTATTCTATTCTTACCTACAAACGTCACGAGGAAACATCGTTAAATTGCATTCAATAGAGGTCATAATCGATATTTTCGTTGAAATATGGTACTCGGAAATTTTCATGATTACAATACCGTTTTTACTTCGTAAAAGAAAGTAAAATGCAAAAAACAAATGTTTAGTTGTATGGATTAGTGGTAATTGAAGCAAAATCAATTTTAGATAATTTAAGACTTCTTTAATTACATATGCAAAATCGAAGGGTGTCCTGTATTTTAAAAATTCGCCACTTTTTTGCCATTGCCTTTTACCATCTCTAATGCCTTTTATTATGCTTGCGTTAAAAAGAAAATTCGACTTAATAAGTAAAACGAAGGTTCTAGTTAGTTTAAAAGAAAGCGAACAAGAATGCGGAAATAACTGGAAAAGCTTATCGAAACGTGCTATTTATTCTTTTAAACTTGATATAAACAACTCAGAAAACTATTTTTATTCTACCTCAGAGACTTTGGTGGCCATTTGTTTAACAAGCAAAGGCGCTGAAAATTGCCATTCCACGCTGACAAATTAAATAAAGTGCTGTCACTTTCCTTTTTCTTCTTCTTTTTTTTATCACGTGAAGAAATGATTTCATAAGCTTGAAGTGCTGTGGATTAGAATGCATTGTTCCAAATCATTGTGTTTTATAAAACAGTTTATGGTTTCTTCTGAGATAATGCTCGTAGAAGCATGAAACAAAATGTTCTACGTCTCCCAAAATAAGTTTGTTTTTATGCATTTATTTATTTAGTTTTTGAATTGAGGGAATAAAAATTTTGTTCGTCTAGAAAATACTCAGAAGAAAGTTATGTAATGCATTGCAGCAATTTGATATCTCGCTCAGTGACGGCGTCATTTATACCAATACAAACCTCACGAAAATTGATCTGATAGTTCAGCCCGCAAACGCTGATACAGCATTTTGCTGTTGCCAGAGTTATGTTATGATTTCTCATTTTAATTTTCTAACCGTTATATCAAGGGGACTCATACACCTTAAAACCCATAAGATCTTCGAATAGGTGACTGTTGCAAGAATTGGGATAACTTATTTATTTTAAAAGCAATTACTTCCAGCTTTTTACAGCTGACTACATAATATAGTTGCTATCTGAAATAGTAATCAGAAAGTTTGTGTTGCCACAAATATTTTTAGAGTTTAATCCGCTTTGTGACAACCTTTTTCGTCATGTTTCCACTTTGCGCGCAGTTTAAAACCTTCTGTTGCATAATTTAATTCCATATTTAATATATAGCTTTTATAACATTTGGAAACTACGGTGAACCTAAAATTCTATAAATTTTATGTTAAATTTTTATTTTATTTTGAGTTGAGTTTATAAAATGTATTTTATTAAAAAAATTTGTAATGTTTTCGTCCATAAAATTTTTCAATATTAAAATATTCATCAGATTTTTGGTTCAGTTAGAAAATAGTGCCCATATAAAGAATTCCATCAAATTTCAAGTGTTTACCATTAGCCATTTTTAAAATATCATGCGCGCAAGGTGGAAACCTGGCGAAATATTTTGTCACAAAGAAGATTAAATTACAAAAATATTTGTGGCAACACAAACTTTCTGGTTACTATTTTTCAAAGCAACTATATTATGTAGTCAGCTGTAAAAAGTTGGAAGTAATTGCTTTTAAAATAAATAAAATATCCCAATTCTTGCGACAGTCACATATTCGAAGATCATAAGGGGTTTAAGGTGTATGAGCCCCCTTAATTACTTTCCTATTAACCCGAGTTTCATTTCAGTGCCAGAATGTAAATTTCAGCATACGCGATATTTAAATTGGGTATAATGAAGGAAGTAGTTAAAGGAAGGTTTTGGAGGGTGAAAACAGAGCGTGTTCTGCCTGCTCGAAGGCCACGTTGATTCTCTGGATTATAATTCTGCGTGTTGGTTATAAAGCACGAGTTGGCGCCATTTGTTGAACTTTATTTGGATTAATAAAAGGGTTCTTTACAGTCTTTCCCTAGCCCTGTCGTATTTGTAAAACACTTTGAAAGCTACTAGCTGTTTTTTAGAATTCTAATTGTATGGGTTCCTAAGAAGAGAAAATCTTATAATGTTATTAGGTTTCTGGGGTTGTAGAATCAGTTTAAAGATTGAATGTTGGAAGAGAGAATTGCTGTTTCAAATGGCCGGATATTTGATACTTAATACTTTCGTAGGAAATGGACCAAGTTCATAGGTTATTCAGCCGCCTCATTACCGAAAACTTTACTCAGAGTGCTTCACAGAAGGCGACCGAATAAGACCCTTGGGAAGTTTCGGCTTGACAGCACTTTAAGTGCCCTCCATGCCGCAAATAATATTATATATTTGTAAACTGTTATGCCTTCTCTGGGGTTGGAACCTAGGCACAGAGATATGACATCCGGCTAACTCACGGTCATGCCAAGAGGGCGGTCCAAAGAGAGAGTCCGTTGCCTATTTTTCAGATTCCTGATCAAATCTTAGATATTAGATAAAATCAAATTAATTTTAGTTTTTCTCTCAGGCGGAGTTTCATTGGTGCCTTTATATTATCAGATAAAGAGCTGGATATTACAGCTGGGAAAATGATGCGCCGAGAAATCTCTAGTACCTTCAACTTATCTAAATTACACGAAGGCATATGAGCGCCGGATACGGTTAAAGTTACATACAGGGATCAATTATAGTTATTCAATTACAATACCCCATTATAGTTATACAGAGACCTGACCAAAATGTCGTCAAATGGCCGCCAGGTTTGGCGACTTTTGTGATTTCTCGCCAACTGAACGAGATCAACGCTCAATAGACTTGCCCCTGTGTTTTTATTCTTCCGGCAGAGCTCCGAGTCTTTCAAACATTTCATGTTACATTATAACTACCACAATTTCACATATAATTTCGTTTAAGTTAGTTATGTATATGCAAATTAGTTAACAATACTATACGGCGAAAATGTTCTAATAAAATAAGTCCTTTGATTACGAAAATTCACGAAACCGGAGTTTAATAAATGTTTTCGACCACTTCAAAATTCATAATTTATTAACTTATTTCAGGTATGAATTTTTTAAAAGAAATTCATTCACTGTTTTTAAAGCTAAAAAAAAATTTTTTTTTTTTTAGCCCAAATGCGCGTTAGACGCAAAGGGCTATTACTCTCAAAACGGCATTTTGCGTCGTTTCACTTTTTAAACTGTTGCCACCAAATATGATCACCCTGTATTATATTAAAAAAAAAAACTAAATAATGAAGAATCTGCATGAATTCAGGAATTGTGAAAAAGCAACGGTACCTAGAGCCATCCAGTTTTGAATAACGTAGTCCTCTACCCGAAAATGGCACTTGGAAGTCCGAATCATGAATTTAGACGGGATGAATTTGTTTTATTATTTATTTCAAATTTTGTAAATTTTTGATGAACAAACTCAACGATTTCCATGTGAGCAATAGCAACACTGTACGGAAAAATCATTTTTATCTCCAGCGCTCGAGACTGTGTATCCGAAGTTCTAAAGATATGCTGTTTTTAAATATTTCGTGGTAGTGCTGTTGAATTGAATTTTAAGTGCGAAGATTATGATATTTAATAAATAAAGGTTATAAGGTATTTCTTCCGCCTTCGTAGTATAGTGGTCAGCACGCTGGGAGCGTATTCCAGAGGGGTCCGTGGTTCGATTCCTGGCGAGGGCAATGCTCATTTTGCATTTCTTCTTGTTTCAAAAAATATTCTAATGTCTCTACACTGGCACCCGAACTAAAAAAGATGATGGATAGTGATTCTCAACAACCAGGATTTGGCGATTATGTGCCCTAATACCCAATCGCCCTTTAAAAGGGGGAGTATGTAAGGTATTTTCCCCGCCTTCTTAGCATGCCTTCGTAGTGTAATGGTCAACACGCTCGGCGCGTATTCGAGAGGCCCGTGGTTCGATTTCCGGGGACGGCATTGCTCGTTTTTCAAGTCTCCTGTTTCCAAACAATCCTAATATCTGTACAAGGTAACACACAAAACTTTAAGAAAACGCCGCTTTGGGCGTAGTATAAAATCTGAAAGCATTCAGATTTTCTCTTTTCTTTTTCTTTTTGCTTCCTTGTACGAAGTAAAAAGGAAGTATTGTAATCGCGAAAAGTTTCAGGCAGCATATTTCAACGAAAATATCCATTTTGACCGCTATCGAATGCAATTTAACGATGTTTTTGTGTGATATCTGTACGTAAGGACAGAATAAAAGACTCGTTTCCTCCAAAAAAATTATAAAACTGCTTTAAAATTAATTCTGAAGAGAAATTTTCGTGGCGTCTGTACGAACGTATGTACGTACGTATTTCGCATAACTCAAAAACGAGTAGCCGCAGAACGTTGAAATTTTGTATATAGGACTGCTATAACATGTAGATGTGCACCTCGTATTTTGGTTGCAATCGGCCGCACCAAACGTATATAAATATATTTATATATATATCCACTATGTTACCCGGCTCAGTGATCTCCGTTTCTTTACTCTTATATGTTTGTAAATTGTACATTTTTTGCTTTAAAAATGATTGAATTGAGTTGTTTTTGTCTTCCGGTTAAGGATTTTATGCCTTTAGTAAATCTGTGTGCAATATTTTTAGAATTATCAGCAATTTTAAAGTTGTTTAATTGCCGCTAAGCCTGTTTATAATGGCGGCCATTGATGTTTACATTTAAAACAGGAGACTAGTGGATTTGTTGCCGATCTAGAGAAACTTAGCTTCGCAACAACAAAGATAACGCCTTCATTTATTATTGCCAATTAAATTATGCTTAATTCTTTCTGGAATTTTTTCGAGGAAATAAGCTTTTGAGATTTACTTCGTAATTTTTAATATAGATATTTTGAGTTTTTATGTATTTTTGCCTTCTCGCGAAGTGAGAACTGAATTAATTGAATGAGAAATACTCAATCGTCTGTGAAAAACTGTTTCTTTTTTGTTTTATTTGCTTAATTTCTTTTATACATAGTTCTAGTTTTATTATAGTATTTGAATAGAACATGTGGCAACGATTCGATAATTCTTTAAATGATGTACATTTTGTGCATTCTGAGTTATAATATGAATAAAATGTAATACTGTTAAGTAAACCTAGCTCCAGAGTGTCGCTATGGTAAACAAAGTGAATTTTAAAGAATGCATTTATTCTATTGTAGTTTATGCGCTGTCGGCGAAGTAGGTTTAATTCAATCTAATAAGTTTAAATAAAATGCAAGAAAAAATGCGTATAATTTAATTTTCCGTACAAGGAAGTCATGTGGTGTACACATCAGATTTTTTTAAAAAAATTCTTGCCATTACAAAACCTTTTTATATACACTTACAATGCGAAATAAATTTTCAAATTTTTATTTCACTAAAAAGAAGAACGCGTTTTCTTGAAATTACTTCCTGGAAACGGATATAATTTTACTCATAAAAGAACAAAAGGAAATTCCCATTATTTTAACAAACTTTCCAATTACCCATTTAATCTTAAGCTCTATGCTCATTATGCAACGTGTCTAGCATTCCCTTCTGTGTTTCGCCTTGCTTAACCTTCCCTGAGATTCGTTATTTTAATGACCACATTAATTAAGTAAAGAGCTTCACAAAGAGCAACTAGGATTAAAACTAGCACTTACTAAAAGAATCTAACTAAACGGGATGAAAATAATTAACAGCTTTATTTTTATGGCTACAGTTTTGAATGTGCAATGAAGTAATCTATACATTGCATTTAAAATCCAAATAACGACGTAAAACTAGCTTGGCAATTATTTTTTAATTATTTTTAGGCTTAAGAATAAATTCTAGCTTAATATTTTCTCGAAAGAAAGTTTTAGATTAATTTGCAGTCTCTGTTTTAAACACTACTCCAAGCAGTGCTAATAATTGCAATGATGTTTGCTACCTTTCAACTAATGACGTCATTTCCTTCTTGTGTATTCCTTTTTTGTTACATTTTTTATTAGTCCAAAGGGATTTGAGTCCCCGAAGGACTATTACTTTCGTTTTGGCATTTTGTGTCGGACTCCTATAAATTTCGGTTCACTTTTCAAACTGTTGCCACAAAATGTTACAGTCCTGCATTATATTTAAAGAAATTAAGTAATGAAAAATCTGCATAAATGTATGTCTATTTCTCGCATTGTGATAAAACAACAGTGTCTAGAGCCATCCAATTTTGAATAACGTCATCCTAGTGCGAATATGGGCATCTGATAGCCCAAATTTGAAATTTGGAATTCGTTTCATGATCCATTTCATATTCTGTAAAACTTTAACGAATTTTTGAGTAACAAACTCAAAGATTTAAAAGCAGAGCAACGGCAATATTCTACGGGGGGGGGAACCTTTTTATCTCTAGCGCGTCGAACTGTGCATCGGAAGTTCTAAAGATGGACTCATTTTAAAATTATTTTGCGACATTGCTATTGAACTAAATTTTATGGTTTAAGTGCAAAGAACACGATATTTAATAAATAAAGGTAATACACAAAACGTAAAAAAAAAAAAAAAACAGCAGCCCCTTTGGACATAATTTAAAATCTGAAACATTTCAGATTTTTTTTTAATTTTTAAATTTTATTTCTTATTAGCCCGATTATTAATTTTGTTTTGGCCTTTTGCGTTGGTTCCCTATAAATGTCAGATCACTTTTCAAATTGTTGCCATCAGATATTACAGCCGTGTGTTATATTTAAAGAAATTAAATAAGGAAGAATCTGCATGAAAAAACAACGGTCCCTAGAGCCATCCATTTCTGAATAACGTAATCTTTCATCGAATATGGGCATGTGGTAGCCCTAATTTGGAATTTGAAATTTGTTTTATTATCGATTTCATATTTTGTAACACTATAATCAGTTTTTGATTAAGAAACTCCACGATTTCAGAGCTAGCAATGGCAACACTGTACGAAAAGAAACATTTTTATCTCTAGCGCACGAAATCTATCGGAAATTCTAAAAATATACTGTTTTCAAATGTTTTGTGATTTTGCTGTTGAATGGAATTTTTTGCGTCATAGGCGCTAAAAATGTGATATTTAATCAATAAAGTAAACATACCGAACGTTAATAAACACTCGCAAAAGCGTTTTGTAATCTTTGTTAGGAAACTGAATATTACGATGAACTAAGAAAAGAGTGAAAAATTTACATTACACTTAGAAGGGTATTATTTTAATGTTTTGTGCATTTCCTGTATTTATTAAATATCATGTTCTTCGCGCTTAAAACACATAAAATTCAAATCAACAGCAATATAAAAAATATTTAAAAGCATCAGAACATATCTTTAGAATTTCGGATACAATCTCGCGCGCTTATGATAAAAAATTTTTTTTCCCCTGTATAGTGTTGCCATTGTTCGTTTTGAAATCTTTTGAGTTTTTAATGAAATATTGGTGAAAGTTTTACAAAATATGAAATAGACAATAAACCAAATTCCAAATTCGGGCTTCCAGATGCCCATGTTCGGGTGGAGGAATACTTTATTAAAAATTAGATAACTCTAGCTACCGTAGTTTCTTCACCAAAAAGAGAAACATTCATTTATGCAGATTCTTCATTGTTTAGTTTATTTAAATATAATACATCGCAACAATATTTGGTGGCAACAGTTTGAATAGTGAACCAACGCAGAAAGTGAAACAAAACAAAATTCCGATTTGAGACTTAGTCAACGTAAGTGAGAGGAAAATGATGCTTAATAATAAAGTTAAAAAGACCCCCCCCCCAAAAAAAAAAAAAAAAAAACGGATTTGTAGGAGTGACTGTAACAGCAAACTGGTAGACTGCAAGCTGAGCGAAAGCGTAAAAAACCCCAATAAACCCCTTTGGGCGACCATTTTAAATTTCAAATCTTTCATATTTTTATTTTTAGTTGTATTTACTTATTTTTTAGTAGTGTTATAAATTTTCAGTTAGACGTGTACAAACACTCACTTAATGGATAAAATCTCTCAGAGATAAAAATTTGATCTCATTGTGCAGAAAAGCAATTTGATATTACTTTTCTTTTTTCATCCGAGTGCTAAAATAAGATGGGTTAGTATGATTTATGCGTGGGTAGAAAAAGAAAAAGAAATAACTTTGCCATGATCCCGTGATCAATCCCGTGCCATTCATAACGGGAAAGCGTAATCTGTAGCAGTCGATTAAATAACATACACGCTTTTGTGGACTTATTCCCTACATGGAATTTATTCTTTCATTTTTATCTCTGCCACATGGGGATGAATGTCATCTCATTGCTGAGTTTCCGTTGTTCTTTATGTCACGTCCCCTGGTTCCGTCCGAAGCAACAACCACGGAAATAAAAGTCAGACTTAAATCAGAACGTAAATCAGAAACAACTGCACCACTTTATTGAAAATTTTACTAAAACATGTAATATGACATATCCATAAAAATTTCCGGGTTAATCTTTGGAATATGGTAACAGGCAGTTTGGCGACATTTTGGTAAGGCGATAAAGGTTACTAGCTAGGACTTTAGCAATAATCTGAGAAGTACACAGTTCGAATCACAGATTATTTTGTCTCAGAGAAATGAGAGATCATGAGACATGTCATGCGACATTTTCCGGAAAATTCGAATCCGGATTTTAGCTAATAAGCACTTAGAAACAATTTCGCTGCTAAAGTGCAGAATCGCCCCCTTATTTGTTTGGCGCTTTTTACAAGAGTAAGAAGAATTGGATTTTTGTCAATTTTCTTTGACTTTTTAAGTGAAAATAGGTCGATGTGTACATAGATAAAGTAAAGAGTGTGCGCAATGCCATTTTTGTGCAATTCTGCGATGTTTTTTTAAGTGAAAATAGATCGACGTGTACATGGATACAGAGTATATGCAATTCTTAAAAACGCGGCAAGCAGTGGACGATTCTGCCCTTTCTCCCAATTTCGCACCTAATCTTCGTAATGATTAAGCACTTCTGTTCCATAAAAGTTTTAGCATAAGCGTAATTCGGCTAACAGATTGTTGGAAAAAAATGTTGAGAAAAAAAAAAAAAAAAAAAAAAAAAAAACCTGCCTTACATCGTAAAAACAAAATGGCGTCAAAAAAAAAAGTAGCAGGTTGCTGTAGCAGGATTGGTCGCCAAAGTTTCACCAAAAATTCGCCAAGTTACCATAATCCGAAGATTCACCAATTTCCGAATATATACTGCAAGATTTTTCTTTAAAAAAAAATCTGATGTGTACACCACATGACTTCCTTGTACGGAATATTCAATTATACGATTTTTTCTTGCATTTCATTTAAACTTATTAGATTGAATTAAACCTACTTCGCCGACAGCGCATAAACCACAATAGATTAAATGCATTCTTTAAAATTCACTCTATTTGTTTACCATAGCGACACTGTGGAACTAGGTTCACTTAACAGTGTTATATTTCGTTCATATTACAACTCAGAATGCACAAAATTTATATCATTTCAAGAATTATCTAATCGTTGCCACAAGTTCTTTTCAAACACTTTAATAAAGCTAGAACTATGTATAAAAGAAATTAAGCAAACAAAACAAAAAAGAAACAGTTTTTCACAGACGACTGAGTATTTCTCATTCAATTAATTCAGTTCTCACTTAGCGACAAGGCAAAAATACATAAAAACTCAAAATATCTGTATTAAAAATTACGAAGTAAATCTTAAAAGCTTATTTCCTCGAAAAAATTCCAGAAAGGATTAAGCATGATTTAAGTAATAAATGAAGGCGTTATCTTTGTTGTTGCGAAGCTAAGTTTCTCTAGATTGGCAACAAATCCGCTACTCAGCTGTTTCAAATGTAAACAAGAGCAATGGCCGCCATCAAATTAGGCTTAGCAGCACTTAAACACTTTTAAAATTGTTGATAATTCTAAAAATATTGCATACAGATTTACTAAAGGCATAACACCCTTAACCGGAAGATAAAAACAACAAAATTCAATCATTTTTATAACGAAAAATGTACGATTTACAAACATATAAGAGTAAAGAAACGGAGATCACTGAGCCGGGTAACAGAGTGGATATATTTATAAATATATTTATATACGTTTGGCGCGGTCGATAGAAACCGAAATACGAGGTGCACATGTACATGTTATAGTAGTCTTATATACAAAATTTCAACGTTCTGAGGGTACTCGTTTTTGAGTTATGCGAGATACGCACGTTCGTACAGACGCCACGAAAAATTCTCTTCAGAATTCATTTTAAAGCAGTTTTTTAGTTTTTTTGGAGGAAAAGAGTCCTTTCATTCTGTCCTTACGGACAGATATGACGCAAAAACATCGTTAAATTGCATTCGAAAGTGGATTAAGTGGATATTTTCGTTGAAATATGCTGCCTGAAGCTTTTCGCGATAACAATACTTCCTTTTTACTTCGTACAAGGAAGTAAAAAGGAAGTTTTTAATAATGTCCCACACCTAAGATTTAACGATTGAGTCCCCTAAAACCCCAGTCGCCGTTTAAAAAGGAGGAGAATATAAGTTAATTTTTTCCGCCTTTTTAGCATGCCTTCGTAGTGTGGTGTTCTGCAGGCTGGGCGCGAATACCAGAGGTCCACGGTTCGATTCCGGGTGAAGACGTTGCTCATTTTTCGAGTCTCCTGCTTCCAAAAAAATCCTGATGTCTCTACAACTTCAACCATTGAATTCAATTCAACAGCAACATCGCAAATTAATTTAAAAAGAGAATTAGAATTTCCGATAGACAGTCTCGCGCGATGGGGATAATTTTTATTTGTGTACGGTTTTGCCATTGCTCGCTTTGAAGTCGTTGGGTTTCTGAATCAAAACCTCATAAATTGCTTTACAAGATATTGTGGTGTATTGTTAAGGTTTCAATGGTGTGGTGTTAAACTTCAATGAAAACGCTAAAGATGGAACACCACATGAAAATTTCATTGAACGCCCCCAAAAAATAGCTGCATACCATCAACAAGAGAAAAACCTAAATCTCTTTTTCTTAAAATCAAAGTCTATACATTTTACGTGCGAGAGCAATACTTGGCTCTCGAGCCTGCGTTTTTAATATTGCCAACAATTTAATTATTTTAATAACAACTATTTTAACAACTACTGAAAACGTATTCAGAAGTTAAATAATAATAATTTTCATCTTATGGTCACGAGACATCCTTGTCCATATTAATCTTCAGTTTCTTCTTTCTTTATGTGAACTTATCACAATATGAAATAGGTAATAAAATAAATTCCAAATTTGATCTTCCAGATGCCCAAATTTGGGTGGAGACGTACGTTATTCAAAATTAGGCTCTAGGTAACGTTGTCTTCACAGTGCCAGAAATATACATACATTCATACAAGCATTATTATGGATTAAAAATACCTTGTTTATACCCACGTCTGTAAATATGTATTTACACTGACTGCTCGTCACTTCTCCATGCGCTCTCCCGCCCAGACAATTTCAATCCATTAATTGTCCAAATTAAGAGTCATTTAGAAACTTTGAGTTCGTATTTAAATATGAAGCTACATTGGGTTAAAGCCCATATAGGCTTTATTGGTAATGAGAGGGCCGACAGTCTGGCCAAGCAGGCGGTCTCAAATGTCAGTGCAATGGATATTGAAGTAACAGGTTCGAAGAGAATTGCTATTCGAAGAATGAAAAACTTTTACGTTAACAAATGGAAAATACAGTGGTTCTCTTCACCCAAAAACAAAGGATTTGTGGAACTAATTAAAATCACGAATAAAATGAAATTTATGAACAATATTGATGTTAATCAGGTTTTAACGTGACATAGTAGGTTTCCGTTCTATTTCAACCGATTTAATCTGCAGGAAAATAAATTATGTGATGGTTATCAGGTTGATGGTGGTGGTAAGCATTTCGTGGTTGATTGTAGTTTAACAGCCCCTATTAGACAGACTTTTAGCATTACTGATTTTAATGTAAGTGTCATTCATTTTAAAGTTTCTAAATCATATTCTGTTGTTCTAATGAAGTTTATGAATGAAAATAGGGCACTAGTAGGAATCTTTTGTTAAAATTTGTGGTGTATTTGGTGTATTTAATTATGGCAAAGCACACGAGGGCTATCTGCCTAAGGGGAGGGATGCCTTCGTGGAGGACTTTCCAAGGGAAACTGGCTCGTATACACGTTACACATGGGGAAAACCACGAAAACACCCATGCAGCCAGCCCGTTCGCGGGATTCGAACCTCGTACCAGTGTTCAGCGACTTTACCGCTCGGCCGCTGGT
Source organism: Stegodyphus dumicola (assembly GCF_044657685.1). Classification (NCBI taxonomy): domain Eukaryota; kingdom Metazoa; phylum Arthropoda; class Arachnida; order Araneae; family Eresidae; genus Stegodyphus; species Stegodyphus dumicola. The sequence continues at coordinate 276,239,288 of NC_140769.1, read as the reverse complement.
GGGCCTTTTGTTAAAATTGAATTTTGTATTTATATGGGTTTTGGATATCTGTGGTGTTCTATGTTGTTGAATTTGTGTTTATGGATTTTTTGTTTGTTTGTTAGTCTGTAATTTTGTGTTAGATGTGCTTATTTAATTTTGATTTAATATTTTTGTTTGTTGTTTGGGGGTGGCTGGGTAACTGGCTGCTCTTGTTTGTGGAGATACGGGGCCCCTTCTTTTGAGCTATGGGGACACTCGTGTCCAGGTGGGCTGAAGGGAGCCTCCAATTCTTACAATTCTTACATACATTCATACAGATTCTTTAATATAAATATTGTATTAAAGCATAGTTGATGGCAACGATTTGAAAAGTAAAACGCCACAAAATGACCAAACGAAATTAAAAGCCCTTCTCGGCTAACGCCCTGTGGGCTAAAAAGTTAAAGTAAATAAAATTTTGCATGGCGTACAAGTCTCAAAACTAAAAATGTACAGACATTAGGTATTTTTTGGGGTGTCCGCCGATAACATCGCGGCAAAAACATCGCGGACGAAAACGTCGCGGAGAAAACAACGCAAGGCGAAAACGTCGTGCTACAAAACATCGTGGGAGAAAACATCGCAAAGAGAAAACATCGCAGTTCTAAAATATCGTGGTACAAAACATCGTCGTCGAAAATAAAGCGGTTCAAAAACTTCGCATTTTAAAAACATCGTCGTCGAAAATATCGTGGTAAAAAATAAAGTATCTACAAATCATCGCGTGACGATAACATCGCAGACATGCTTTTTTCAGGCTTTAATAACTGTAAATTCCCATAATGATTTGTAAGTGCAAGATGGAAAGAAGGATAATATTTTACTTTCATATTTTATATTAACTAATACATTTTTGCCGATAAAATAAGAAGGAAACTTAAGCATAGAAAATTGATGCAACTTATAGAATTTTAAGCCGACATAGTTAACTAACGAAGGCCATTAATAAATCATTTTTATAAAGTTTTTACTGGTAATTTTTCATAAAAAGTATAATCTATAAGTTGCATTTAATTTTCTATGCTTATGTTTCCTTCTTACTTTTTCAGCAAAAATTTATTAGTTAATCAAAAAATGTGAAAGTAAAAATTATTATTCTTTACATCTTGCGCTCTCAAATTATTATGGGAATATCTATTTACAGTTATTAAAGCCTAAAAAAAGGCATGTCTGCGATGTTATCGTCATGCGATGATTTGTAGATACTTTACTTTTTACCACGATATTTTCGACGACGATGTTTTCAAACTGCGAAGTTTTTTAACCGCTTTATTTTCGACGACGATGTTTTGTACCACTATGTTTTAGAACTGCGATGTTTTCTCTTTGCGATGTTTTCTCCCACGATGTTTTGTAGCACGACGTTTTCGCCTTGCGTTGTTTTCTCTGCGACGTTTTCGTCCGCGATGTTTTCGGCTGTAACCATTTTTTGGAAGCAGGAAAGATGAAAAATTACCAACGCCTTCGCCGGGAATCGAACCACGGACCTCTGGAATACACGCCCAACTTGCCAAACGCCAATTTCAATTTCCTAAATCGGCCCAGTACAGTAAACGGGAGACATAGAACTGCCCCCACCCCCTTTTCTTTTTGCAGAGTACGTTTTGCAATGGCATGAAATTCGTATTACGAAGATAATATCAGATTCTTTGAATCTTAAGCAATTAAAAAGGGATACATTGTAATTATGAACTAGAAATTACTTGAATAAGGACTGTGCCTTTTCTTATGCTAATGTTGGCTTGATAAAAATTATTCATGATAATTACCAAATGAGCAGCGAGCTTAGAAGGCAGAAACTGTCCTTCTGGTATGAAAGCACTTTGGAACTCTCGCATAGCTATAGCTATCTGAAGAAAGTTTTATATGTCCTTGATGATTTCTAGCCCAAAGGGCTATTAATTTCGTTTTGGCATTTTCCGTTGAAAACTTTAAAAGTCTGAATCACTTTTCAAACTGTTGCCACCAAATATTATCGTCCTGTATTATATTTAAACAAATTAAATAATGAAAAATCTGCATGAATGTATGTATGTGTCTTGCATTGTGATAAAACAACGGTACCTAGAGCCACCAAATTCTGAGTAACGTACGTCTCCACTCGATTATGAGCATCTGGAAGTCCAAATTTGCAATACGGAATTTGTTTTATTATCTATTTCATATTTTGTAAAGCATTTATGTATTTTTGATTAAGAAACGCGACGGTTTCCAAGGCCGCAATAGCAACACTGTACGGGAAAAAAAAATATCTCTAGTGCACGAGACTGTGTATCGGAAATTCTAAAGATATGCTCTTTCTAAATTATTTTGCGATATTGTTAAAAAAAGTTATATATATAATAAAAATATATATTATTTTAATTATTATTATAATATGTTATATATACATTATTATATAAAACGTTATAAAATGTTAAAAAACGCCCATTTGGACGTAATTTGAAATCTGAAACATTTTAGATCTCTCTTTTTTTTTTTTTTTTTTTTTTGTTTGTTTGTTTGTTTAACTTTTAGTCTGTTACCTTTATTTGATAAATATCATGATTTTGGCAGTTAAACCATAAAATTCAATTCGACAGCAATATCACAAAACAATTTAAAAACAGTATATAATTTTCGGTACACAGTTTCGCACGTTGGAGATAAAAATGTTTTTTCTGTTTTTCTGTACAACGTTACCATGACTCGCTTTGAAATCCTTGAGCTTGTTAATCAGTAATTGGTTAAAGTTTTACAAAATCTGAAATCGATAATAAAACAGATTTCAAATTAGGACTTCCAGATGCCTATATTCGGTTAAAGATTACGTTATTCAAAATTAGATGGCTCTAGGCGCCGTGGTTTTATCACAATGCGAGGAACATACCTCCATTTATGCAGATTCTTCATTATTTAATTTCTTAAATATAATACAGGGCGATAATATTTGGTGGCAACAATTTGAAAAGTGAAACGACGCAGAAAGTGAATCGACGCAAAATGCCAAAACGAAATGAATTGACCTTCTGGGTAAATTGCTCCTTTGGACTAATAAGAGTATAAAAAACGATAGAAAAAGCTGTAGAGAATATAAAATGCTGTAATGAATAAAATTAATTTTCCTTGCGTTGAAAGTAATTTGTTCGTTAAAAGAATTTTACTTCATGAAATTAAATACCAAGCTGTTACTTTTAGAAATGTAAGAAGAAAATAACAGCTTTTTATTATGAGCATAAAACTTATTTCTTTTTGTTCTAATTTAGAATTTCGGTAAAATCATTTATCACGAAATGCCACTGGTTAAGAAAAATAAATGATCTCAAGGCAATGCCACAAACTATTATTCCATCAAATTAAAAAATAACTCCAATTTATTTCTCGCCGACGGTTTAAAGACAGACAAAACAGTAATTAAATTGCTGGATTTGGAAAGAATAAAAAACACGTAAAAGAGTCAGTAAAAAATATCTGAGTCTCAAGATTTCAGCTTTTAACAGGAAGCTCAAAAGATCAACGACATTTGAAACATTTCTGGCGAAAGTAAAGAACTTTAGACTTATGATTTAATTATTTGCAAAAAAAAATAACTGAAACTGAATTGGTTTGCGATTGCTTTTTATTGAAAAATACTTATGCTACGAAATTATAAAATCTCAGAAGAATTAAACCAAAAAATATTAGTTATTTTAAAGATTTTGTACTTTATGTTAAATAAATCAGAAACATTTGGCTTTATAAAATCATAACGCTTCAGTATTGTTTCTCATTCTCTAACAAAACATTTGTTTGAAGCTTTAATGTAGCATTTTTACATGAGAAAAAATCTGATGTGCACACGATATGACTTCCTTGTACGGAATATTAAATTATATTCATTTTTATTGCATTTTATTTAAACTTATTGGATTGAATTAAATCAACTTCGCCGACAGCGCATAAACCACAATAGAATAAATGCATTCTTTAAAATTCACTCTATATGTTTAACATAGCGACACTCTGGCGCTAGATTCACTTAACAGTATTATATTTCGTTCATATTGTTGCGTGCGTACGGGTTCGTTATGAAATGAATGCACAAGTCCGATGAAAAATGAACAAAAATTTATTATTATCACAACAGAAATGCTTAAATTTTCTCAAATTATCATGCAGTATCACAATATCTCACAGTAGTTATCTTTTAACTATTCAAATGTACAATAGAACGTAATTCAAAACAGCTAAAGAACGCTAATCCGCGAATTCGCTATAATCAACAACGGCAGTTTTCTAAACAATAACAAACTAAACAACTACTACCAACTGAGATGTTTTCCTCCTTTTATAAGATTTTAAAATCACGCGCTAGAATTTTCCAGTACTTTCTCGAAATCAAAAAGAGTTATTTATTTATTTAATGCACGCGCTCTTGTATTTTCAATTTTCCGTCTTAGCTTTCTTTTAATATTCGTCACGCGCTGCACTGCGCGAGAAATAAAACCATTTAATTTATAATTGAACTAACATTAGCTTTTTAAATACCAAATTCGTAACACTGCCCCCTTCCCAAGGACTGCACGTCCCGGGCAGTACAATCCCTGGACAGGAAGCTAAACTTACAACTGTGGCATAAATGCATTAATAAGCATTACATTACAATAATAAACAACATGAACAATAAATGCAATACATAAAACAAATCAAATGCTATCAAATACACATTTAAAAACAAAATGGACCATGGTCTTATACTATTTACAATTATTTAGATTATGTACTATGGCCATAGTAATAAGCTAACCTGTCGTAAGAGTTCGAAGACTCACGGATCCGAACCACGACGTCATTCGTGTTCAGTACTGTATATGGACCATCCGAAGGTGACTGTAATTTAGGACTCAGTCCTTTTCGTTGAATCGGGTTCCACAACCTCACCTTGTCTCCTTGTTTGAATTTATGTCCAGTAGCTCTCGTGTAGTATGTGGTCTTCACCTTCTCCGTCGCCAAGTTCACTCGCTTTCGTGCGGAACGGTGCATCACTTCAAAACGGGCCTGGACATCTTGGATGTGTTCCTCAGGCGATGAAGGAGCATCCGTACGGCGATCAAACGGGCGGTCACAAGGGAGACGAAGGTCTCGACCGAAGAGCATCTGTGATAGAGAATAGCTGGTAGTCTTGCGTTTCTTTTTGGCCCTAGCACGATTTCGGCAGCTTCCCGAGCTGGGTCTTTCGGACAAGGCGTTGGCATTTCCAAGTGATGATCCCTTTTGAGGATGGATAGTCATGCCATCAGATGCTGAAAGCAGTTTGTTGTTTTTCAAGTCTAAGGAAAAACTGTATTTCCTTAAAAAGTCCAATCCGAGTATGCATGGATCTGTGATATCCGCTACATAAGCCGTGTGATGGTAGGCGGCATTTCCAAACGTGATGCTTACGTTTAACTTCCCAGTTATGTCGATTTTATCACCAGACGCAGTCTGAAGGGTAACACAGGATGGCGTCCAAATAAGTTTATCTTTAAACTGTTCAGCTAAATCTTTCCTAATGATGGTAACATTAGCTCCTGTGTCAATGATCATATTGCAAGGAACTCCATCGATATTCCCATTGATGGACAGTCCGTTACTGTTGCCACTCACTATAGAGATCTTAAGCGCTTTAAAACAGGGTTTTTCATTATCTGGCAACCTCCTTTCCTTGATATGGTCATTAATTTGTTTCCTGCGTCGTTGCTCAGAAATGGTCTCAATTTTCGTACCCTGGGGTGTTCTGCAATTCTTTCGTACGTGGCCTTCAGCTCCACAGTTCCAGCACTTTGGTTTCTTGTCAGTCCTTTTCCTTCCCGTGGCATTTAATTGTCTGTTTAAATCGTATGCCTTATTTTCCGTGCTCTGGGGAGTTCTGCAGTTCCTTCGTAGGTGGCCTTCAACACCGCAATTCCAGCACTTTAGGGTCGGTTTCGTTTCACCACTATTCCGTCTTAAAGCATTCACTGGTCTTGTCAACTCATCCGTTTTATTATCCGTGCCCTGGGGTGTTCTGCAATGCCGTCGTAGGTGACCTTCAGAACCACATCTCCAGCATCTTACAGCCACTTTGTTCTCACTGCTACTCCGTATCAAAGCGTCGACTTGTCTGGCTAAATCATCTAAACGAGCCATCAGTTGATCCACTGGCTCATGGACACGAACAGCTCTAACTGGGTAGCGATCTCTACTAGTTGCTTGCTGGGCTTCCTCGAACTTCATGGCGTATAACAGAGCGCTTTTTATGTCCTTTACATCTGCCATTCGAAGAGCTTTCTGTATTTCAGGATACCGGATGCCGTCGATGAAATATTGCAGCGACAGGATTTCTCTTGTTTCTGTCGGGCACTCCGAAAAGGCGTGATGTGACAGCCTTTCAACATCCGTGGCGAGCTCCTGAAGGGTTTCAGTGGGCTTCTGCTGACGGGATTTTAGTTGAAGCCTGCTGTAGTCTTTCAAACACTTTTCACCAAAGCGCAGCTCCAATGCGCTGGATAGAGCTTCAAAGTCTAGTCTCTGGTTTTCGGGAAGCGTCTGCAGGATATCCGCTGCATCTGCTCTCAGAGAAGCGGCGAGATGACAGGCCTTAGCTTGGGAATCCCATCCATTCGCATCCGCAACGATAGAAAACTGGGTCTTATACACTTCCCAGGATGTCTTCCCATCATATGTGGATAGCTTCAGAGATGGACGAGCAGGCATCGATAAAAATTTGAAACCTTCAGAATTGTTTCCTACCGTCGCTATGCACTTCTTTAGGCTGTCAACTTCTTTGGCGACGGCAGCAGAAACCCTATCATCAATTTGTTGTTCGACGGCAGAAACTCTCTCTTCTATATGTTCTTTTACAGAAGAAATTCTTTCTTCTACTTGTTTTTTTACCGAAGAAACTCTTTCTTCTGTTTGTCCAACTTTAGTTTCAACCGCGTCTATTCTGCCTTCCATAGCCTCAAATTTATTTTCTATTACGCAGGTAATTTCTCTTTTCATTTCGTCCTGACCTGCTTTCATCTCATTTTTAAGAGATTTCATCTCTTCCTTAACGGATTCCTGGCCCAATTTCATTTCTCCTTTAACGGATTCCTGGCCCAACGTCATTTCTTCTTTAACGGACCTGATTTCTTCTTTAACAGAGTCTTTCATTTCTTCTTTAAATGTAGCAAAGGCTACCATAAATTGTTTTAACTGTTCTTCCATCGCTCTTGTGATTGGCATTCAAAACCCCACTCCTGACACCAAAAATTGTTGCGTGCGTACGGGTTCGTTATGAAATGAATGCACAAGTCCGATGAAAAATGAACAAAAATGTATTATTATCGCAACAGAAATGCTTAAATTTTCTCAAATTATCATGCAGTATCACAATATCTCACAGTAGTTATCTTTTAACTACTCAAATGTCCAATAGAACGTAATTCAAAACAGCTAAAGAACGCTAATCCGCGAATTCGCTACAATCAACAACGGCAGTTTTCTAAACAACAACAAACTAAGCAACTACTACAAACTGAGATGTTTTCCTCCTTTTATAAGATTTTAAAATCACGCGCTAGAATTTTCCAGTACTTTCTCGAAATCAAAAAGAGATATTTATTTATTTAATGCACGCGCTCTTGTATTTCCAATTTTCCGGCTTAGCTTTCTTTTAATATTCGTCACGCGCTGCACTGCGCGAGAAATAAAACCATTTAATTTATAATTGAACTAACATTAGCTTTTTAAATACCAAATTCGTAACAATATCATAACTCATAATGAACAAAATTTATATCATTTAAAGAATAGAATTATCTAATCGTTGCCACATGTTCTATTCAAATACTATAATAAAGCTAGAACCATGCATAAAACAAATTAGGTAAACAAAACAAAAAAGGAAAAATTTTTCACAGACGATTGAGTACTTCTCATTCAATTAATTCAGTTCTCACTTCGCGAGAAGGCAAAAATACATAAAAACTCAAAATATCTATATTAAAAATTACGAAGTAAATCTTAAACACTTATTTCCTCGAAAAAACTTCCAGAAAGGATGAAGCATGATTTAATTGGCAATAACAAGTGAAGGCGTTACCTTTGTCGTTGCGAAGCTAAGTTTCTCTAGATTGGCAACAAGTCCGCTATCCTGCTGTTTCAAATGTAAACAAGAGCAATGGCCGCCATCAAAAACATTATTAGGCTTAGCGGCACTTAAACAATTTTAAAATTGTTGATAATTCTAAAAATATTCCATACAGATTTACTAAAGGCATGAAAACCTTAACCGGAAGATAAAAAAAAACATAATTCAATCATTTTTAAAGCAAAAAGTGTACAATTTACAAACATATAAGAGTAAAGAAACTGAGATCACTGAGCCGGGTAACAGAGAGGATATATAAATAAATATATTTACATACGTTTGTTGCGGCCGATTGCAACCAAAATACGAGGTGCACATCTAAATGTTATAGCAGTCCTATATACAAAATTTCAACGTTCTGAGGCTACTCGTTTTTGAGTTATGCGAGATACGTATGTACGTACGCTCGTACGTACATACGTTCGTACAGATGCCACGAAAAATTCTCTTCAGAATTCATTTTAAAGCAGTTTTATAATTTTATTGTAGGAAAAGAGGAGTCTTTTATTCTGTCCTTACGTACAGATATCACGCAAAAACACCGTTCAATTGCATTCGATAGCGGTCAAAATGGATATTTTCGTTGAAATATGCTGCCTGAAACTTTTCGCGATTACAATACTTCCTTTTTACTTCGTACAAGGAAGTAAAAATGCTTTTTCACTCTTGTGAACATTTCTATTTAGATCCAGTAGACCTAATGTAATGCGTATCGTTTTATATGTGTATTGTTTTTGTTTTAAAGCTTTGCATTGCATATATATACATAATTCTCAAATTTTACGTGAAGATATCATTGAAAAATCATGCCTATCCTTAATAAAACCAATAATACGGACTTTTACTTCCTTGTACGAAGTATTGTAATCCCAAAAGTCTCATACAGTTTTCATTTTTAGTATAAAGGCGCCTTGTTCCTGAAGAACTATTGTTTTTTGTGATTTTGGTGGAAAACTTGAAAAAGGTGCATCAGTTTTCAAATAGTTACCACCAAATATTATCACCCTGCATTATATTTAAAGAAATTAAATAATGAAGAATCTGCACAAATGTATGTATATTTTTCGCATTGTGATAAAACAAAGGTACCTAGATGTATCCAATTTTGAATGACGTAATCCTCCTGCGAATATGGGCATATGAAAGTCCAAATTTGAAATTTGGAATTTATTTATGATTGATTTCATATTTTCTAAAACTTTAACGAATTTTTGAGTAATAAACTCAACCGAACTTCAAAGCGAACAATGGCAACACTCTACGGGGGGGGGAACCCTTTTATTTCCAGCGCGTCGAACTGTGTATCGAAAATTCTAAAGATAGGCTCATTTTAAAATTATTTTGCGACATTGCTGCTGAACTGAATTTTATGGTTTAAGTGAGAAGAACATGATATTTATAAAACAAAGGTAACACACAAAACGTTAGAAAAACACTCCTTTGGACGTAATTTAAAATCAGTATTTTTGTTTCTTTTTTGCTTATATTTCATCTAACTTCTAAATGAAAATTTTCACAAGAAATCAAGGATGCTTTAATTATTTTCAGATATTTTCAGTGACTGTCTCTAACTAGTGTATCACATTTAAATGTCGGCAGCAATAACGCATAAGCCGAATAATTACAAACTTACCAGAACTGACAGGAGCTATGTAACATAGCCTCGAGAGGCATAAATATGCTCTGTCTTATAATACAAAATCCTCAGCTTAAACACTGTCTAACTCAATTTACATTCAGGTGAGGAAACGGAAAGGAAAAGTTATAGTAAAGGTTGAAATTATAAATAACTGATTAATTTTAACAATAAGGCTTACAAGACTTTTACAGACATTGTAAAGGGGTAATTTGCTCAGAAGGGCTATAAATTTTGTTTTGGAATTTTGCGTTGTTCACTAATAACGGCGTTTCCCTTTTCAAAGTGTTGGCACCAAATATTAGAGCTCTGCGTTCTATTTAAAGAAATTAAACAATGAAGAATCTGCATGAATGTATATATGTTTCTTGCAATGTGAAAAAAGAACGGAATCTAGAAAGTTTTGAATAATAGTCCTCCACTCGCATATGGGCATCTGGAAGCCAAACTTTGAACTCTGGAATTTGTTTTATTGTCTGTTTTATATTTTGTAAAACTTTAACGATTTTTTTATTAACAAGTTGAACGTTTTCAAAGCGAGCAATGGCAACACTATACGGAAGGGAAAATAATAATAATAAAATCTGAAAGGTTTCAGATTTTAAACTAAGTCCAAAGAGGCGTTTTTTTAACGTTTTGTGTGTTACCTTTATTTATTTATTATCATGCTCTTTGCACCTAAGCCATAAAATTTAGTTCAACAGCAATGTCGCAAAATAATTTTAAAATGAGCCTATATTTAGAATTTCCCATACACAGTTCCGCGCGCTGGAAATAAAAATGTTTTTTCCCCCTCCCGTAGAGAGTGTTCGTTAAAGTCTTACAAAATATGAAACCGATAATAAGACTAATTCTAAATTTCAAATTTGGTCTTCCACATGCCCATATTCGTAGGAGGATGACGTCATTCAAAATTGGAATCCTCTAGGTACCGTTGTTTTATCACAATGCGAGAAATATACATACATTTATGCAAATTCTTAATTATTTAATTTCTTCAAATATAATACAAGGCGGTAGTATTTGGTGGCAACAGTTTGAAAAATGAAACGAACATTCAGAGTGATTCAACACAAAATCTCAAACCGAAAACAATAGTCCTTCAGGGGAAAAGCACCTTTGGACTAAAACGGAAAAGAAAAATAAATAAATAAATAAAAATAAAAAATAAAAAAAAAATAAAAAATAAACATTTTTATCTCGAGAGCGTGAGACTGTGTATCGGAAATTTTAAAGAAATGCTCCTTTTAAATTATTTTATGATATTGCTGTTGAATGGAATTTATGTTTTAAGTGCAAAGAACATGGTATCTAATAAATAAAGGTAACACTCAAGGCGTTAAAAAAACCGCGTTTTGGGCGTAATATAAAATCTAAAAGCTTTCAGTTCTTTTTTTCGGGGGGGGGTCCAAAGGGGCTTTGTCCTTGAAGGACTATTGTTTTCGTTTTTGCGATTTTGCGTTTAATCACTATAAACGGCGAATCACTTTTCATATTGTTGCCACCGAATGTTAGAGTCCTGCATTATATTTGAGGAAATTAAATAACGAGATAGCTGCATAAATGTATGTATATTTCTCGCATTGTGATAAAACAACGGTACATATAGCCATCGCAAAATTCCAATTTTAATCATAAGCTATTTTAGTATTACAGTATATATCTTTGAACTAATCTTGCAAAATTTGCCATTTCCTTTTATTTTATCCGTTGTCGGAAAGGACAACATAACCCAAAAATGTAATTTCAGAGTCTTTATGAATAAAATTCTTATTAATTATAGTTTCAGAAATTCAGAAACTTACTGGAAACAGGAACATAAAATGAGGAAATATTAACTGCAGAAAATTACATATATAATTTAGTCATATCTGAAGAAAATAACTTGAAGAGAAAGTACTGCAGAGAAGCTTAGAAAAATGTAATTAAACCGGATTGGTCGTCCTTTAAAAACAGCCACCCTTTCAAATATTTCCCTTCGCGAATTTTGTCTCTTTCTTTCACTTCACTTGCAACTGAAAGTTCGGATTATTTAGCGGTGAAAATGGTATTCATATTTATTCTCTGTTGCTTTGCAATTAGAGATAAAATATCACAACTTTACTTGATAGAAAACGTAATTTTACTACCCAATTAACTCAAAGTTTCTTTTTGATACTTTGTTTTCCCTGGTTCAATTAAATTCTTTTCCTTGAAACACAGACCAATTTTAATTGGACTAGTTAGAGTTTAGAAATCTTGAACACAGGACTTTTAAACTTTGTTTAGTTTTTGGAGAGCGATTATTACTGTTGAATAAACTAAAAGAAATCGTCTGCTAAGAGAGATACTGATCACTATTTAAAAAGTACACAGGTTTACACATTTCTAGGATTGAAATTGAACTCTACGATACGATAAGGTACACTCTGCGAAAAAGAAAAAAAATGGGGCAGTTCTATATCACCTGTTCTACGAAATTTAACTTAACGTTTTTCATTCCTCGAAAGTACAACTTAGGAAATGCATCAGATTTAACAAACAAAAACTGAACTAATTTTACCAAAAATTGATTAGTAACTTTTCCCATAATTCAATGACGAGTAGCCGTTGAAATTTCGTATATGGAGCTGCTACAACATGTAGTTGTGCACCACCCGGTTTCGTTGCAGTCTGCCGCACTACTGTGTGTGTGTGTATTTCAATTCTTTTAATAAAATAGAGTTCTCTTAATTTAAGGTTATTCGAATTTATTTTGTTTTTTCCTTGCTTTGGGGAGGGGCCAGACTTTTCGGGTGAACTCATTGAATTGGTTCATCGGCTGTTTCTGGATACAGAAAAGCAAGGAATTTTGTAGAAGAGAGATTTCAATTGGTTTCAATGTTCCTTCCCCCCCCCTGACGAAGTAGCATTGAAGTTAATTAGATTCCTCTTCCATTTTTGTTCATTTTTCTTTAAATTTCAATATTTTTACTTCCTTGTACGAAGTAAAAAGGAAGTATTGTAATCACGAAAAGTTTCAGGCAGCATATTTCAACGAACATATCCATTTCGACCGCTAACGAATGCAATTTAACTATGTTTTTGCGTGATATCTGTACGTAAGGACAGAATAAAAGACTCTTTTCCTCCAAAAAAAAAAAAATTATAAAACTGCTTTAAAATGAATTCTGAAGAGAATTTTTCGTGGCGTCTGTACGAACGTATGTACGAACGTATGTACGTACGTACGTATCTCGCATAACTCAAAACGAGTAGCCTCAGAACGTTGAAATTTTGTCTATAGGACTGCTATAGCATGTAGATGTGCACCTCGTATTTTAGTTGAAATCGCTACGCTGAATCACTCTGAATGTCCGTTTCAATTTTCAAACTGTTGCCACCAAATACTATCGCCCTGTATTATATTTGAAGAAATTAAATAATGAAGAATCTGCATAAATGTATGTAGGTTTCTCGAATTCTGATAAAACAAAGGTACCTAGAGCCATCCAACTTTGAATGACGTAATCCTATTAAGAATATGGGCATCTGAAACCCCAAATTTGGAACTTGGAATTTGTTTTATTATCGATTTTATATTTTGCAAAATTTTAAGAAATTTTTTGATTAACAAATTCAACGATTTTAAAGCGAGCAATGGCAACACTCTACGGGAAAGAAATATTTATCTCCAGCGTGCGAAACTGGAAATTCTAAAGATATGCTCTTTTGAATTATTTTGTCATATTACTGTTAAATTGAATTTCATGGTTTAAATGCAAAGAACATGATATTTAATAAATAAAGGGAACACACAAGAAGTTAAAAGAACGCCTGTAGTATATTGACAGTATACTGCAGGTATATTGACAGCAAATTAAGTCAGTTTCTACGCCTTCAGTGTCTTTTTGCGGAGTCAGACCAAAAGTAAACTTTCAATTTTGTGCTCCAAAAAATCTGCCTTCTTGCCCGATGGTCGAACCGCTTGTTTTTGCGTAGCAACTCTAATTTTAATTGTAAAAGTTGTTCTTTAAATTGTTTTAACTGTAATATTTATATTTTTCAATTTTTAATAAAGATATTTTCAATATTTATACATTTTTGTCTTGTCTGGAAGGCAGAACTGAACTAATTGAATGAGAAATTTACCTGTAATGAAATTCGAGAGAAAAGAAGTTTAAATGAAATTAAGCAAAAACTGCGTATAATTTAATATTCCATACAAGGAAGTCATGTGGTGTACACAACAGATTTTTTTAATATACATATATGTGCTACAACACATCGGATAGAATTCGTCTGCCATTTAAATTTACTCCATTTTCTGTTTGGTAAATAAACATTTTTTACTTCCTTGTACGAAGTAAAAAGGAAGTATTGTAATCGCGAAAAGCTTCAGGCAGCATATTTCAACGAAAATATCCACTTTGACCGCTTTCGAATGCAATTTAACGATGTTGTTGCGTGATATCTGTACGTAAGGACAGAATAAAAGACTCTTTTCGTCCAAAAAACTAAAAAACTGCTTTAAAATGAATTCTGAAGAGAATTTTTCGTGGCGTCTGTACGAACGTATGTACGTACGTATCTCGCATAACTCAAAAACGAGTAGCCTCAGAACGTTGAAATTTTGTATATAAGACTACTATAACATGTAGAAGCAGCACCTCGTATTTTGGTTTCAATCGGCCGCGCCAAACGTATATAAATATATTCATAAATATATCCACTCTGTTACCCGGCTCAGTGATCTCAGTTTCTTTACTCTTATATGTTTGTAAATTGTACATTTTTTGCTTTAACAATGATTAAATTATGTTGTTTTTATCTTCAGGTTAAGGGTTTTATGCCTTTAGTAAATCTGTATGCAATATTTTTAGAATTATCAACAATTTTAAAATTGTTTAAGTGCCGCTAAGCCTAATTTGATGGCGGCCATTGCTTGTTTACATTTGAAAGAGCTGAGTAGCGGATTTGTTGCCAATCTACAGAAACTTAGCTTCGCAACAACAAAGATAACGCCTTCATTTATTATTTAAATCATGCGCAATCCTTCCTGGAATTTTTTCGAGGAAATAAGAGTTTAAGATTTACTTCGTAATTTTTAATACAGATATTTTGAGTTTTTATGTATTTTTGCCTTCTCGCGACGTGAGAAACTGAATTGATTAAATAAGAAATACTCAACCGTCTGTGGAAAACTGTTTCATTTTTGTTTTGTTTGCTTAATTTCTTTTATACATCGTTCTAGCTTTATTATAGTATTTGAAAAGAACATGTGGCAACGATTCGATAGTTCTTTAAATGATATAAATTTTGTGCATTCTGAGTTATATTATGAACGAAATATAATACTGTTAAGTAAACCTAGCGCCATAGTGTCGCTATGGTAAACAAAGTGAATTTTAAAGAATGCATTTATTCTATTGTGGTTTATGCGCTGTCGGCGAAGTAGGTTAAATTCAATCTAATAAGTTTAAATAAAATGCAAGAAAAAATGCGTATAATTTAATATTCCGTACAAGGAAGTCATGTGGTGTATACATCAGATTTTTTTATTATTGTTTATTTGAAAGCTATGGCAAATCTCATTTTTATTTGCCAAGATTCCAGATTCGAAACCTTGTCTAAATCGTTACTTTTTGTAACATTTTCCGCCAAATGCTGAAACAAGATTGTGGTATCGCCAAGTAACTCTTTCCTATTCTCGCCAAACATTTAAGGAGCCCCCAGATCGATAGATTCTAGGAAATCAGACCTTGGCGTGGGTGGTGGTTAAGAGACGGAAGCTCTTTGAAAACCGATATTATTGCGCATCTGAAATGAAGTTTGGAATTTCTTTCTGTCTCGGTTTCCTGCGGATTTGCTGGACTGTGCTTTTTTTCTATTAAAGACTTCTAGGAAGTTGGTTTTTTTTCCCCCAACGGAGTTAGTATGCAACAGGTGTTTTTGACACAATCGATATGAATTGTACTTTTTTTTCCCCTTTCGGTGAGACACCATAAAAAGATTACAGTAACTATAAAAACGCAAGTGTTCGGCTGCAACGAGTTTTTCAATTTTGTTAAAATAGTGAGTGTATTGCAGGCTTTAGAAGATTTTGCATTAATTAAAATTAGGAATGTAACTGTTTTCGTTATATAATGAGATTAGAGGTCTTCTTGAACAAGTTCCAACTCTGCCTGTTTTTTAATTCCTTGAACGAACTAAAATATGAAATATTGCAATCCCGAAAAGTTTCAGGCATCATATTTCAACGCAAATATCCATTTTAACGGCTATCGAATGCAATTTAAAGATATTTTTGCTCGACATCTCTACGTAAGGACAGAATTAAAGACTGTTTTCCTCCAAAAAAAATTATAAAACTGCTTTAAAATGAATTCTGAAGAGAATTTTTCCTGGTGTCTGTACGTACGTATGTATATCGCGTAACGCAAAAACGAATAGCCTCAGAACGTTGAAATTTTGTATATAGGACTGCTATAACATGTAGATGTGCACCTCTTATTTTGGTTGCAATCGACGACACCAAAAGTATATATATATATATATATATATATCCACACACACACACACACACACATATATATATATATATATATATATATATATATATATATCCAGTCTGTTACTCGGCTCAGTGATCTCAGTTTATTTATTCGTATATGTTTGTAAATTGTGCATTTTTTGCTTTAAAAATGACTGAATTATATTACTCTTATCTTCCGGTTAAAATTTTTGTGCCTTTAGTAAATCTGTATGCAATATGTTTAGAATGTTTTAAAAGTTGTTTGAGTGCCGCTAAGCCTAATAATTTTTTCCATGGCGGCCATTGCTATATATTTAATAATGAAGAATTTGCATTAATGTAGGCATATTTTTCGCATTATGAAAAAACGACGGTACCTAGAGCTATCCAGTTCCGAATTACGTATTCCTAAACCCGAATATGGACACCTGGAAGCCTGAATTTCGAATTTGTTTTATTCTGCATTTCATATTTTGTTAAACGTAGCAGCAAATTTTCGATTAAAAAATTCAATGATTTCGAAGCTAGCAATGGCAACGCTGCACAGGAAGAAACATTTTTATCTCCAACGCTCGAGACTATCTATCGGAAATACTAAAGATATGCCGATTTTAAACATTTTATTGTCAGTTTCAAATTTTGTAAAACTTTAATAAATTTTTGATTAAGGAACTCAAAGATTTCAAAGCGAGCGCTGGCAATACTGTACGAGAAAAAAACATTTTGATCTCCAGCGAACGACACTCTCTGTCGGAAATTCTGAATATATGAAGTTTTTAAATATTTTGTGATATTGCTGTTGAATGGAATTTTATTTGGTCGAGTGCTGTTTTTAATGGGATACCTTCTTGGAGGACTTTCGAAAGGAAACCCGGAATGCTTTTGCAAGCTAAAGCCTTCATGAGTATTTACGTATTTTTTCCTATTTTTTCTGTTTAACAGTTATATTATTAAGTATTTATGTTTCGCCTATTGATATACAGGGTGTTTATAAAGTCTCGGACCCATTTTGATGTTTAATAACTCATAAAATAATTAAGTTAGATTAAAATTAATAACATAAATGGTTAGATAGACTCGAAAAGTTTCATGACCCTTGTCAATGAACTTCCACGTGTGGCCCCTTCGTCGCACGGAGAGTATCAAGTCGAGATTCAGTTTCACGCCAGGTACCGGCAAGCATGTCGGCATCCACAGAGGCTATTGCGGTTGTAATTCTGGCTTTTAGGTCGTCCATGTTCGACACTCTCCTCCTGTAAACGTTGTCCTTTACAAATCCCCAAAGTCCAGCGGCGTTATATCAGGTGATCTGGGTGGCCAAGGAATTGGACCTCCTCGCCCAATCCATCTTCCTGTGAAATGGTCATTCAAAGAACTACGAACGATGGTACCGTAATGAGGTGGTGCACCATCTTATTGCAAAAAGACATGTGGCTGAAGCTCTTCTAGTTGTGGAAATACGAAGTTTTACAACATGTCTAAGTATACGACTGATGAGACTGTCTTTTCTGTAAAAAAGAAAGACCCAATGACTCGGTCGTGCATGTGTCCACACCACACATTAACCTTTGGGGAATCCCTTTGGGACTCACGGTATTCATGAGGGTTTACAGATCCCCATATGCGCACATTATTGCGATTAACAATGACAGAAAAATGGCAAAAACAAGAGAGAAAAATGCAATTAATAAGCAGACGATATTTAGAAGAGTACAGATATTTAGACTGGAAAATGAAGTTATCTGAAATGAACCACACGCGCAGACGATATTTACAAAAGTAAAGATATTCAAACCTGAAAAGGAAAATATATAAGTTATTCCATCAATAAATGCCATAAGTTTGTTTATATCTTCATTATTTTATGAGTTATTAAACATCAAAATGGATCCGGGACTTTATAAACACCCTGCATTATATTTTACATATTTATATTTCTAATTTCTGATTTTTGTTAGTTAAATATTTCAAGGGATGGAATCTTTAAAAATAAATCAACCTATAGCCAAATATTTACCTTTAAAATTTATGTGTAAGAATTTTCTTAAGAGAGAGAGTTGCATCATAACTTTATTTCGTTATCATAAATGTTATGGAATTACTTACGCATATTCCCGAATGCTTTCTAAAATGCAAATATTCACAATCACCCTACTGCAGAAAAGCATCTTTAAAATGCATTTCAGATCTCTTCTGTTTGTTTACGCTATGCATGTTTTCGTATCATCGGTTTCTACATGAATATTACCTCTTTTCTTTGCTTTAAATTCCATCTTATTTCTTACTGGCGCAGGAGGAATAATATTTATATATTTCCAAATTTTAATGTGAATCTGTTCTAATATATTCATTTATATGCTTCAATTTCAGGGGTTGCCGATATAAATGCTATTGTGTTTACTATCTGTTGTTTAAAGGCTTTCATCATAAATTTTTTTATTCCTTGCACGAAATATAGGAAGTATTGTAATTGCAAATATTTCGGGTATCATATTTAAACGAAAATCTCGATTTTGACCGCTCTTGAATCCATTTGCACAATTCTTTTGCGTGACATCTGGACGTGCGGACAGAATAAATAAAGAACTTTCTTTTTCAAAACTAACTGTAAACTGGATTCAAAAGGTACTTTTTCGTGACGTCTGTACGTATGCACGTTGGTATGTGTGTATCTAGCATAACTCAAAAACGATTAGTCATAGAACATTGAAATTTTGTAAATAGAACAGCCGTAACAACTGCTTGTGCACCTCCCTTTTTTGCTGCAAACGGCAGTACCAAACGTATATACAGTACAAAGTCCGTCATCCGGACGTCCATTATGCGGAATGATCTATAATCCGGACCTCAAACCACAAACTTTTTTTGTATGCTTTACGCATGCGTCGCTTCTGATAGTGAAGAAAGTGACAGAGAGGTTATTGAAAACGAAAAAATTTCGATTGACAAGTTAGTCGGTATTCTCGACACAGCAGTTACAGGACTTGAACAGTGGAACTTTGTAACTGAACAAGAAATTATGTCTGTTTATAGAATTAAAGAGAAAGTATTAGCACAAAAAAAAAAAAAAAAAAAAAAAAAAAAAAAAAAAAAAAAAAAAACTGAAGCAACTTAAATAATTTACATTGAAAGAAATGTTTAATAAAGTAATTAAATAAATATTAAGCTTTTTTTCGTAAATTTTGATACCCTTTAGATCATAATTGCTCTTTATTTCATAAATTACGGTTTCATATTTTCAAATGTATAATTTCTGCATGCCATCTTACCAGATTTAAATTGCTGATCTATAATCCGGAAAAACACCCAATGCGAAATCACCGAAGCCCCTACGAGTCCGGATTACGGACTTTGTACTGTATATATGTAATGTAAAAAGACGACATATCAAGTTGATGACGTAGAACGTAGATGGAATGCTGAAGAGGAAGAATTCTGATGGGGTTAATAACCAGAAAGGATGTTTTGTTTGGTCCCATATGCAAGCTGAATACATTTACCCTCTAATAGAAAGCTAGCAGAACTTCATTGGTAATATTAATCCATTCCATCAACTGCATTATTGCATTATTATTGTGAACATAACTGCATTATTTTTGCGTTAATGAAGCACCATTTAATTCAAATATTAACTCTGACTTTTAAAAATTAAATTATTGTGAATTATTAAGTACAAACAGCGACAATTTATACGAAATTTGAGAAATAGTAAGAAAAAGAGGAATGCAGAACACTAAAAACTATCCACAAAAAGAAACAAAAAATAAATTTATCGTAACACATTGGAGAAATTTCTTATGTTGTCGTAGAATCTATATACAATGGTTGTAATTCATCTATAAGAAATTTAAAAAGAAGAATTCCAAATTATTTTCTTGTGTCTTGATTAAAAGCGATTTTTTGTTGTTGTTTGACAGTGAGTTATATCAAGTAAGTTGAAAGTCGCATGTGAATCTCATACTATCAAAATAAAATGCATAAAAAATGAACCCCCCCCCCAAAAAAAAAGAAGAAAAAAAAAAAAAAAAAGAAAAGAAAAAGAAAGCAGCTTTGTTTACTTAATACTTTCTTGGTAGCATTTGGTGCCGCAACTGGGTATTTATTTTCCTTTTTCTATTATGAAATTGTACATATATATAAAGAAGAATGTCTCTGTGTTTGTTTGCGATTAACGCATTCACTACTATAGCTATCGTCATCAAACATTTTACAATTCTTTTCTGTGTTCTGGAAAAGATATCGACATCTACTTCCCCCCCCCCTAAAAAAAGCTAAAATGAGAAATATTAGTTAAAAACTCTGAAAACGTTAATTTTCGCCCTCATTTTTCCGAGTGGCATTTTTCCCGAGTTTCGCACGCTGGAGATAGAAATTTGCTTTATTTCGAGAAGTGTTGCCACTACTCGCTTTCAAATCGTAGAGTTTGTTAATCAAAAATTTCTACCTTCTACAACGAAATAAAAAGAGCGTTGCCAAGCATTAAATACATTATTCCCGATTCCAAAATTTTGTGGGAAGCCATTTGGACTGTTGCGTACGACTTTAATAAGTCGAGATATTAATTAAAAACTCTAAAAACACTCATTTTCGCACTCATTTTTCCGAGTGGCAACAGTCTCGCGCGTTGGAGATAAATATGCTTCATTTCGAGAAGTGTTGCCACTGATCGCTTTCAGATCGTAGTGTTTCTTAATAAAAAATTTGTTTTACAAAATCTATCTATATTTATATATATATAAAGGAGAATGTCTGTTTGTTTGTTCGTATTACTGATTTCTGATCAGTTATAAATTACAATAAAATGCTATCTGCGTGTAAGTGTATTTTACAGCTTCCTGTTAAATTCAATTTAATTCATGAATAAATCTGGTCAGCTTCCACTTCTGTCAAAAGCATACACATGTCTCAAATTGTGCCAAAATACCTATTTTAGAACAATACTATGTATAAATCTAATAGATATCCTAAGTCGTGCTTTTGAAACACGACAAACGCAATTTGAAATCCCTCAGTAGAACAGGGGATATAGAATTGTCTTTTTCTTCCCCCGCAGTCTCCGTAAATGTAAACTATATAAATAAATTAACCGTTAAACATAAAAATGAGAAATATCTGAAAAACAAATATATCGAATATTTGTTTATAAGTGAAGAAGATTTGATAAGCTAACTGTTGTAAAAAGGCAAATCCCACGTTGTTTGCTCTCCACAATGTTTCATTTTTACTTTCTTGTATGAAGTAAAAAGAAAGTATTTTAATCGCGAAAAGTTTCAGGCAGCATATTTCAACGAAAATATACATATTGACCGCTTTTGTATGCAATTTAACGATGTTTTTGCATGATATCTGTACTTAAGGACAGAACAAAAGACTCTTTTCCTCGAAAAATATTATAAAACTGCTTTAAAATGAATTCTGAAGAGAATTTTTCGTGGCGTCTGTACGAACGTACGTACGTACGTATCTCGCATAACTCAAAAACGAGTAGTCTCAGAACGTTGAAATTTTGCATATAAGACTACTATAACATGTAGATGTGCACCTCGTATTTTGTTTGAAATCGGCCGCACTAAACGTATATAAATATATATCCACTCTGTTACCCAGCTCAGTGATCTCAGTTTCTTTACTCTTATATGTTTGTAAATTGT
Organism: Stegodyphus dumicola; assembly: GCF_044657685.1. Taxonomy (NCBI): domain Eukaryota; kingdom Metazoa; phylum Arthropoda; class Arachnida; order Araneae; family Eresidae; genus Stegodyphus; species Stegodyphus dumicola. Next base: position 276,217,374 of record NC_140769.1, on the reverse strand, counting down.
ACTTTTTTTGCTTTAAAAATGATTGAATTATGTTGTTTTTGTCTTCCGGTTAAGGGTTTTATGCCTTTAGTAAATTTGTATACAATATTTTTAGAATTATCAACAATTTTAAAATTGTTTAAGTACCGCTAAGCCTAATTTGATGGCGACCATTGCTCTTGTTTACATTTGAAACAGCTGAGTAGCGGACTTGTTGCCAATCTAGAGAAACTTAGCTTCGCAACAACAAAGATAACGCCTTCATTTATTACTTAAATCATGCTTAATCCTTTCTGGAATTTTTTCCAGGAAATAAACGTTTCAAATTTACTTCGTAATTTTTAATACAGATATTTTGAGTTTTTATGTATTGTGCCTTGTCGCGAAGTGAAAACTGAATTAATTGAATGAGAAATATTCATTCGTCTGTGAAAAACTGTTTCTTTTTTGTTTTGTTTTCTTAATTTCTTTTATACATCGTTCTAGCTTTATTATATTATTTGAATAGAACATGTGGCAACGATTAGATAATTCTTTAAATCATATAAATTTTGTGCATTCTGAGTTATAATATGAACGAAATATAATACTGTTAAGTAAACCTAGCGCCAGAGTGTCGCTATGGTAAACAAAGTGAATTTTAAAGAATGCATCTATGCTATTGTGATTTATGCGTTGTGGGCGAAGTAGGTTTAATTCAGTCTAATAAGTTTAAATGAAATGCAAGCAAAAATGCGTATAATTTAATATTCCGTACAAGGAAGTCTTGTAGTGTACACATCATATTTTTTGCGGCTTTCATTAATACTAATGAGCTAGCAAATATATGACTTTCAAAGAATTTTAGAAGTGAATTGCTTGATATGGTTGGGTGCTACTTTGGTAGACGGTTGCACAGATTTTTGGCGATTTACGTTGGCGCAGTTTTTACAATCGTCAGCGATCTTGAAAAACGCTGTTTTTACGCATTTTACGCATAGTAAAGTATTCGAAACATTTAAAAAAAAATTTCGTTAAAAAATAATGGATTAATTTTTTGTTGAAAATATGTTTTTTTAAGATTGCAAGCAAATGTAAATAAATACATTTACTACGAGTATAAAATGCTAAAGTGAGGTTAAATTATTACTTTCATATAGCAAAGAAATAGAATGAAAACACCGCTATAAAAGCATTGCGCCAACGTTCAATTGTATTAAAATATTACTTAATTGAATATCGAATTAAAAACATCATACCAACGTTTAAAAGAATTAAAATATTACTTGAATACTTTAAAATAAGTTTTATAGGATATAATTATTTAACATTAAAACATATGTGGCAATAAATATCTCGGCAATTTATGAAAACAGTGTATTAATTTTTTTGATAAAAATTGAAGTATACAATTATAAAGTAAAAGAAAAATATGTACTTATATTTTTTTGAGTATTTAACCTGTCGTATATTGTTAAGTACCACAAAAAAATTCGGAATCATAATTTAGATATCAATGAAAAAAATTTCAAAAATGTAATCTAAGTAAAAAAATTGGGAAAAATTTGTAAAAATGTTTGAAAAATGTAATCTAAGGAATTCGAAGAGATGAATAATAAAATTTTAAAATGGCACGGTAATGCACAAATATTCAGTAACCAATCAGCGAGCTGATTACATCACGAATAGAATTAAAATTATTTAAATAATCATACATAATAAAATCATTTTTAAAAAATGCAAAATTAATTTGTATTTTAATATTTAACAGCCGTAAATAATGTATAAAACATTAGATTAAATTTATAGATATAAAAAACCAATTACTTTTAAAGTAATGTGACGTCATTCATTACATCATCCACAACATAAAATTCCATAGAATATCATAAACAATAAAATTTTTATTTCAAATAAAAATGCAGAATTAAATTGATTTTCATATTTAGAAGCCATAAATAATATTTAAAACACGGAATTTATGCATAATAAAAAGCATTATTTTTTAAATAAAATGATAACGAAGTATCGGTTACCATAAATAACTTGCCTAGCAATGGGTTTACCATAATTCGTATCGCTTGCCCCAAAAAAATCGCCAAAATCCGTGCAACCGTCTACCAAAGTAGCACCTCGTTTTTGGAATCACCTTTATATTTTGACCAAAAATGTCGGATCATATAGTGCATAGGCTTCTGCCGAGAATTTAATTAGATCCTAATTCTAGCAGTTTGCTATAATCTTGAAAATACTTTGCAATATAGATTAGGAATAATAGAAAATGGAGATTATATTTTAATTAAGCAGTAGAAGACACGAAGAAGCTTTGCATGACTATCGTCTGACATAAATTAACATTTTCAAAGAGGAGCCAGATATCAGATTTCTGTATTTGAATAAAATTGTAGTATGATTTTTTTTCTAATAATTAGCAGAATTCTTTCTAAACGCAAAAAATTTCATACAAAGCTTTGTTGAATTCTAAGAGAAGACATTTTGAAAGTGTGGCCGAGTCTCTTGAATTCTTCCATTTATTATTCGCATTTATTAGCATTACAAGAGTTTTGCCTGTAATGGTTACAGATCTTTTTCTTGTAATATCACAGCATATAGTTATGTAAGTAGAACATATTTTTCTCATGTAAATTCCCAAACGATATATCTGTAATGGTTACAGATTATTTGCGTGTAATATTACAGCAAATAATTATGTAAAAAGAACATGTTTTTCTCATGTAAAATCCCAAACGATATATCTGTAATGGTTACAGATTATTTGCGTGTAATATTACAGCAAATAATTATGTAAAAATAACATGTTTTTCTCATGTAAAATCTCAACAGATATATCTGTAACCGTTACAGGTTATTTGCTTGTATTATTATAGCAAGTTATTATGTGAGTAGAAGATACTTTTCTTACGTAAAATTCCAATGATTGTATCTGTAAAGGTTTCAGATTATTTCCTTCTAATATCCCACTAAGTAATTATGTGTGTAGAATATATTTTTCATAGATAATAATACTAAAGGATGTGTCTATAAAAGTAATAAATTTTTTTGTCTAAAATGTCTAAAATGATGCGTAATGTAAAACTAAAAGCGTTCAGATTTTATTTATTTTTTGTTTTGTTTTGTTTTGTTTAATAGTTTGAAAATGTTTTAATCTGAAACGTTCTTACTAATTTCAAAACACTAGCATGGTATGTCGCAGAAAACTTCTTTCAATTATTCAAAATTGTTTATTAGCTAGCCTTTCTGTCTTGCGAAAGAATGATAATTTACCTTAACCTTTTCTCATTGGTAGATACCAAAATCTCTTCCACTCAAACATCTGAAACGCCCGTACATACGAGTTTTTGTTGGAATCCATTTCTTTCCCCCGTACCAAATAGAATGTTGCAACAATTTAAGGAAGATTATCTGTACCTTTTCAAAAGTAGAGAGATTACTTATCTCTGTACCTTAAAACTTAAAGATTTCAGTTTTTATATTACGCCCAAAGGGGCTTATTTTAACTCTTTGTGATTTTTTATTTATTAAATATAATATTCTTCATAATTAAACCATGAAATTCAGTTTGACAGCAATATCTCAAAATAATTTTAAAAGAACATATAATTTAAAATTATTTTTTTGATCAAAATAATTTTAAAAGAGAATTTCCAATGTACAGTCTCGCGCTCTGGAGGTAAAAATGTTTTTTTTCCCCCTCTCCCGTACAATGTTGGCATTGCTCGCTTTGAAATCGTTGAGTTTGTTAATCAAAAATTTCCTTTAAGTTTTACAAAATATCAAATACATAATAAAACGAAATCCAAATTCCAAATTTGGGCTTCCAGATGCCCATATTCGAGTGAAGGACTATGTTATTCAAAATTTGTTGTCTCTGGGTACCATTGTTTTTTCACAAAGCGAGAAATATACACATACCTTCATGCAGAATCTTCATTATTTAATTTCTTTAACCCTCTGAGCTTTATTATCGGCTTTATCGCGTCATCAGAGGTTTTGCTTCCTTACTTGCTTTAATAGTGTAAATATCATCTTAATGAATGTAAATTTATGAAAATACAGACCAAAATAAGTAATTATACTGTAGAGTTCCTCACTTTGGAATTTCTAAGTTAATGTTGGAAGTGAAGAATCTAAGAACTGATAAGCGAATAATCGCTCGTGTTCCGTAAAAAGAAACAACAAGATAGAAGGGTAACTAACCCTTTATTATTTCAATAAGATTTAATAAAACTCCGCCTGGGAGTGTACAAGCAAAGCCCGCACTTAAAAGACTAAGAATTAAACTAAAACTAAGATTAACTAAAGAAGTATAGCCGAAGCTATCAAGGTTCAATTTGAGTTGGAACCTTAACTTATTTTACTACGAAGCTTAGCAAGGGCCTGAGTACGGCCGAGCGTAATAACAGCTTTGAAAGCGAGAGTGGCCAAAAAGGCAGACGCGCGTAAATCAGAAACTCTGATTCTCTCTGCCTCCATAAATAACTTCGTGGTTTAAATACCGCTCCTTCTCATTAAATATTCAGCAAGATTCCAAAACTACGTTCTGGCCGGAAGTAGTAAGTTGAAGTTAAGAATTTGACAGGAAAGGAACTCTAACTTAAAATTTAACTGTTAATAAAATTAACATAATCCTTACAATACAAACTTAATTAATAAATGCTGTTTAAATACCGATCTTCATGACGGATCGAAAATCTTGAGTCGCTCAGAGTGTTAAATATTATGCAGGTCTCTAATATTTGTTGGCAACAATCTGAAAAGTGATTAAGACTTTTATAATGAACTAACGCAAAATGCTAAAACGAAATTAATAGCCTTTCTGGGCAAATTGCCTCTTAATAACAATAACCTACTTAAGTGAAGCGATTACTTCTCTCTTCGGAGTCTTTGTGCGGTTTCACCCACTGCATACAGTTTTCCTTTAGGATAGAATTGCAACAGCTAGCATCAATAACTACACGTTGAGGCCAGTGGCGTAAATAAGGGTATGCAAGGAATGCAGTCGTGCAGGGGCCCGAAGACTTAGGGTGCCCGTGAATGTCCTGCTGAACTACATTTACATATTTAAACTTAAAACACGAATAAAAATCATGTATTCGAGTAGTTTAGTGTACCAAAAAGTTTTCTTAAAAGTGTGTGTATGTGATTATGGGAAAGCCTAGAGGGCTATCTGCCTAAAGGGAGGGATGCCTTCGTGGAGGACTTTCTAAGGGAAAGTGGCTCCTATACACGTTACACATGGGGAAAACACGAAAACGCCCATGCAGCCAGCCCGTTCGCGGGATTCGAACCTCGGACCGAACTACCAGTGTTCAGCCACTTTACCCGTCTTTCTTAAAAGAAAGGGGGCAAAACTTTACCATACATATTTTCTAAAAAAATTGTATGTTCAAATAGTTTTCTTTATGAAATTTATGATAAATATGTTTTATATGTAACAAATGTATCATTTACATTACAAAAGTTCTTATTTATGACTTGTATATTATTGCATAAGTCATGTTCGTAAGCTCAGTTGATCACAGAGCGCTATATATTAGTGAAATTTCTTTTTTGTACCTTTACCTATCATGTTGTCTGTCAGTTTATAACATAACCAGTTATTTACTAAAAACTTGGATTGGCGCAGATTTTATATAGAAACTCGAAAATATACTTGAATGTAAAACCTACTGGATTTTATTTAAAAATCTCCGCAAATCTTGACTCCCCCCCCTTTTTTTAAGCACAGTAAATTTATTGGGGAGGGGGGCAAGAAAACCTTTTGCTCAGGGGCCCAAGAGTTCTAGCTACGCCACTGGTTGAGGCTAAACAAAGGAGAAGGAAGATACATTAAAATAACAGAGATAGTTTTAGTCCCTTCAAAAAGGATTATTAAATGTCATTTAACAACTCTCGAAACAAATGAGCCATTCACTAACGTAAAAGAGGAAAGCACCAGATAGAAAATGGACGCAGGCTTTCAGGCGATCTACCGACGTCTGAATGCACGGGCGAACGGACGACTTCGCTGTGAAAGAGTTAACCATTATCCTATATTCTCGAAATAAAACCAATTCGAATTCGGAAAAAGAGCTTTTTTTTAACCTTCTGATTGATAAGTTACCGGTATTTTGTAGAGATATGCATGTAACCTATGTCCCATTTATCTTTTTGAGTACAGTTCGATAATTAAAGCAAAAGTTTCTGTTGCGGAATTTACCGAATGAAAATGAAGTTTAATTTCTTTTTTTTGCGAGAAGTCCGAATAGGATAGTCTCAGGAAACATAGTGGGATATCTTGTTGCACCGCAAGCAATTCAACGGAATTATGAATTAAAAAAAAATGCTGATCTAGGACTTTAGTCCTGTTGCCATACAAAAAAATAGAAATTCAATTAATAAATACATATCTCTGTATCTTTAAAAAAAACTGAAAGCTTTCAGGTTTTATATTACGCCCAAAGGGGCTTATTTTTTACGTTTTGTGTGCTAAATACACTTATTAAACATCATGCTCTTAGCACCTAAACCATAAAATTCAATTCGAAAAAAATATCGCAAAATATTTAAAAGACCATAGCTTTAGAATTTCCGATACACAGTCTTGAACGCTGGAGGTAAAAATGTTCCCCCCCCCCTCCCGTACTGTGTTGCTATTTCTCGCTTTGAAATCTTTGAGTTTGTTAATCAAAAATTCGTTAGTCAAAAATTCATAATAAAATTTTAAAAAATAATTTCAAAGTTTTACAAAGTATGAAGTAGATAATATAATAAATTCAAAATCAAAAATTGGAAATGTCTCTAGGTACGGTCTCTTTATCACAGTGCGAGAAACATACATACATTTATGCAGATTCTTCATTATTTAATTTTTTTTAAATATAATGCAGGGATCTAATATTCGGTGGCAACAATTTGAAAAGTGAGACGCTGTTTATAGTGAACCAATGCAAAATGCCAAAACGAAATTAATAGCTCTTCATGGCTAAAAAAAAAGGTAATTTTTGTTGGTGAATAAGTTGCGGAAAAAAGAAAAAATTCGAAAGATATTTATTTATCTGGCTTTATTTAAATAAAAACTAATGATACATAACTACACTAACATGTTAATTTCCTTGTATCTTCTCTGTGTTTTGGGGAAACAAATAGATGTAATATTCTTTAACTTTATGCAAATTAGTTGAGCACTTAAAAGAATTTGGGACTACATTTTTCATAATTTATAAGTACTCTTTCTTTTTAAAAACATTTGTTTATCTTAAGAAAACTTACCCTAAGAAAATAAATTTTCATTTGCTTTAGACTATGAAAACGTGGAAAATATGAAGAGAAGTAAATGTAAGAGGAACATAAGCTTTTAAAAATGGGTAATTCTTAATTTAATGTTGATTTATTCACGTTTAACGTCAAACGAAGCCTGAATTTTATGCATTTTAAAAAAGTAATGAACTTAAAAAATTAAATGGAAATTAACTTTTTCTTTCAAATCTTTCTTTCAGTGCGAGATATGTAAACGAAGGGAAAAAATGTCGAAGGTGCTTGTCATTTTTAAGAAAAAAAAGAAAGAAAGAAATAAAAAAATAGCGTTTTTTATATCTCGAAAGCGCCACTTAGGATATATATTAGATTTATATATAGCGCTGTTCTAATATAAATTTAACAAACATTCTCTATTCGTAAAAAGCAAATTTACTTTATTCTTTAGAACTGTTCTAATATAGGTATTTTGAGACACAATCGGTCTTTTTCTGAAACGACATGCTAATTTTTTTTCCATATTACCATTCTATGACTCAAATTATGACAAACTGCCTAGTTATGTAAAAATCGGGAGTAAGGTTTTTAAAAAATTAGCTTTCAAAATTTTAGCTCCTGTATGTTAATTCAGGGTTTGGTTATATAATTACTAATATCTCTTTTTTTATTACACTTATTTGATTCCTTCTTCAACAGTTCAAAACTTAGGTTCATTCCAAATAAAATTTACCCTTTTTATTTACTTGTACGAAGTAAAAAGGATGTATTGTAATCGCGAAAAGTTTCAGGCAGCATATTTCAACGAAAATATCCATATTGACCGCTATCGAATGCAATTTAACGATGTTTTTGCGTGATATCTGTACGTAAGGACAGAATAAAAGACTCTTTTCCTCCAAAAAAATTATAAAACTGCTTTAAAATTAATTCTGAAGAGAATTTTTCGTGGCGTCTGTACGAACGTATGTACGTACGTATCTCGCATAACTCAAAAACGAGTAGCCTCAGAACGTAGAAATTTTGTATATCGGACTGCTATAACATGTAGATCTGCACCTCGTATTTTGGTTGCAATCGGCCGCACCAAACGTATATAAATATATTTATATATATCCACTCTGTTTCCCGACTCAGTAATCTCAGTTTCTTTACTCTTATATGTTATATGTTTGTAAATTGTACATTTTTTGCTTTAAAAATGATTGAATTATGTTGTTCTTATTTTCTGGTTAACGTTTTTATGCCTTTAGTAAATCTGTAAGCAATATTTTCAGTATTATCAACAATTTAAAAGTTGTTTAAGTGCCGCTAATCATAATTATTTTTTCCATGGCGCCCATGCTTGTTTGCATTTGAAATTGCAGAATAGTAGATCTGTTGCCAATCTAGAGAAAATAAACTTCGCAACAACAAATCGAGCGCCTTCTTTTATTACTGCGAATTAAATCATGCTTAATCAATGCTGGAATTTATTCGAGGAAATAAGTGTTTAAGATTTACTTCGTAATTTTTAATATAGATATTTTGAGTTTTTATATATTTTTACCTTGTCGCGAAGTGAGAACTGAATTAATTGAATGAGAAGTACTCAATCGTCTGTGAAAAACTGTTTCTTTTTTGTTTTGGTTGCTTAATTTCTTTTATACATCGTTCTAACTTTATTATAGTATTTGAATAGAACATGTGGCAACGATTCGATAATTCTTGAAATGATATAAATTTTGTTCATTGTGGGTTATACTATGAACGAAATATAATACTGTTAAGTGAACCTAGTTCAAGAGTGTCGCTATGGTAAACAAAGAGAGGGAATTTTAAAAAATGCATTTATTCTATTGTGTTTTATGCGCTTTCGGCGAAGTAGATTTAATTCAATCCAATATGTTTAAATGAAGTGCAAGACAAAATGCGTATAATTTAATATTCCGTACAAGGAAGTCATGTGGTGTACACATCAGATTTTTTTATGATTTAGTTTTAAAATTTGTATTTTTAAATATGTGTTATAAATTTTTCGAAAAAGATTTGAATTATAACCTGTAAAGTATTTACCATCAGTCTTAAAATAGAGGTATTTCTAAGCTTCCCTGCAAAAAATAGAGTTTTTTTATTCAAAATTTGCAAAGATATACCTGAATTTATATATTGGCGCGTTTTGAAATTTGGAATATTTGTTGAAAGCGATAATAACCTCTAATGTGTTTTGCTCTCTTTGTTGAAATTATTTGAAAGTAGGAAAGGTGTGACTTTTTTCTTTCTCATGCACAATGTAAAAAGGGAAAGGAAAATAGGTTGCCATCAATTAAGAAGTTCGCCGAGTGAATTATTCTTGGCGCAAACTGGGGAAAAAAAAAAAAAAAAAAAAAAAGATAAATTTTATAATTTCTCCGTAAATTTTGCACCAAAAATTACAAAATTTAATACCTAGGCATAATTTGAGTCGTAGAATCGAAATATTGAAAAAGAAATTGGCACGTCATTTCAGAAGAAGTCCGATTTTGGGTCAAAATACCTATATTAGAGCAAAGCTACATATAAATCTAATATATATCCTAAGTCGCGCTTTCGAGATATGCAAGATGCAGTTTGAATTTCGTCAATCGGCTCAGTAGAAAGGGAGATATAGAACTGTCTCCCCTTTTTATGTGCGCAGTGTAATCTTTAAATGATATTTGCTTTTAATGTGAGGGAAAAAATAGTTGCATTTGATTTGTATAATACTTTTCGTATTTTCTTTTAGATGATCCGGTTCAAATGACTCTCATGGCAGGAGGTGTGGCTTTGCTGTTGCTCCTCCCCTTAATTTACACCATATACCGGTGCAAGAAACGGGCCAATGCTGTGTATGAAGACATACCAGAAGGTGGCGTTGCAAGGAAAAGGCCGTCGAGGTGCTCCCAAGCATCTATTTACAGTTGCAAGTAAGATTAAAAACTCGTTTATGATTTATTTAGTTGACGGGAGATGAAGACGCCATCGTTCTACCAAGAGGTTAAGGTAGTAATGTCTCAACGTCCCCGCATTAAGAGACAAAATGCTGGACAAGCATAGACGCAAGACAATGCTACCTAACCTCTTGGATATAATGATGGTGTCTCCTTCTGGAGAAGATGTTGCTCTACGCATTACGCGTTGTCGAAGTAGATCAAAATAGCTATCATTCTTTTAGATTTATATAGATTTTAAATCCTAATTTGCTCGATTATTGCAGAAGTTGCTGCTGTTGAAAACAATAATGGAGTTTATGCAAGATAAATTGTAGATACAAGATAAATTGTCGAACAAGATAAATTGTTATACAACATAAATTTTAAACAAGATAAATTGTAGGTACAAGATAATTTTATACAAGATAAATTGTTATACAAGATAAATTAAAAAAGATAAATTGTAGATACAAGATAAATTGTTATACAATATAAATTTAAAACAAGATAAATTGTAGATACAAGATAAATTGTTATACAATATAAATTTTAAACAAGATAAATTGTTATACAAGATAAATTGTCCTACAAGATAAATTGTTATACAAGATAAATTGTAGAATAAATAGCACAATCATTGTTCGTTCATTAGAATAGTGTAGAGTAGACTCTACGCTGTAGAAACATTAGGTTATTTTAAACCAGGAGACGTGAAAAATGAGCAATGGCCTTGCCAGGACTTGAAAATGCACCTCTTGAATACGCGCCGATTGTCTACCGTTACACCGCGAAGGTATGCAGAAAGAAGGCAGAAAATACCTTAAAAACTGCCCCTTTTAAAGGATCATCATCCACCACTTTTACTTCGGTCGCCACTGTAGAGACAGTTATTTTAAAGCAGAAGATGTGAAAAATGAGCAATGTCCTTACCAGGACTCTAATCTGGACCTCTCGATTACGTTCCGAGTGTCTACCGTTACACCACGAAGGCATGCAGAAGGTACACTTTTAAATATGTCGTAGAGTATTTTTCCATAATGATAATTAAAAAAAAACATAATATATGAAGAAGTAAATATAAACTAGATCGTATTGCACGAGATTAAAAACTATATTCGTACCTAAATTAGCTCTAAAATTTTCGCTTCGGAAGCTATATTCGCGCCTCTCTCTCTCTCTGCGTATATATACACATATATATATATATACAAGGTGTCACCCAGCCGGTATAGTAGGCAGGGAAGCTGATTGCGATGCCGAAGGACCTGGTTTCGAATCCTGGAGCAGGCATGGTTGTAACTGTCCGTCCCTTCATAGGAAAGGCGATGGTGGCCCACCTATTAGGTGCCTCCATAATAAAGAGACCACTCCATCTGCCCTTCTATAGATTAATAGACTGGGTTACATTTGTAATTGTTCACAATCTGCCATTGGAAAAAAAGTATATATATATATATAAAATGTGGTATGGTCTTAAATGCATTTAGTGCGAAAACAAGTTACTACTACTTGCGCAATTGCTGCAAAGTAAGTTAATAATAATTTATTTCCTAAACAATATTGATTAATTGATTATATTATCTCCTAAGTTTAATTAAAGTAGAAATATTTTAAAAGAGTGAATCCGTACTGGTAAGTTATATTTTGAAAGATGTTTTGAAGTAACTTGAAAGTAAAATGTTAAATCATCATGAAGAACAATTCAATTGTAAAAGGAAAAATTAAATTAAATGCATGTAATCATTGTCATTGATCGGAAATTAGTTGACTTTTCAAGGGGAACAAACCAACTCCCGCTCAATGAACAATAATTAAAAAATAAATACGTAAATACGAAGATGTTTTGTCTTTACACGAGTAATAAGGTCAAGTCAAACTAGCTATTCTAGTCAGGCCAAATATTTCCGCGAATAGAAGGGATTATGAACCAATGCTGATACTCAAAGAACTTATTCCTATGAAGCATTTTAGCCAATTAAATTTTGAGTGAAAAGCAATTTCTGTAGGGAATTCCGAAAAAACTCGAGTAACCGTCCCCCGGCACCCCGTGTGTATGCATTTGAGTTCTATATTATTTGTAAAAATTAAACATTGGAAATTGTCATTATGAAATAGAATTCAAAGTATAAAGTTGAAATAAACATAGAAGATTACAAAATAAGATAAATAATGCAAACTTTGTAAAAACAAATTAAAAATAATATAAAATTAAAAATATAATAAGAACAGTGAATGTACATGAAGATATAAAGGCCAAAAAAGGAATAAGTAACTTACATTCTTATACAAGGTGTGACCAAGAAAACGAGACTGGTTCAATAAATCTTTGTTAATTGTGCTTGGTCCAATAAATCATTGTACAGAGACATTATCACCTACAAAGTAGTTCCGTTCTGTATTCGGTGCTGCCATTGCCAGTAACAGTTCTGGAACGAGATTTTTGGAAGGCCCTTTAGGAGATTTCGTTTTTGCCTGAACCTCTTCAGCTGAGGTAAAATGGATTCCTTTTAAGTAAGATGTAGCTTTAGGAAATAAAAAAAAAAGTCGCATGGAGCCAAATCAGGTGAGTAAGGAGGATGCTCCATCACAGTAATGGTTTGCTGGTCAGAAACTGTTTGACAGATAGGGCCGGGGAAGAGGGTTCATTGTCTTGTTGCAACAGCCATCCAATCACTCCCCAACTGTGGTCTTTTTTTTTTTTTCCTAATTTTTTCACGCAGTCTTTTTAGTACTTCAGTGTAGTAGTGTTGATTAATAGTCTGACCACTGGGAACCCATTCAATCATAATGAACGTGCTCGACGCCCCCTTGGGAACCCAGCACGTTCATCACCTTCCACACTCTCCCTTCCCCTGAAAAGCGCTTATGCCATTCAAACACACGTGCATTAGACAACGTTTCATCTTCATAAGCCTCAACGAGGCTTATGGAGATTGGAGATTGGATTTATTATTATGGAGATTTATAACATTTGAAATGTTTCTTCCGTGGCTGATTTGCTAAGTTTCACAAGAAACTTGATGTTCATTCGCTGTTCGGTTTTTACATTAGACATTTTTGTGGCAGAATACAATTGCATTTGTGTTCACTCAATGACGTAGTACTCCCCACCGGCGTGGTTGGTTAAGTGGAAACTGGTCGCATAGATAAAGGAGGTGTGGGGAGTGACGTCACCGAAACAGTTGTTGCCAACTCCACTTTGTTTCCAAGCTACACACTTACACTATTTTTTTTGTGTGTGTGTGTGTCACGCCAAGTATATATATAAAAACATGTGTTACGGTGAAACACCGAAATCTGGAGAATGTCGACTTTCACCGGTGAATGTCAACATTCACATAGTCTCTTGGTGTATGTCCGAAATATTTTCCAAATACTCCTATTTCTGACTTACACCGGTCAATGTCGACATTCACCATGTACTAATGGTGAATGTTGAACATATAAGAATATTATATTTTCTTCTCCGTCATTCAGTCGCGAATAAACGCACTTGAGACTTGAAATAAGAACTTAAGAACATGAGAACCTAAAACACACAATACATTCAAAATGAGAAAAGAAAATAATAGAAGTTAAAAACTTACTTAATTATACAGTACGTTCGTTCTAAATGAGAAAATAAAATAACAGTAATAAAAAACTTACTAAATGATGTGATTCAAATCTTATTCATTGCAACAACTTAAACTATTATGGCACTTTATGACCTCTCTTTTCGACTTTCATCAGAGCATATCTGTGATTGTCGACATACACCGGTGAGGGTCCGAATTTACAAGAATGTAGTGAAATATTCGGTCTTTCCCCGACGTGTTGACATTCTCCAATTTCGGTCTTTCACGGTAACATATGTACTAAGATGAATTGATGAAAGAAAGTTGCAACTTATTGGCGTTGGAGAGGTTTTTCTGCGTAGTTAGAAAAATGGATACATAAACTCAAAACCTTCTAGACGTGGCCGTTTGGAAACATAATTTTATTCCATGATAATGTACATCGTCACTGTGGGTGTGCTATACACCCCACAATTTCATACAGCTTACATCTTCTTAAACAATGGACGAAATTAGAAAAATAAACTCTGCGACACAACGAACAGAAACAGAAGAGAAGAGCGAAGAGAGGGTGAGTTGTGACGCAATAGCCTTCTATAATTTTATACCGGATTACATTTCAGATCACATGACAGGTTAATGTCCATATTTTGGGTTCAGATTTCATCGATAGGTGGGGGAACAGAGGTAGGTTTTTCTTACTTTCCTAGCCTTTGTTTTTCTGCACGCTGGGCGGTATTCGAGAGGTCCGTGGTTCGATTCCCGGCAAAGGCGTATACTATTTTTCATCCTTCCTGCTACCAAAAATATACCTAATGTCTCTACGGTGGCGCCCGAACTAAAGGGTGTTGCATGAGGTTTCTCCACACCCAGGATTTGGCGATTGGGTCCTCTAAAAACCACAGTCCCCTTTAAAAAGGGGAGTATATAAGGTATTTCTCAGACTTTCTTAGCGTGCCTTCGTGGTGTAGTGGTTCTGCACGCTGGGCCGGTATTCCAGAGGTCCGTCGTTCAATTAATTCCCGGCGAAGGCGTTAGCTATTTTTCATATTTCCTGCTACCAAAAATATACCTAATGTCTCTACAAAATGACGGATCTTTTTCAGAATTGCAGGAGAAATGATTGCTTTGTTATTTTTAGAATGAATACGGGACTTGTTAAAAGCTATTATTAATTTATTATTTGAAAGATAGATTCGATATTTCATATTTTACATACTTATACACACACACACATATATATATGTAATAATAAAATTCCATAGTCAAGAATACACTTAAATTTCTAACTGTATGTTCTTTTCATTTTTAATGGCGACGTTCTCTTGTTTGAAAGTACGTGGAATTAAACCCACAGCCCCGTAGTTTAGTTGTTTTTTTCACCTTTTCTACACGTACAGTTTTAGAATGTTCTGGAAATATTTAAAGCGAACTGGATTGGCTGACGAGGCTGACGTCATTCTTGGAAGCTCCGCCTTTCCAGAGGCTATAAAAAGACTCGCAAAGGGATATCGGGGGCTTTTCTTAAATGTCACGATGCAGATTGATTCATACAAAAAGTTATTAGTAATTCTTTTTTATTTACTCCGGATATCTGATTTTGTAACTACTATTTCTCCTGAATAATCATAAATGTAGCTAGTACATCACATATATATAGCGAGAGAAAGAATATACAAATGAAAAGGTATCTGCTAGGAAATTTGAAGTATAATTTAGATGGCAAAGGTGTACTATTTGGAAATGAAAAATTAGAAATTGTAATTAATTAAACTGAAATTCATAATTAAGATGCTGAATTAACAACAGAAAAATTTAAACAATTAAAAATAAGAGAATCCTTGTTGACTCCATAAAAAGACGACATTTAAGACGAACGACATTTTAAGAAGAAACTGGAATCAGTCTGCACAATCACCGGTTAGGGTCGCGTTTGGTCTTTTCGCATTTCTGAACAAAATCCCTATTCGAATTTAAAATTTTCTAATCGATTTTATAAAATCTAAATTTAAATCTTAAATAATTTCAGAAATGTGAAAAAATTCATTATTTATCATTTCTAGTTTCAGTATTATAAAAACGCTTTATCGAACCGATTGGTGATAAATATGTTCCTTCAAGAAAAATCATATCTTTCAAATGGAAAGATAAGATTTCAGTCTATTCCGTTCAGCTTACAGCTAAAGCAACAATCTTTTCCCTTCACCGTAAAGCTAAAGCAAATTTTTTTTTCTTTTCCACGCAATTTCCGAGGCTTCGTGCATCCTTAATGTAATACTTGCATGGCAGTGCTCAGAATGTGGATTTCTTTGCAGTCATGTCTATTTATTACGCTTCTGTGCTCCCTCGGGGACGATACTTTGCGCGGGAAAAGACGAGGAAAAGAATATCGGCAGAGAAATCTGAACCTGCTTTTCTCAAAACATAATTAGCTTCTCGTTGCGTGATAGCAAACTTTAGATATAACTATAAAATGAAAAATTTTATATTACTCTTTCTAATAAACATAAGCTTAAAAATCTGCTTTCTAATATAGAAAGAGGGTAAAACTTTTGAAGGTATTTTATTAAAAATTATAGCCATTTTTATTTTTTTTTTTCTTCTTCGAATGGGTCGAAGCGATGCAACTGTTTGAAGATGTAAAAAATAGAATGCCTTTTTACTTCCTTGTACGAAATAAAGGAATTATTGTAATCACAAAAAACTCTGAGTATCATATTTGAATGAAAATATCCATTTTGACCGCTACTCTCTTTCCCAAAGCAGGTTTCGAAAAGGATTTAAAATGTATTCAGAAGTAACTTTTTCCTGGCGCCTGTACGTACGTACGTATGTATCTCGTATAACTAATAAATGAGTAGCCTTAAAATGTTGAAATTTTGTATATAGGACTGCTATAACATGTAGTTGCGCAGTTGCAATTGGCCACACCAAAAGTATATAAATATATATACATATAATGTGCAATCTGTTAATCGGTCTCGGGACTTCAGTTCTGTGCATTTTTTGCTTTCAAAATTGATTGAATATTGTTGTTTTAATCTTCCGGTTAAGGTTTTTATGCCTATAGTTAATCTGCATGCAATAGTTCTAGAATTTTTAGCAATTTAAAAGTTGTTTAAGTGCTGCTAAGCCTAAATTTTTACCATAGCAGCCACATTTGTTTACATTTGATCGTACGTTGTTCCTAGAATCTATCGATCTGGGGGCTCCTTAAATGTTTGGCGAGAATAGGAAAGAGTTACTTGGCGATACCACAATCTTGTTTCAGCATTTGGCGGAAAATGTTACAAAAAGTAACGATTTAGACAAGGTTTCGAATCTGGAATCTTGGCAAATAAAAATGAGATTTGCCATGGCTTTCAAATAAACAATAATAAAAAAATCTGATGTGTACACCACATCCTTGTACGGAATATCAAATTATACGCATTTTTTCTTGAATTTTATTTAAACTTATTAGATTGAATTTAACCTACTTCGCCGACAGCGCATAAACCACAATAGAATAAATGCATTCTTTAAAATTCACTTTGTTTACCATAGCGACACTCTGGCGCTAGGTTTACTTAAAAGTATTATATTTCGTTCATAATATAACTTAGAATGCACAAAATTTATATCATTTAAAGAACTATCGAATCGTTGCCACATGTTCTTTTCAAATACTATAATAAAGCTAGAACTATGTATAAAAGAAATTAAGCAAACAAAACAAAAAAGAAACAGTTTTCCACAGACGATTGAGTATTTCTCATTTAATCAATTCAGTTTTTCACGTCGCGAGAAGGCAAAAATACATAAAAACTCAAACTATCTGTATTAAAAATAGTAATTAGCAGAATAGTGAATTACGTCACTTTCTGCACCTTCAGTGTCTTTTCGCCGAGTGGGACGAAAAGCAAACTTTCGGTTTTGTGCACCGGCAAATCTGTCTTCTTGTCCGCTGGCTGAATTGTTTGCTTTTACGTTAGAAACTCTACTTGTAATTGTATATATTTTTTAAAACATTTTTTAACTGCATTTGGTGTTTTATGTTTTCTATTATTTTCAGTTTTTAATAAAGATATTTTGATGTTTTATGCATTTTTACCTTGCCGCGAAGGGAGAAGTGAATTGCCTGAATGTGAAATATATCTAATGGAATTCGGGGGAATGAATTTAAATGAAATGCAGCAGAAACTGCGTATAATTTCATATTATGTACAGGAGAGTCATGTGGTGTCCACCTCAGAAGTTTTGGGGGCTGAAAGATATTCTCATCCCTTCATTAAGTCCGCCACAAAATCTTGTGGTGTATTTATATATAAGATTCAAGCAATTCATAAGAAACTTCTAATTATACAACCATCTAACTACAATATATTAGCAAATCTTTATGCTCTTCCAAAATTCCATAAATCACCACTCAAATTCGGATTTATAGCAAATGGTACAAATAATTATAAAAAGAATATAGATTACATATTGGCAATTAAATTTAAAAAATATGTATTTTAGTTCATTAACTAGTTAACAAGCAGCATAACTATTGTTGGATTATTTATAATAACTCTCCAGTTCTCAACAAATTTAAAAGTTTAGAAATCAAGAACATTAATTTTGAAAACCTTTATACTTCTCTACCATTGGAGGAAATTTATACAAGTTTAATGCAACTCCCACAACCTTTTCCTGGCATACTTAGCATCCTCTGAATTGAAAGATGGAAAACTTACCTGCAATGTGCATTATTTAATAATTACATGAAACTCAGTAATAAGATGCTTCAGCAGGGAAAGGAATTCCAATGGGAGCAAACAGTTCTACACAGATATGTAACCTATTTCTTTCTGCTAATGAATATAAATTCCAACATTGCAACTTAGTTTGACTAAGAATGAATTAAAGTTATTTGCAAATACATTCAGATACATTGATAATATTGTAACTTTCAATAATAATACTGCTTTTGAACAATTCAAAATTTACCCAGATAGTTTAACGCTTAATAAAACTAATACGAATCAAGGTAGTATTGAATACTTAGACTTGCTCATAATTAAACACAACGAAATTAAATTATATGATAAAAGGAGGACATTCCAGTTTGAAATTATTAAACTAACTAATTTGAACTCTAATATCTCTAAAAACGTAATAGGTAACACTTTTTAGAGCCAAATAATTAGAATTAAAAAATATATGTACTGAAAAAGAAGATTTAAAGGAAGAAACAATTATGCTAATTAATATTCAAGTTAATAACTAGGTCCCAAAAAATTTTATTAAATTCTATATTAAAAAGGCAGGCATTAACTTTTCTTTTTAATTTTTTAACTCTTTATGGTATGATAATATTACCTTAAACCTTAACTGGAAGCTAATGGAGGATTTTGAAGAGCTAAGGGATTACTTGTAAATATATTTTGTAAAAATGTGTATTTTATCAATACTGGATTCTTTCCTTTTACTAATGAAGAGCCAACTCTTTTCAAAAGTCTTAATTATTAGCCCGAATTGAGTGAAGATTTTTATCTAATTTTTTCTAATTTCCCTACCTTTGACCAGTTTGTAGTTAAAGTTTTAATTAAATTTGTAACTTTAAATAATGCAGTCTAGTACAAAATATTTCTGACGATAATTTTCTATTTCAATTCGTAATTTTCTATTCAATTTCTAATTCAATTTAAATTTAAATTTATTCAATTAAATTAAATTATTTATTCGAATTCAATTAAATTATTTATTCGAATTTATTTTTACTAAAACATTTTTTTTCAAAATATTTTTTACTCTTTAGTTGTTTGCAGCACCTATTTTCACAAACAGTAGCAGTACATTTTTTACTTTTTTTTTTACTTTTTACTCTTTTTAAAAATGATTCAAAGTTAGCAACATTTTTGCACACAAACAAGCATTTTACATTTCTAAAATTTACAACTAGGTTTTTAGAATAGCTGTTACAGGTAGCAGCTTTACACTCAACTTTACATTGTATTAGAGACCTGTATTTTTACAGTTAGCAGTACAAACTACTCAACTCAACTAGTTTAGCAAATGCTAGAACAACTCAGAAATTCAAATATAGATGTAGTAGATAAAGATCTAGAAGTTAAATTAAAACTTGCTATTTACTAGCCTTTTTATTATTATTTTTATTTTTATAGTTTGATTGTTGTATATAGTTTATTTTAGGTTTACATTCATAATTCGTGTTGGGGAAGTTTCCTATAGGCAAGAGTTTCTAAATTACTTTGGTTTTCTACTCTTAATTGACTTTTAATTAATTTAATTAATTTTAACTCTAGTCATTTACTTGCTATTTTCTCAAAATTCCATTGTTTAAATTTCTTTTTTTTTTTTTGTAATTCACAAAATTTGAATTTACGTTTGGTTTTGAATTTTACTTTTACACTTGTCTATATGGAAGACGAAATACGAATTGAGTAAATGAAGAGTTAGGTTTCTGGGCAACTTCCCCTTGATAAGTCTGCAATTTTTAGGAATGATATATTTTTTCGTGGTTTTAGATAAGTGCAATTAATTTACATATTCTCTTAGAATTTAAATTAGTTCGCAGCCATAATAATTATTTTTATTTTTATTTCTTTGCAATTAAAATTTCTCAATTAACTTTTAAATTTTATAATTAAATTCAAATTTCATTCCTTGCAGCAATGGCGCAAGAGAATTATTTAAATTTAACTTTACTATTTTCTTGTGAATTTTTTTATATTATATAGTTATAATTTATATTATATAACTATATAATATAAAAGTTATATATTTATATTATATAGTTATATATCTATATATTTATATTATATTAACTATATAATATAAATATATAACTATATGTAATATATACTGATATATATATCAGTGATTTCGCTTGCAGGCAGCTTTGAAATAGGTTTCTTAAATTATAGACATCCTGTACTTCTAAACATATTATAAATCAAGCAGATTATTATTTATAAATATGTGGCTAATTTGGGTAATTTGAAATTACAAATCTTGGAAACTTCGCTTAGATTTAAAATGATTTAAAATTATGTTTAATTCCTTAAGTTTCATGGTACTTTTCAATTTAATGTTTTGAGATTAATAATCAAAACGTATATTTCTAGTTACTATGATGGAACTTTTACATCATAACGTAAAGGGTTTAAAATATCTGGTCATTTTTTCCACCTAAAGAAACTCATCATTGAAGCATATAGCTAATTAAACCTCGCTTTCGGTTTTAATTTGAATCTTTCTCGCTAAGTTGTATGGATTCGGCTACATTTTAATAAAACTTCCGTTCCGTTGCCATGGTGATTTACCTGAAGTTCTAAATCTTGGCAAACCAATTTGAAAAGCATCTTTAAACTTGGAGATGTAATTAATTACCCAACGGCGAGAATTGCAATCCAGCCTGCGTTATACCCTTGGTTAAAAAAAAAAAAAAAAAGGATCTTGAAATACTAAATACTAGTGGCAGCCATTTTGGGTCATCATTCGTAACAGCTAATCATCTCCAGTGCGTATGTTTCTAGTTAAAGAAAATCTGATGTGTACACCACATGACTTCCTGGTACGGAATATTAAATTATACGCATTTTTTCTTATATTTCATTTAAACTTATTGGATTGAATTAAATCTACTTCGCCAACAGCACATAAACCACAATAGAATAAATGCATTCTTTAAAATTCACTCTATTTGTTTACCATAGTGACACTCTGGCGCTAGGTTTACTTAACAGTATTATATTTCGTTCATATTATAACTCAGAATGCACAAAATTTATATCATTTAAAGAACAGAATTATCTAATCGTTGCCACATGTTCTATTCAAATACTGTAATAAAGCTAGAACGATGTATAAAAGAAATTAAGCAAACAAAACAAAAAGAAGAAACTGTTTTTCACAGACGATTGAGTATTTCTCATTCAATTAATTCAGTTCTCACTTCGCGAGAAGGCAAAAACACATAAAAAATCAAAATATCTGTATTAAAAATTACGAAGTAAATCTTAAACACTTATTTCCTCGAAAAAATTCCAGAAAGGATTAAGCATAATTTATTTCACAATAATAAATGAAGGCATTATCTTTGTTGTTGCGAAGCTAAGTTTCTCTAGATTGACAACAAATCCACTACTCTGCTGTTTCAAATGTAAACAAGCAATGGCCGCTATAAAAAAATTATTAGGCTTAGCGGCACTTAAACAACTTTAAAATTGTTGATAATTCTAAAAATATTGCATGCAGAAAGGCATAAAACCTTAACCGGAAGATAAGAACAACATAATTCAATCATTTTTAAAACAAAAAATGTACAATTTACAAACATATAAGAGTAAAGAAACTGAGATCACGGAGCTGGGTAACAGAGTGGATATATATTTATATACGTTTAGTGCGGCCGATTCCAACCAAAATACGAGGTGCACATCTACATGTTATAGCAGTCCTATGTACAAAATTTCAACGTTCTCAGCATACTCGTTTTTGAGTCATGCGAGATACGTACGTACGTACGTACATACGTTCGTATAGACGCCAGGAAAAATTCTTCAGAATTCATTTTAAAGCAATTTATATTTTTTGGAGGAAAAGGGTTTTTTATTCTGTCCTTACGTACAGATATCACGCAGAAGCATCGTTAAATTGCATTGGAAAGCGGTCAAAATGGATATTTTTGTTGAAATATGCTGCCCGAAACTTTTCGCGATTACAATAGTTCCTTTTTATTTCGTACAAGGAAGTAACAAAAGGACCCGTTCTACTGGGCCGTTTGGCGCCGACTTAGGATATATAATAGATTTATATATAGCAAACTGTTTTAATATAGGTATTTTGACATAAAATAGGATTTTTGTTTAAATGACATGCCAATTGTTTTCCATATTTCGATTCGACGACTCAAATTATGCCTAAATACTGAATTTTGTAAAAATTTCTTGTGAAATTTACGGAGAAATTTAAAAATTTATCTTGGCGCATTTTTTCAGTTTGCGCCATCAATAATTCACGCAGCGAACTTCTTAATTTATAGCAACCTATTTTCTTTTCATTTTTTTCCTTGTAAACCAGGGGGATCATCGTTCGTTGTTTCAAATAATTTTTACAAAGTGCGTAAACTCCATTTGGCATTATTATCTCTTATAACAAATATGACAAATTTCGAAACGCGCTAATATGTAAATTCACTTATATCTTAGGAAATTTTGACTAAAAAACTCCAATTTTTTGCAGGTATACTTAAAATACGTCTTCTTTAAGATGATGACAAAAATTTTATAGGTTATAACTCAAATATTTTTCGAAAAAGTTACATTATAATTATTTGGAAATACAAATTAAAAAAAATAAAGCGTAAAAAAGGGGTGAATTTTATTTGGAATGAATCTAAATTTCGAATTCTGGAAGAAGGAATCAAGTAAGTTTAATAAACAAAGAGATATTAATAAATAATTATCAAATTCAATTAGCATTGTGAAGCTAAAATTTTGAGAGCTTATTTTTTAAAAACTACTCCTACGATTTTTACAAAACTTGGCAGTTTGGCCGAATTTGAGTCGTAGAATCGAAATATGGAAAAAATTGGCCGTTACATCACGAAGAAATCAGAAAAGAGGAAGAAAATACCTTACAGTTTTCTCATAAACGTTTTGAATAACGTTTTCCAAAGGAAGCAGATTGATATTGGGAAATAAAGCTGAAAAACACAAGTACAGTAGAACTCCAATTATTCGAATCAATTGGGACAGACCCCATTCGGATAATCCAAAATTGGGATAACTGGATTTTTCCGAAGAAAGGGTCTACGTGCACCTTAATTACTGTATGTACTGTGTGTTGGAAATGAGTGGGAAAACTATTTTTAAATAAAAAAAATATTTTAATTAATTTAAATTAAAAAGGCAACACTTTCACGTACACTGCGAAAAAAAATGGTACAGCTCTATATCTTCCGTTATACTGGGCCGATTGATAAAATTAAAATTGCCTTTTTTTATGTCTTCTCGAAAGTGTGACATAGGATATATATTAGATTTATATATAGCATTGTTCTAACATAGGTATTTTGACACAAAATTGGACTTTTTCTGAAATAACATACCATTTTTTTCCATATTTCGATTCTACGACTCAAATTATGCCTAGATATTAAATTTTGTAAAATTTGATGCGAAATTTACGGATAAATTCAAAAGTTTATCTTGGCGTAATTTTTTTCAGTTTGTGCCAAGAATAACTCACTTGGCGAACTTCTTAATGTATGGCAACCCATTTTCCTTTCCCTTCCATTATGCCGGAGCGGAAAAAAAGTCACATCGTTAAACCTTCAAATAATTTTAGCAAAGTGTCTAAACCACATTTAATGTTTTATCGCTTTCAACAAATATGCCAAATTTCAAAACGCGCCAATATATAAATTCACGTATATCTTCGGAAATTTTGAATAAAAAACTGTAATTTGTTGCAGGTATGCTTAGAAATACAGTATGTGTACTTTAAGATGATGGTAAAACTTTTATAGATTATAATTGCAAATTGTTTTCGAAAAATTTTTTAAAAATTATTTAAAAATACAAATTTTAGGAATAAATCATAAAAAATGGGCGAATTTTATTTGGAATGAATCTGAATTTCGAAATGTGAAAAGAAGAATCAAATAAGTTTAATAGAAAAAAAAATTAATAAATAAATACGAAACTCAATTAACATGAAGGAGTTAAAATTATGAGAGGCAATTTTTTAAAAAACTACTCGTGAGATTTTTACAGACCTTGGTAGTTTGGCGTAATTTGAGTCGTAGAATGGAAATATGGAAAAAATTGGTATGTTATTTTGTAGAGTCATTAGGTTATTTGGAAGCAGAAAAGATGAAAAATATGCAACCGCCTTCGCCGGGAATCGAACCACGGATCTCTGGAATACCGGCCCAGCGTGCTACCGTTACACCACGAAGGCACGCTAGGGAAGTGGGAGAAATACCTTACATACTCCCCTTCTTAAAGGGAGACTAGGGTTTTAGGGAACCTAGTCGCCAAATCCTGGGTGAAGAGAATCATCATCCACAACCCTTTTTGTTCAGGAGCCACTTGTAGAGTCATTAGGTTAATTGGAAGCAGAAAAGATGAAAAATATGCAACCGCCTTCGCCGGGAATCGAACCACGGACCTCTGGAATACTGGCCCAGCGTGCTACCGTTTACACGAGGAAGGCACGCTAGGGAAGTGGGAAAAATACCTTATAATTTCAGAAAAATTCCGATTTTGTGTCAAAATACCTATTTTAGAACAATGGTATATATAAATCTAATACATAGCATAAATCACGCTTTCAAGACATGAAAAACGGAAGTTGAATTTCGTCAATCGGTGCAGTAGAACGAGAGATATAGAAATTTTTTTTGTGTGTGTGCAGTGTAGATGTTATGTAGCGTACTGTACAGTACATGCAAGTGCTGAAAGTCATTGCTTGCTGAAAATCTCGGGCAAAGATTGCTGTTTACCTGCCTTCGTCCGTTTTCGGGCAGGCAAGTCTCGCATCGGCTTGACAATGAGAAGTTGCAGGTGGTCACACTCGGGTTGACGCTCCATCCACTTCGACGCAATTTCAAGGCGGGGCAAATGCTTTACTAGCTAACCGTCCGTGTCTGCTTCAACTTCGACATTCCTTTTCTCCCACTTTCAATAAATTCATCATTTAGAATTTTAAACCCAGGGTCTGCGCAATCACACACCATACATTCCGCTGCATCCTCGTCATTAACTTCTGAACATCGAGGAATTTGCAAAAGAATGTTTCTTAATTCGTCAAGTGACACATCATACTCATCTTCTCCTCTCTCTTCCCATTCCTTTTCTGGAGCTTCTTTTTCCTTTTTCTTCTATTTCTCAGTTGATTCTGAAAAATCCTGAAAGCGATTCGGGTAATCAGCGATTCGAATAATTGGAGTTCGGATAATCGGAGTTCGGATAATTGGAGTTCGGATAATTGTTCGGATAATCGGAGTTCGGATATTCGGAGTTCGGATAATTGATGTTCTGAAAACAAATGTGAGCCACGGTATAGGTTTCGTTCGTTTGAATATGTTGCCTGGTCAATACGGCAATAAGTAAATGTGACCATAGAATCATTTAAATTCCTTATAAATATACGAGGAGCACGTCATCCAGCCGCAAAATAACCCTCCAGATGAAACCAAAATGGCGATCTGAGTGTACTTGCCTGTTTTACAAATATTTCGTTCTTTCAAACGACGAGAGGAGAGTTTGGGATAGTTCAAATTTTTTCCCCTCCATTAACTTCCTGGTTCATTCGCAAAAGAACAAAATGGTTTCCGCTCAAATTCTGAATTCGAATTTATTTCTGTCTGAAAGAAATCTTCTGTATGATTTCGCGGTGAATTAGTGTTGCTGAAATTTCAGTACCAAATGGACCGATTCAGAGAATTTCATTTTAAAAGAATTAAATATCATAACTGGAAGACTTGGTAATTCTAGAGAAATACGTTATTTGTAGCTTGATGTTGCAATCAATTAAGTTTCTGAGTCGAGCTTAAAAGTTAGTTTAAATAAAGAAAGGATAGTCCCTAAATTTTTAAATTTGGCTCTGCCACTGAAAATAACTTTTAGTTTTCAGTTTCAAACTTTACCAAAGCGGAAGATTTATGGATTCTTCCTTCTACGAAGTAAAGTTGTGGAGACATTAGGTATTTTTTGGAAGCAGAAAAGATGAAAAATTAGCAATCACCTTCGCCGGGACTCGAACCACGGACCTCTGAAATACCGGCTCAATATGCTGACTACTACACCATGAAGGCACGCTAGGAAGTGTGTGTGTGTGTGTCTTTCGTTCGAACTGCGCGTAAGCTAATAGACCCACGGCTACGAAATTTGGTACTTAGGTGCATCTAGACAAGAGCCAGTGCACCTCGAAGCGATTTTTTCGAAATTCGAATTCGAATTTTTTTTATTTTATGTTTTGTGACGAAATCGCGTCATTTTGAGACATAATGGGCTATAGGAAAGCGAGATTTTACTCTACGCACTTCATTTTCACATCGTCACGAAACGTAGGCACATAGCTATTTTACGAACTTAAAATGAATTTCGTGTTTCAATAAATCGATTAAACACGAATTTATTTAACAAAGGGAGCTTAACACCTTTTTCAACGGGATTTTTTATAAAAAGGTTTATTTTTAAAAATGTACTTTTTATTTTTCTTTGATTTTTGGACACGTTAAACTTTCATCCTTGCGACTGCTTTTACAAAAAGAATTTTGGAAAAATGATAATATTTTGTATTTTTAAAAAATTTTTTAAATGAAGCTTCCGAGTACATTTTTCACATCTCACATCTTTATAAATGTGATTTTGGCAACAATTTTCCTTATTGTTGTTGATAGATTTTTTATGAAATCGCATTAATTTGAATAGTTTCATTCTTTTAGAAATATGGGTTTGGCAACAATTTTTAATCGTATTTCTTATGCAAGGAGGCTAGAATAGAACCTCCTATTCTAACCTGCTTATTCTTATGTCATTGTTTTTAAGAGATTAGCATATTTCATATTATTATTATTATTATTATTTGGGTAGACGGTTGCCCGGATTTTGCCGATTTTTTGTTTGGCGAGTAATGCGCATCGTTTTCAATAGTTTCATTCTTTTAGAAATACTATGGGTTTGGCAACAATTTTCATCGTATTTCTTATATCACTGTTTTTAAGAGATTGGCATTATTGAGTTTCGTGTTCTGTTCGAATGATATTGAAAAGTTTTGCATGATTTTTTCCCTTCAACGGAAAGTAGGTTAATTTTTTAATTAGAATAATTAATATTTGTATTAAGGGATATAGCTTATTTCATTGTAATTTTTTTCTCTTGAAAATATAAGATAAAATATCATTATTTATACTTTGCTTACTATACAGAATTATACAGATACAGAATTTTTTGTTACTATACAGAATTTTTTATACTATACAGAAATAAATATAAAATATAAAATACTATACAGAATTTTTTGTTTTTTGTATTCTTTTATGTTATTTATTGCTCATTTCACTTTTTAAAGGTACTATTGAAAAGTAATTTAACGTATTTTTAATTTAACGTTTGGTGTTCCCTTCAGCCATTTTCCCGGTACATTTAAAAGCCAGACGAAGGCTGGCAGCGAAGCTGCTAGTACCTTATAAAGTAAGTATTGTAATTCCAGAATGTTATAAGAACAGTACCCTGAATGTTATAGGAAACATTCTGGGTATCATATTTCAACGAAAATATCCATTTTGATCGCAATGCAATGCAATTTAACGATAGTTTTGCGTGATATATGTACGTAAGGAACAGAATAAAGGACACTTTTCCCAAAATGGATTATAAAATTGATTTAAAATGGATTCAAAAGAGATATTTTCATGACGTCTGTACATACATATCTCGCATATCTCAAAAACGATTACCTCAGAACGTTGAAATTTTGTATATAGGACTGCTATAGCATGTAGTTGTGCACCTCCCTATTTAATTGTAGTCAGCTTCACCAAAAGTATATGTATACGCACTCTGTTACTCGGCTTGATGAACTTAGTTTTTTTAAATTCTTATATTGCTGGTAAATTGTGCATTTTTTGCTTTAAAAACGATTCAAATATGTTATTCTTATCTTCCGGTTCATGTTTTTATGCCTACTGTTTTCTAAATTCAATAGTTATATAGAATTATCAACAGTTCAGTAGTTGTTTAAGAGCGGCTAAACCTTATTCTTTTTTACCATAGCATTCATATTTGTTTGCATTTCAAACTTAGTAGAATAGTGAACTACGTCAGTTTCTGCACCTTCAATGTTTTTTGCCGAGTGGGAGAAAAAGTAAACTTTCAATTTCAAGCACCCAAAAATCTGCCTTCTGGCATCCTGGACGAATTGCTTGATTTGCGTAGAAACTAATTTTAATTATAAAAATTGTTTTTTTAAATGTTTTAATTCTACGTGGTGTTTCATTTTTTTCCATATTTTTCAATTTTTAATGAAGATATTTTTTTATGTATTTTTGCCTTCCGCCAAGTGAGAATTGAATTAAGTGAATGACAAGTATATCGCTAATGAATTTTTAAGGAAATAAGTTTCAATGAAGTGCAGCAAAAAATGCGTCTAATATTTAATATTCCCTACAAGTAAATGATGTGGCGTCTGCATCAGATTATCTTCAGAGTCTTGCGAATTTACTCTGGCCTTGCGATAGAAATTTCGCAAAAACCTGCTTCGAAAATATTAGTGGAAGTTGGCAATATTTTATTGAAGCGACATAAAATAGGCTTTTTGTATCTTTCATATTATTGTACTCGTATATATGGAATGCGTCTTATAACTACCTTTAGATTAATTAAATCCTTTTCAAGATTCACCCAAATATGAATTGCCAAGCAGTTTATTATTGTATGTAATAAATCCTGTTCGAAACTAAAATAATTTGCAGTGGGTGTTGACACATTTTTGTAACGATTTTGCAAAGATTTATATGTAAAACAAACTTTAGAACTTTATTTTCTGATATGTTCAGTCTGATAGTCCTTTTGTTGAGCTATCGTATTACTTCTTGACATTTAAGAATATGAATGAAATATAAAGTTGGTATTATATGTTTCAGTGTTGGGGAATAATAGATTTTTAACTGAAATTTCATTTCTCTACATTTAAATATTGAAATTCAGATTCTTTCCAGGCTCGTTCATCGAATGATTTTATACTATTACTTTCAAAAACCTTAAAAAGTCCGTAAATGTTAATTAATTTTATCCCATTAAAAATTAATTATAATATTAGCTTTTAGATACAGTTTATATTAAATTTATATAAAAGGCATATATGTAACAACATATTAAATGAAACAGATTTATTTTTGCAGAATGGAAAAGTTCAAATCGTTACTTTAGCAATTTGAGCAGCAAATGTTTTATAATTAGAAGCTCTTAGCAATCATTCTTCTGCTAGTAAAATCAAAGTTTTCTATCCAGTAATAATAATGACAACTAAAAGTTACATTGAAACAAATTTGCAACAGAAATCGGATCAACACAAAGAAAGCAATGAAATTTAAGAAAGTTTGCAATCCGAGCCAAAATATGTCAAAGAACTAGCATGCTTGTAGCTTGAAATAAGTTAGGGAGTTTAGCAGAGGAAGTTCGAAACTGAATGAGAATTTTTTACTTCAGTCTCTCAGCTCAGTTTCTTTATTATTATGTTTTTAAATTGTGCATTTTTTTCTTTAAAAAGGATTGAATTATGTTGTTCTTATCTCCGGTTAAGGTTTTTATGCCTTTAGTAAATCTGCATGGAATATTTGTAGAATTGTCAAGAATTTAAAAGTTGTTTAAGTGCGGCTAAGCCTAATTATTTTTACTCTAGCAGCCATGTTTGTTTACATTTGAAACTTATCAGAATAGTGGATTTGTTGCCAATCTAGAAAAACTAAACTTCGCAACAACAAATCTAACGCCTTCTTTTATTATTTCAAATTGAATCATGTTTATTTAAAGTTTATTTCGGGAAATAAGTATAATGTAATAAGTAAAAATATAGTATAATGATTTCGTAAGGGTTCATAAAAGTATACATATGTTTTGATTTCTGAGCTTCCTGTTCATAACAATAAAATAGTGAATGAATCAAATATTTAGCATCGCAGCAGACATTCGTTTAGAGAAAGAAATATGTATTTCATGATTTAGTTTTAGGCTTAAAACGAAGGAAATAGTTAATGGTAGTCTTGCAGTTGAGTGGCTCGTAAAATAATAGTCTGTAAAGCGTCAGCAACAACAATGAGAACATCTCTAATCCTTTCTTCTGTTGAACAAAGCAGCTTATCGGTAACTGTGGCTGTGTACGCTTGACGTCGCGAATGCGAAATGTTTTTCTGAAAACATAAATAGGCATTGTGCTTGTTGTGCAAATAGCGGAGAAATTATGCGAAGAAACCTTACGAAAATTGTTTTGCCATTCTGAAATATTAAAGTCACTGGTGTCTGGCCTCCTGTTCAGGATTAGTCATTTTATGCTAATCGGCTTTGGAGTGAAGTTATCAATAGTTCTCCCCTCTCAAAGAATTTCAAACAATTTGTCTGCCGACGAATCTCTATTGATTGCGCCTTCCTTTTGAAATTATATTTCGATAATGAAGTTGGAGTACCAATTTATTTCACGGCTTCGTTTAGTGGAAGTTTTAAATTCTAGCACCAAATATACTGAAGCTTCGAATTTTGATAGATCAACAGAGTTTTCCGTGTCGGAAATTGGGAATTCATCGATCCAGAAAATGGGACATCGCAGCAATTGAATTGTGGCTACAGAACATCACATCAATGAAGGAACTTAATTGTTTCGACAGACATTGCTACGCTCATTGTTTCATGAGATAGAAATAATTTTCCACATTCTTGAAAATGCATTCATGTCCATATATTTAGGATAATGCCAGATTCGGCAAATAAAGAATCACAAACGAAACAAAGTTCACTTATTTAGAAAGTACATTTATTAAACAAAAGGCCCACCAGCGGCAGAGCGGTAAAATCGCTTAACACTGGTAGTTCGGTCCGAGGTCCGAATCCCGCGAACGGGCCGGCTGCATGGGCGTTTTCGTGGTTTTCCCCATGTGTAACGAACCAGTTTCGCTCAGAAAGTCCTGCACGGAGGCATGCCCCCCGCCTTAGGCAGATAGCCCTAGTGTGCTTTGCCGTATTCTCAATACTCCAAAAGAACAACAAAATAAAATAAAAATCCGAAAGCTTTCAGATTTTACATTATTCCGAAAGGGGCGTTTTTTTTTTATGTTTTTTTTTTTTTTTTTTTTGTTACCTTTATTTATATAAATACCATCTTCTTCGCACTTGAACCATCAAATTCAATTCAACAGCAATATCGCAAAATGATTTTAAAATGAGGATAGCTTTAGAATTTCCGATGCACATTCTCGCGCGCTGGAGATAAAAAAGTTTTTTTCCTCACAGTGTTGCCATTGCTCGCTTTAAAATCTTTGAGTTTCTTAATCAAATATTCGTTAAAGTGTTACAAAGTACGAAATCTATAATAAAACAAATTCCAAATTTCGGTTTCTACATGGTTTAGACACTTTGCTAAAATTATTTGGAAGTACAAACGCTGTTATTTATTTTCCGCTCATGCACAGTGTAAAAATGTAGGAACGAGTTGCCTTTATTCCCGCTCCGGCATAATCGAAGGGAATGGAAAATGGGTTGCCACATATTAGGAAGTTGCCCAAGTAAATTATTCTTGGCGCAAACTAAAAAATTTTCTCCAAGATAAATTTTTGAATTTGTCCGTAAATTCCGCACCAAATTTTATAAAATTTGACATCCAGATATAGTTTGAGTCGTAGAATCGAAATATGGAAAAAAATGGTATGATATTTCAGAAAAAGTCCGATTTTTGTCAAAATATCTATGGTACAACAATGCTATGTATAAATTTAATATACATCGTAAGTCGCGCTTTCGAGATATGAAAAACGCAATTTGAATTTTCTCAATCGCCCCAGTAGAACGGGAGATACAAAACAGTCTCATTTTTTACTTCCTTGTACGAAGTGAAAAGGAAGTATTGTAATTGCGAAAAATTTCAGGCACCATATTTCAACGAAAATATCCATTTTGACCGCTTTCCATTGCAATTTAACAATGTTTTTGCGTGATATCTGTACGTAAGGACAGAATAAAAGACTCTTTTCCTCCAAAAAAAAAAAAAATTATAAAACTGCTTTAAAATGAATTCTGAAGAGAATTTTTCCTGGCGTCTGTACGAATGTACGTACGTATCTCGCATAACACAAAAACGAGTAGCCTCAGAACGTTGAAATTTTGTATATAGGACTACTATAACATGTAGATGTGCACCTCGTATTTTGGTTGCGATCGGCTGCCCCAAATGTATATAAATATATTTATATATATATCCACTCTGTTACCCGGGTCAGTGATCTCAGTTTCTTTGCTCTTATATGTTTGTAAACTGTACATTTTTTGCTTTAAAAATGATTGAATTATGTTGTTCTTATCTTCCGGTCAAGGTTTTTATGCCTTTAGTAAATCTGTCTCCCATATTTCTGGAATTATCAACAATTTTAAAGTTGTTTAAGTGCCGCTAAGCCTCATAATATTTTTGATGGCAGCCATTGCTTGCTTACATTTGAAACAGCACAATAGTGGATTTGTTGCCAATCTAGAGAAACTTAGCTTCGCAACAACAAAGATAACGCTTTCATTTATTATTGCGAATTAAATCATGCTTAATTCTTTCTGGAATTTTTTCGAGGAAATAAGTGTTTCAGATTTACTTAATTTTTAATAATTAGTAATTTAATTTTTAATAATTAGTAATTTTTTTATGTAGATATTTTGAGTTTTTATGTATTTTTGTCTTGTCGCGAAGTGAGAACTGAATTAGTTGAATGAGAAATACTCGATCGTCTGTAAAAACTGTTTCTTTTTTGTTTTGTTTGCTTAATTTCTTTTATGCATCGTTCTAGCTTTATTATAGTATTTGAAAAGAAGGTGTGGAAACGATTAGATAATTCTTTAAATGATATAAATTCTCTGTATTCTGAGAACGAAATATAATACTGTTAAGTGAACATAGCGCCAGAATGTCGCTATGGTAAACAAATAGAGTGAATTTTAAACAATGCATTTATTCTATTGTGATTTATGCGCTGTCGGCGAAGTAGATTTAATTAAATCCAATAAGTTTAAACGAAATGCAAGAAAAAATGCATATAATTTAATATTTCGTACAAGGAAGTCATGTGGTGTACACATCAGATTTTTTTTTCATAGTGTACGTACGTACTCGCGTAACTTGAAAACGAGTAGCCTCAGAATGTTGAAATCTTCTATATAGGATTGCTATAAGATGTAGATGTGCACCTCATTGTATGGTTGTAATTGATCACTTGAAAATTATATAAATATATTCACTCTGTTACTCGGTTCAGTGATCTCAGTTTCTTTATTCTTATATGTTTGTAAATTGTGCATTTTTTGCTTTAAAAAGGATTGAATTATGTTGGTTGTTCTTATCTTCCGGTTAAGGTTTTTTTGTCTTTAGTAAATCTGCAAGCAATATTTTCGATTTATCAACAATTTAAAAGCTGTTTATTCGCCGCTCAACCAAATTATTTTTACCATGGCGGTCATCTTTGTTTACATTTGAAACATAGCAGAATAGTGTATTTGTTGCCAATGTTGCCAATCTAGAGAAACTAAGCTTCGCAACAACAAAGATAATGCCTTCTTTTATTACTGCCAATTAAATCATGCTGAATCCATTCTAGAATTTATTCGAGGAAATAAGTGTTTAAGATTTACTTCATAATTTTTAATATGCATATGAGTTTATATTTATTTCATCGTCGTCGGGAGGTGAGAACTGAATTAGTTGAATGAGAAATAAACAATCGTCTGTGAAGAACTGTTAATTTCTTTCTTTCTTTTTTTTTTTTGTTGTTTGTTTAATTTTTTTTATACGGGGTTTTAGATTTATTATAGTATTTGAATGGAACATGTGGCAACGTTTAGATAATTCTTCAGATGATATAAATTTTGTGCATTTTGATTTCTAAAATGACTTTAAGAGATGGTACCACCAGAACTCCAGTCAACTAAAATGCTTTTCATCCCTACTAATAGATGGCGTCACACGAGTGCCTCATTTGTTCAAAGTTTACTTATTCTACGGACGGCGGCACTGGAGCCTTCGTCGCTAGTAATCTCTGAGTTCTAACACAGCATGTGCACAAGTACTTCCATATTATTGGATACAACTTACATATTATTGGATTCTTCATTCATTTAAAAATGAAGTGTACAATATTGGTAAAGGCCGTTAATGGCCGATTGCCTCTTACTAAGTGATAAGATATAGACATAGACGTTTCTAAAATGACTAAAATGTAACTCTGTTAAGTGAACCTAGCGCCAGAGTGTCGCTATGGTAAACAAATATAATGAATTTTAAAGAGTGCATTTATTCTATTGTGGTTTGTGCGGCATCGAGGAAGTACATTTAATTCAATCCTTTAAGTTTAAATGAAATGCAAGAAAAAATGCGTATCATTTAATATTTCGTACAAGGAAGTCATGTGGTGCACACATCAGATTTTTTTTACTGATTTTCCAAAAACGAAGTTTTAATGTGTTCATAAAATAATTAATGTGTTTTTGTTATGAGAACTTTATAGATATTACTAAAAATTTTTCATTCTAAATTATTAATTTTTATTAATGAGTAAATTACTACTTCACTGAAACTCGTAAGTGTACGAACACTTTTGTCAGCCACTGTATTTAAAAATATCAGCAAAATTAATAATTAAAATTTTAATCTTTGCTTTCTCAAAATTTCATTTCTTTAAATATTCCTTTAAATAATTCGCCTTAAAACATTATAATCTTGAAAGTTTAAGTTTAAAAATTAAATATTCAAATAAAATGCTCTTTATTTGCTTTTCTAATATATCAAAGAAGAGTATGAGAATAAATACACTTTTTGAAAAATGGAATTCATTTGTTAGGTTTAGAATTCATTTTTAAAAACAGATAAATCCTGTCTTAGTTAATTTAGAGTGAAGATTTTCAATGCATTTCGAGAGTCTATTTATCTTGATTTTTTTCCGAAAATAATTTTAACTTAATTCAATGTCAAAGTAACCCTGAGCTGTGACGTTCAATTTTCTTACATGTTTTGATATTCTTATAATATTTATTCTTTGTACCGTCAAACTTAGTTATTAAAATATTTAAAACTTTAACATTGGATCGACAAAGGGAAGAATAAGTTATAAAATTTTTATGCACGTGCTGAAGCCATTTTTCTTGTTTCCGGGCGCAAAAATAATTCTGAACTTCAATAAATCACGCATAATGATATATTCTACAAAATCCCCTCAGGTTTTTTCCGGAAAAACAATCTTTCCAGTATTCATGACTTCAAATAAAACTTAATACTGCTTTAAAATTCTATTTTCAAGCGAAGTATAAAATTCCAAGCAATAAATTTTAATGAGTTGGATTTCCTCATTTTAATCCTTCCCTCCATTGTAATGATCAATAGCTCTTTTCGAAGCGATAAAAAATTTCTTATTCTTCCTCTCGCAGACGATACTTTCTTTCTTTCGTCACTGTATGCATTTGGATGAAACGAGCTAATACTGAAAAATAAATGCTGCTTTAAATACGTGTTTCTTTACCATTCCATTTTGAATATACAGTGTCTCACAAAAGTGATGGGACACTTGTGCTTTACAAAAGGAAACTGTAGTAAAATACATTAAAAAAACATGTAACACTTTTTTGTGGGTGTGTTTCATACTTAAATTTAGTAATAATTATCACATAACATACATTTTCTTAAAATATTAAAATATTAATTTAATATAAATACAATTGTTTAGCACGGAGCAAAAAATGCCTCACATAAATGATGGGACACTCACTTTTCCATCAAATATTTATCCAAAAATTTTACTTTTTAAAAGGTTTTAATATTTTGTTGGATTTCCTTTTACTTTTAAAACATGATTTTATCTTCTCGAGATGGATTCGACTCATTTTTTTGTGATTTCTGGAGTGATTTCACCCCATTCTTCTTGAAGCACCGATTTTAATTGTTGTTTTGAAGAAATGGTGTGTTTGCGAATTCTTGATTCCAATTTTTGCCAAATATTTTCTATGTGATTTAAGTCTGGAGATTGTGGTGGTGTTTTTATTATTCCAGGAGAGTTATACAGCAGCCAGACTCTAACGTTCAAAGCAGTGTGCTTGGAGTCATTGCCCTGGTAGAATTTAAAATCGTTATGATGGTTCAATTTTCGTGCCGAAGATTTCAAATTTTGATTTAAAATGTTAACATACTTGTGCCGATCCATTATACTGTCAATAAAAACAAGACCAACACCAGCGGACGACATACACCCCCATACCATAACTCCTCCTCCACCATGTTTAACTGTTGGCATCAAGTTCTGTTTGCGAAATTCTTCCCTGAGTTTTCTCCACAACAAGATTCTACCGTCAGAACCAAATATATTAAATTTACTCTCATCAGCAAATATAACTTCATTCCAGTAAGCAGAATTCTTATTTATGTTGGATTTTGCGAAAGCCAGTCTGAGTTTTCTATTCTTTTCACTTACGAAGAATTGTTTCCTGGCTGCTCTACCGTGATATCCAGCAGATCGAATTACTCTTCTAATAGTCTCAGAATTAACTATTACTCCATATAATGCTTGTAAATCAGCAGAAACTTTAGGAACACTCATTGTTGGATTTTTGTTTAACATTTCGAACTATAATTCGCTTTATTCCATTGGATAGCTTTGATGGTCGGACAGGTCTTCTTTTATCCTGAATCATATGATTCTTTTTATATCGTTTAATGATATTGAAAACTGTTGAAGGACTCAAGATGACTGTTTCAGCAGTTCCTCTAATAGATTTTCCACGTTCAATATGCGAATTAATAACTAATTTTCGAATTTCAGGCAAAGTTTCTTTTCGTTTAGCATTCATGGCTGCACAGAGCTATAAAACGCAAAAATTCCGAAACAAACTGGAGAGAAATACTGCAGACGATTTTATAAATTATTGCCAATTGCTTTTGAGTAAAAAAAAAAAAAAAAAAAAAAAAAAAAAAAAAAAATCCGAAAAAATATTTTTATTGTAGTACGTAGTATGTAATCTAATGGTGTCTCATCACTTATTACAGCCATTTTTTGCTCCGTTCTAAAGAATTGTATTTTTATTAAATTAATATTTTGAGAAAATGTATGTTATGTAGTAATTGTAACTAAATTTAGGTATGAAACACAAGTGTCCCATCACTTTTGTGAGACACTGTATATAAGATTTTATTAAAAACCCTTTTTATCTTACATCAGAATTAGTTATGTAAACTCATTCAATATTTCATAAAAATTCGTCTTTTTTTACATCAGACTTAGTTACGTAAACTCATTCAAGATTTAATTAAAAACCGTTTTCTTTTGCCTCAGAGTTTGTTATGTAAAAGTATTATATATAAACTACTATCTAAACAGTGTACTATAAAAATATTAAACGTGTAAAGCAAGTCAATAAGAATGCAACTTCTTTATTTAAATTATTTATTTATTTACTAGCGGAAGTACCTGATGCCATTTAAGGTAGATTGAGAGTAATATACACTGGTGTGCAAAAATTAAGGACGAGACGGTTTTTTCAATATAACTTTGTACAAAAGCTTTCCAAATCAACACATGTAATACCGTAAAATTCCCAATACGTAAGGACATGAGTAATGTAAGCAACACTTACTAAAAGAGAAATCAGAGGGATAAAAAGAAGCTTTATTGAAAAAGTAGCATGGAGCGCAATGCGACTGAAGGCCGAAACATCCCTGTGATGGGTGTCCAGCAAGAAACATCCGATCTTTAATAGGGGATATGATCTCCCCTGACTGCTATGCAGGTTTCACAGCGTCTGCCCATGCTGAGAATGAGGGTGTCAACGAGTTGTTGAGGCATTGCTGCCCATTCGTCTTGCAACGCCAATCGAAGCTCCGGAATCGTTACTGGAGGTAAGGTACGAGCTGCCAAGCGTCTGCCTAGAAAATCCCATACATGCTTGATGGGATTGAGATCCGGAGATCGTGCCAGCCAATCCATACGTTCAATATCCTCACTCTCTAAGAGCTGTTTGGCAGCTACTGTGCGATGACATGGTGCATTGTCGTCCATGAAAAGGAACTGCGGACCCATAGCGCCTCTAAAAAGACGCACATATGGAAGAAGAATCTCTTTACAATAACGGGTCCCGTTGACTGAACCTGCGTCGAAGATGTGAAGGTCTGTACGACTACCAAGCATGATGCCTCCCCAAACGAGAACACCGCCACTTCCATACCTGTCCCTTTCAATGATATTCGAGGGATGATTGCGGCTTTCTCCAGATGAGTATGCGATGAGAATCGCTACTCAGACTGAATCTGCTCTCATCTATAAAGAGTACTCGTCCCCATTCATTGTCTCTCCAATTTCGGTGTTCCCGGCACCACAGAGAACGCCTTCTCCGATGGGCAGGCGTTAGAGGTACACACCGTACAGGGCGTCGTGCAAACAGACCACCACCGTGCAGTCTTCTGGCCACGGTAAAACGCGATATCGGTCGTCCAGTCGCCTGTGTCGTGTGTCTAGCGATTTCTCCCGCTGTCTGCCGCCTGTTTCTTCTGGCCTGTAAGGCAATATACCGGTCATCTGCGGGTGTGGTTCCTCGTGGACGACCACTACTAAACCCCCGGATAGCTGTTCCTGTAGTTTGAAATTGTCTCCAAAGTTGTGAAACGATGCTGTGAGCAATTCCGAACTCTGCAGCCACACTTGTCACACTGCGGCCTTCCTCCAACTTCCCAATGATTCGACCTCGGGTAAAAGCATCCAGATGTCGTCTAACAAATTGATTATTCGCCATTTCTCGCTGAGGCAGCAACTCGGTGTGATTTTAACTGCTATACGGCGTGCAATCTCTTTGCCAGAAATACTGATCTTACACCGATAACATGCTTTATACTACTCAGACACCCCCCCCATTACGTCTACCTGCATATCTGCGCATGTGCTACCGTACATCACCTTACTTAATCTCCTGATTGGTCTTTTTGTCCACTCTGCCTCTTCGTTCAGCTGATATGCTAATTTTTCGACTTCGTCCTTAATTTTTGCACACCAGTGTATCTAACCACAGATGTAGTCCTTCTCTAAAAACGACGCAAAAAATACGATTCATAGTCATACATTTTTCGGTCTGATTCCATATGGAACGCACGAAAAAAGTTTCCTTAGAAAAATGAGCTAATTTTCTCTCATTATATCAGCAACAATGGCACGAAGTTTTCAATGATTTTCGTCTTTCTAATAAAATGGTCGTAAAAGTTAAGTTCCATTAAATATTTCACCTTTATTCAGTTTTAGTCGATTCAATGTGGCAAAAACTGGATCATAATTGATCAGAAATCAATAACGTGAACAAATAAACACAAAAACACACATTTTTCTTTATATACAGTGGCTCCCAAAAGTGTTCGTACACTTATGATTTTCATTGAAATAGGGCTCTATCCATTAATTAAATGTAAACATTCTGAATGAGATTTTAATAATAAGATCTGTAATCTATTCGTAACAAAATTACATGAAATATTTTTTAAATATAGCGAAACTTTATTTTTAAGAAATTAATAATAAAAAAAAATGACAAACATTTTATCTCACAAAAGTCTTCGCACACTTCAAAAAAATCTTGACATACTAGTAAATATTTTCCTTTTTCGTTAAATTAATATTTAGTAGGATATCTTTTAGCATCCACAACAGCTTTTAAACGTCTGGGGATAGATTTTACTAGTTTTTTTTTTTTTTTTTTTTTTTTTTTTTTGTAATTTCTGTATCAATGTACTTCCATCATGGCTGTTTTGAGTTCGCTTTTCGTTTTGATGTCGTGTTTTAGTACTCTAACCTCCAGTTCTTTCCAAATGTGTTCTATGTGGTTTAAATCTGGCGACTGAGGTGGCATTTTTAAAGCCGGTGGACAATTATACAGACACCAATGGCGAACGTTGAGAGCCGAATGCTTAGGATCGTTATCATGATTAAAAATAAAGTTGTTTCTAATACCCAAATTTTGGGCTGATAATTTTAAATTGTCTCTTAAAATATTTAAATAAAGAGAATGATTCATTATGCCATCAATAAATACCAAATTACCTACTCCTGATGCTGCCATGCACCCCCACACAAGAACACCTCCACCGCCATGCTTAACTGTTCCAACTAAATTCTTAGAATGAAATTCCTCATTTTTTCTTCTCCATATAGTTATTCGACCATCGGAACCAAAAATGTTAAATTTGCTTTCGTCAGCAAATAGGACATTTTCCCATTACGTTTCGGGTGTACTTATCATTGAGTTTGCGAATGAAATCCTAAGCTTTCTGTTTTTTCTCACTAACAAAAATATTATTACGGGCAGAAGGCCCATGTAATCCAGCTTCTCTGAGAACTCGTCGAACAGTTTCAGGTGAAATTGAAGAAAACATTTTGCATTAAATTCTGCAGAAACTTTTGCAGCACTCAAACGTGGGTTTTTCACAAATTTTCTAATAATAAATCTCTCCTCACGTTTAGTTAACTTTCTCGGTCGACCTTTTCTTATCTTCTTTTCAATCCGATTTTCTTCTTTAAAGCGTTTTATCACATACTGCACTGTAGAATGGGATAAATTAACTAATTTAGCGATATTTCGAATTGATTTACCACTGCTATGGTGAAAAATTATCAGTTTTCGAATGCTGTTTGTAATTTCTTTACCACTGCTACCCATTTTTTCGATAATAAATAGAATATTATGAAGTAAACAATAAAAAATTAAAGCAAACGATTTTTTTAAATGCCACCACAATGCAAAATTTAAAAAAGCGGCAAGCGATAATTCTAATTTTGATTTTATTCCAAAATATTTCACTGTACAAAGACTTTTTTGAGATAAAATGTTTGTCATTTTTTGATTATTAATTTTCTAAAAATAAAGTTTCGCTATATTTAAAAAATATTTCGTGTAATTTTGTTACGAATAGGTTATAGATCTTATTATTAAAATCTCATTCAGAAAGTTTACTTTTAATTAATAGAGAGAGCCCTATTTCAATGAAAATCATAAGTGTACGAACACTTTTGGGAGCCACTTTTGGGGTAGATTTCGTAAAACTTACAGATTTTTTATTAACAAACTTTACGATTTGAAAGCGAGCAGCAGCAACACGTTTCGAAATAATGCATTTTTATCTCCAACGCGCTAGACTGTTGCCACTCGGAAAAATGAGTGCGAAAATTAGTGATCTCAGAGTTTTTAATTAATATCGCGGCTGATTAAAGTCGTAGGAAGTTGGGAACAGTCAAAATGGTTTCCCAATTTCTTTTGGATTCGGGAGTAATGTATTTAAAGTTTTGCAATTCTATTTTTATTTCGTTGTAGAACTTAGAAATATTTTATTAACAAACTCTACGATTTGAAAGCGAGCAGTGGCAACACTTCTCGAAATAAAACAGATTTTCCTCTCCAGCTCGCGACTCTGTTGCCACTCGGAAAAATGAGGGCGAAATTAGCGTTTTCAGAGTTTTTAATTAATATCTCTTAATTTAATGGGTTTTTTAGTCCAAAGGGATTTGAGTCCCGACGGACTATTACTTTCGTTTTGGCATTTTGCGTCGGACTCCTATAAATGTCGGTTCACTTTTCAAACTGTTGCCACAAAATGTTAGAGTCTTGCATTATATTTGAAAAAATTAAATAATGAAAAATCTGCATAGATATATGTATATTTCTCGCATTGTGATAAAATAACGCTACAAAGAGCCATCGAATTTTGAATAACGTAATCCTCCAACGAATATTAGCATGTGGAAGACAAAATTTGAAATTTGGAATTTGTTTTATGATCGATTTCCTATTTTGTAAAACTTTAACGAATTTTTGATTAACAAACTCAAGGGTTTCAACGCGAGCAATGGCAACGGTTGTGCAGAAAAAAAACATTTCTTATCTGCAGCGCGTGAGTCTCTGTATGGGAAATTCTAAAGATATGCTCATTTTAAAACTATTTTGAGATATTGCTGTTGAACTGGATCTTATGGTTTAAGTGCGAGGAACATGATATTTAATAAAGAAAGGTAACACACAAAATGTTAAAAAACGCTCCTTTGGACGTAATTTAAAATCTGAAACATTTCAGATTTTTTTTTATATGTTTGCCTATATTTTAAATGTTAGCAGGAACGAAGGCCGTCATCTAACTCTTAAGTAGCATCGTCTTATCGAAAGTTTTTTTTTTTTTTTTTTTTTTTTTAAAGGGGAAAAAAAGTAGACATTGACCACGAACAAACAAACACACAGACATTCTACTTTATATACGTAGGTTGTATTAAAAATCATCTTTTCTTACATCAGACTTAGTTATGTAAACTAATTGAAGATTTTATTAAAAATCATTTTCTGTTGCTCAGACTTTGTTATGTAAAATATTACATATAAACTAATATTGTTTAAACAATGTGTTATGAAAATATTAAATGTGTGAATTAAAATGTGTGAAGCTAGTCAATAAGAATTCACCGTCTTTATTTAAATTATTTGTTTACTTATTTACATTATTAATGTTTCAGAAAATAGATCTTTTGACAGCATTATACTACTTTACGATTTCTCAAAATGACATTATGATTTCAAAAATAATTCAGATACATTTTCAAAATGAAGTTATTCAATACATTTCATTTCTTAGCCTATTTACGAACTTTTTTTTGTGATATTTTAAAGTTTTCTAGTTTATAGGGATATATTTTTGGACGTATAAATTAATAAATATTCTCATAAGCGTGCAAAATATAGGCAGATCTTTCAAAGATGGAAGTAATTTTAAGAACTTTAAACAGTTATTGCGAGCTCTGTAATCCGACTTAAATAAACAACTTCCGTCTACATACTGAGTTTTACCCTACACATGCAATTTAAATATTCTTATTTAGAATTTCATATTTGTAATGCGCCCCAATAAAAACATGTTTGTAAGGTTTACTGAAAATATCCAGGAAAAGATAATAACATTATAAAATACCGTATCTCTATAGCACTTTTGTTAACTAAGCTGTAAAATATAAAACTACTTGTTATTAAACAAGGTCAAATGATGGTTTTTATCACAGTTGATAATGCATGGAGTTAGAAACGCATATTATTATTAATTTCATCAATGGTGCACATGTTAATAAAAAAATTATCTAACATACATTAAAAGTAAAGGAATTCCATACATTATTAAAAAACAAAATGAAATTATAAGAAATATAGGTACAGTTTTATCCTTTAGTTTTTTTAACAATATGCAGTTTTAATTTGAAGCATAAATTAAAGATCTTATGGCGCACGCAATGGCAAAACTTTTGAAGTGACAATATTTCAAGCCATACATAAAAAGTATGCGTTTCTGAATCTGTTACCGATAGCAGAAAAGTACCAATACAGTTTTGGCATTTTATAACACGGTTAGTGTTAGGTTATTTAATTACGGCAAAGCCTCGAGGGCTATCTGCCTAAAGGAAGGGATGCCTTCGTGGAGGACTTTCGAAGGGAAACTG
Organism: Stegodyphus dumicola; assembly: GCF_044657685.1. Lineage (NCBI taxonomy): Eukaryota > Metazoa > Arthropoda > Arachnida > Araneae > Eresidae > Stegodyphus > Stegodyphus dumicola. The sequence continues at coordinate 276,173,446 of NC_140769.1, read as the reverse complement.
TCTCGTATACACGCTAGACATGGGAAAAACCACGAAAACACCCATGCAGCCAGCCCGTTCGCGGGATTCGAACCTCGGACCGAACTACCAGTGTTCAGCGACTTTACCGCTCGGCCGCTGGTGGGCTTTTATAACACGGAAACTGCGCTTAAAAAAAGCGGGGCACTTCTATATCTCCCGTTCTACTGGGCCGATTGACGAAATTCAAATTTCGTTTTTCATCTCTCGAAAGCGCGACTTCAGATATATATTAGATTTATATAGAGCATCATACTAACATAGGTATTTTGGTACAAAATCGGACTTTTTCTGAAATGACATGCTTATTTTTTTTTTTTTCTATATTTCGATTCTACGACTCAAATTATGCCTAAATATTAAATTTTGTAAAAATTGGTGCTATATTTACGGAGAAATTCCAAAATTTATTTTGGCGTATTTATTTTTCAGTTTTCGCCAAGAATAATTTACTTGCCGAACTTCTTAATTTATTTCCTTTTTTCCTTAATTTCCTCCCCATCCCCTATTTTTTTGTTGTAAACGACAGAAAAAAAGTCATCCTTCATACTTTCAAATAATTTTAACAAAGTGTTTATTATCGTTTGGCGTTATTATTGCTCAAAAAAAATTTTGATGTGTGCACCACATGACTTCCTTGTACGGAATATTAAATTATACGCATTTTTTCTTGCATTTCATTTAAACTAATTAGATTGAATTAAACCTACTTCGCCGACAGCGCATAAACCACAATAGAATAAATGCATTCTTTAAAATTCACTTTGTTTACCATAGCGACACTCTGGCGCTGGGTTTATTTAACAGTATTATATTTCGTTCATATTATAACTCAGAATGCACAAAATTTATATCATTTAAAGAATTATCGAATCGTTGCCACATGTTCTATTCAAATACTATAATAAAGCTAGAACGATGTATAAAAGAAATTAGCAAACTAAACAAAAAAGAAACAGTTTTTCACAGACGATTGAGTATTTCTCATTCAATTAATTCAGTTTTCACTTCGCGACAAGGCAAAAATACATAAAAACTTCAAAATATTTGTATTAAAAATTACGAAGTAAATCTTAAACGCTTATTTCCTCGAAAAAATTCCAGAAAGGTTTAAGCATGATTTAAATAATAAATGAATGTGTTATCTTTGTTGTTGCGAAGTTTCTCTAGATTGGCAACAAATCCGCTATCGTGCTGTTTCAAATGTAAACAAGAGCAATGGCCGCCATCGAAAACATTATTAGGCTTAGCTGCACTTAAACAATTTTAAAATTGTTGATAATTCTAAAAATATTGCATACAGGTTTACTAAAGGCATAAAAACCTTAACCGGAAGATAAGAACAACATAATTCAATCCTTTTTAAAGCAAAAAATGTACAAGTTACAAACATATAAGAGTAAAGCAACTGAGATCACTGAGCCGGGTAACATAGTGGATATGTGCCATCTACAGTACTAATGATTATACTTATGTCATCGAATGCCGTCTATTCTACTAATAACATATAATCTATAACAATAATGTCACCTAATGGCATCTGTAGTACTAATTCTACTAATGTCATCTAATCTACAGTAATAATGTAATCTAGTGCCATCTATAGTACTAATTATTCTACTAATGTCAACTATTCTACAGTACTGATATACAGTACTAATGTCATCTAATCTACAGTAATAATACCATCTAATTTACAGTAATAATGTCATGTAGTGCGATCTCCAGTACTTATGATTTTGAACAACTGCCGAGCTTCTTTTATTAGCTGGCTCACAAATTCCTGATCTCGGTTTGTTTTTTGCCTTTCGCTACGGGTTTACCTGAGGCAGAAATTGGCATATCTCGCTGTAAAACTTCACAACGCGTACTCAAAGAAACGACGACTGCAAAATGCACTGAAGATCAGAATGGGTTTCTTATTTTTTGTCTACTTTTCGCTATACACGTAATATTCGTGAAATTTTATATGAATTAGGATTTTTAACAAATGTTCCTCACCGTATTTCTAAATTATTCATATTTCAATTGCATCTTCACATCTTAGAGTTTTCAAATATACCGCTGCTTGCGTACAGTTTCGTGATAGACTGAATGCGCAAGTACAAGAATAGGTTAATAAAATTTGTTCTGATCAGAAGAAATACCATAACTCTGCAATTTTTCCTCAGAGATTTTCGAATAAGTGTTCACAATATCACGCAATATAATCAGTAATTACACCTCAAACTACTAAAAACGGTAGAGACAACGCACTGCAAAGCTCATCTAACGAGAAAGCTAATCTTAGTTCTCGCAGAACTAAACAACTCGCAACAACAGAAACTAAGCAACTGAACTCAGACTTAGACTCTATGATTGACCGAGCTATTGCGAAGAGCAATGTTGTCGGTTCCAGAATTAAAGTCCAAGGGCATTTGATATAAAGAGATCCGGACGTGGAGAAAATCTCAGATGAGAAAACGGAGAAAAGGGAAAGAAGAGAAGTACCAAAAGGAGCAAGACAATCCAATCGGACAAGTTCGCAAAACGTGACGAGCGATCATACCTTTCAAGGAGGACCCAAGACAATGCAAATCAATGACAAAAATATGAGAAAATACACTACCGCAATAGTTCCAATGACAAATTCAAATACAACTAAACAACATCAATCAATAGTGCTAAATACAACACAATACAATACAACTATACAACACAATTTTAATACAACTATTCAGTGCAATACTCTACAGCAACTCAACAACAACCTAAGCAACCTATTTACAACACTACTATGTCATCACAATGCGAAAAATCTCACAGAATTAGTTTTATAATTCACCAAAAAGCTACAGAAGATCTTCAATCAAAATCAGATGGATTGGAAGTATAAACAGCTACCGATTCAGGAGCTAAGTGAAAAAATTGTCGTCTCCTCCCATGAAGGTGTGAGCTGCAAGTGGTCTGACGCTTCTATCTTCGAAGAGAATTTCATAATTAAAGACTTGGAAGTAATTAACATAGTCACATTGCACAGATTTTTTGAAGAGTTTTTCATTAGATCTTCTGATGTAATCTGGAATCGTCTGAACTCAGTCTTTTCGGCTTTTTAGTCCAAAGGGATTTGAATCCCGAAGGACTATTAGTTTCGTTTTGGCATTTTGCGTCGGACTCATAAATGTCGGTTCACTTTTCAAACTGTTGCCAGAAAATGTTAGAGTCCTGCATTATATTTGAAGAAATTAAATAATGAAAAATCTGCATAAATATATGTATATTTCTCGTATTGTGATAAAACAACGGTACATAGAGTCATCGAATTTTGAATAACGTAATCCTCCAACGAATATGAGCATGTGGAAGACCAAATTTGAAATTTGAAATTTGTTTTATGATCGATTTCCTATTTTTTAAAACTTTGACGAATTTTTGATTAACAAACTCAAGGATTTCAAAGCGAGCAATGGCAACGTTGTGCAGAAAAAACATTTTTATCTCCAGCGCGTGAGTCTCTGTATCGGAAATTCTAAAGATATGCTCGTTTTAAAACTATTTTGCGATATTGCTGTTGCACTGGATCTTATGGTTTAAGTGCGAGGAACATGATATTTAATAAAGAAAGGTAACACACAAAATGTTAAAAAACGCCCCTTTGGACGTAATTTAAAATCTGAAACATTTCAGATTTTTTTTTAAATTTATTATAGTTTTCAACCGGTCGCGAGATATTTCTAGTAATTTCTGCTCTCGCAAATTACTGGAAAGAAATATGAGGATAGAATTACGGTTACAGCCAACATAGTGGTCTATTACATTTATTCAATTTCAATGCAAGTTACCTAGATTCCAATTTATTCAATGTTAAATGCCCTGCTCGTGTATTTTTACTTTTCCGGCATAGTTTTCTCTTACAATTTGTCTCGCGCTGCAATGCACGGGGAAATAAAACAATTTTAATTATAATTCTACTAAAATTACCTATGTAAATACCAAATTCCTGAAAATACGTATATTCCTGGATTTTATTCCATTTCAGTATGTACGTGGATGCATTATACCAAATGGATCGTCAAAGCGAAGGTAATTCGTCATATGGATATGATATGTTGATACATCGTATATTATCCCACGTGCAGCAAGTCCACTAACTTTAGTCCATTCACGTGATGTGTTCGTTTATTTACATGTCCTGACATATTTCGAACTGAATCACGCAACTTAACACGTTACTTAACATCAACTGAAAATTAATTTACCTGAAATACAAATCATTTGTCTTAGTTTGACACAATACGTAAGGATCTTCACGCTAAGTCACTATGTCAGCCATTTTTGGTCCCCTTTACCTGAAAATCCATTTGTGATACTTGTCGGTAATGTTTTCCAAGTGACGGTTTAACAAGAACACGTGATTAATCAGCTAACATTTAAAGAGGTACCAGAAGTAAAAATAATCTGATGTATACATTGCATGACTTCCTTGTACGGAATATTAAATATTAAATTATACGCATTTTTTGCTGCGTTACATTTACATTTAAACTTATTTCCTCGAATTTCATTACAGACGCATATCTCATGCAATTAAATCAGTTCTAACTTCGCGTCAAGCCAAAAATACATAAAACCGCAAAATACCTTCATTAAAATTTGAAAAATGTAGAAAAACGTAAAGCACCAAGTCTAGTTAAAATAATTAAAAAATTTTTTTTTCCAATTCATATTAAGAGTTTCTACACCAAAACCAAGCAATTCGGTCAGCGGGCAAGAAGGCAGATGTTTCGGTGCTCCAAGCTAAAAGTTTCCTTTTGGAATCCACTCGACAAAAAGACACTTTGAAGGTGCAGAAACAATTAATTCACTATTCTGCTCAGTTTCAAATGTAAACAAATATGCTTCTACGTTAGGCTTAGATGAACTTCAACAATATTTAAATTATTAATAATTCTACAACTATTGCATGCAGATTAATTAAGTGCATAAAGACGTTAACCGTAACAACATAATTCAACCTAAACAGCATAAGAACAACATAATTCAGTCATTTTTAAAGCAAAAATTGTACAATTTACCAACATGCAAGAATTTTAAAAAACTGAGCTTACCCAGCCGAGTTACTATATATATATATGTACATTTGATGCAGCCGATTGAAACCAAAAATTGTAGTTCACAACTACATGTTATAGCAGTCCTATATACAAAATTCCAACGTTCTGAAGACACTCGCGTCTGAAGTATGCGAGATAATATGCGTACGTACCTACAGACGCCACGAAAAAATCTCGTCTGAATCCATTTTGCGATGCGTTTTGGGAAAAAGAGTCTGTATTTTGTCCTCGCGTACAGATATCACGCAAAAACATTGTTAAATTTCATTCGATTTTGGTCAGAATGCATATTTTCGTTGAATTATGATACCCAAAATTTTTCGCGACTACAGTACTTGCTTTACTTCTTACAAAGAAGTGAAAAGTATTTTTTAGTTCATTAGCCCAAAGGGCCGGTAACCCAGAAAAGCTATTAGTCTCAAAACGGTATTTTGAGACGTTTTGCTATAAACGGCGAATAACATTTTAAATTGTTGCCACAAAATATTATCGCCCTGTATTATATTTAAAGAAATTAAATAATCAAGTATCTACATGAATTTATGCGTTTTTTCTCTCATTGAGAAGTTCCTAAAGCCATCAAATTTTGAATAACGTAATCCTTCACAACGAACGAGGGCGCGTGGAAGCCCGAATTTCGATTTTTTTTTATTATCTATTTCATATTTTGTAAAGCTTTAAGGAATTTTTGATTAGCAAACTCAACGATTTCAATGCAAGCAATGGCAACACTGTACGGGGGAGAAAAAGCATTTTTATCTCCGGCGCGCGTGATCGGGAATTTTAAAGATTTCCTTTTTTTAAATACACACATGCCCATAAATTGAGGATAATTCGGAGTCACGCGGAAATCAAACTCTAAAATAAATATATCACCTGTAAAATCATTACACACATCTTCAAGAATCATATGCAAATTTCAGGAAGTAACCAGATGACACCGATGGTACGTCACAATGACGAGAGTGTAAGAGAGTGATATGTAAGGAATACAGGCAAAGAAGTAAAATGGTTCGCAGGCGCTTTATAAGCATTTCAGTGCAATAACAGAATAGTTATGACACAAAGGACGCATTTGGATGATTTTTTACGTGGTAGAATTATCGGCCATCTGGAATGTGGGCGTACCCAACTGGAAATATCTGAAGAAATTGGAATTGTCCAAAGTGTCATCTCCAGGCTTTGGCAACGTTTCCAAGATGATGGTAATGTGAGTAGACGTTACAGCTCAGGTTGCCCCAGAGTTACAACGCCGAATGAGGACCGGTATTTGGCAGTTACTGCCAGAAGAAACAGACGGAGCACAGTCTCAGACCTGTCTCGTTAGCTCTCTTCAGCCACTGGTACGACAATTTGAAGGCAGACCGTATACAGACGCTTAGAGCAGATTGCTCTATGTGCTCGTAGACCTGTCAGATGCATTCCACTTACTGCAACTCACTGTCGTCTGCGGTTAGCCTGGAGTAGAGAGCATGCATTGTGGACACCGCAACAGCGGGCTTGTGTGACGTTTTCCGACGAGTCCAGGTTTAGCTTGCAGTCTGATTCTCGCCGGACTTTCATATGGAGAGCTCCAGGTACCCGTTACTACCAAGAAAACATCATTGAACGAAACCGTTACGGTGGTGCAGGAGTGCTCGTTTGGGGTGGAATTATTCTGCGTTCCAGAACTGACCTGCATGTTCAAATTGGAACCATGACAAGCCAAATCTATCGAGACGTCATTCTGGAACAACATGTACGTTTGTTTCGGGGCGTCATGGGCGAACAATTTGTGTTTATGGTTGACAACGCCCGTCCTCACCGTGCAAACATCGTAAGTGAATGCCTTCAATCGGAGGATATCGCCCGTATGGACTGGCCAGCATTCTCACCGGACTTGAATCCAGTACAGCACGTGTGGGACATGCTCGGCCGACGAGTTGCAGCCCGTCAACCTCCTCCTACATGTCTACCGGAATTTCGGAGAGCTTTGCTTTTTGAGTGGTGTAATATTCCCCAAGATCAGATCGATAATTGGATACTCAGCATGCCTAGGCGTTCTACGGACTGTATTGCATCGTCTGGGAGACATGCGATGTATTAACAATCATACCAACCATGTAATATTGGTTTTTTGTGAATAGTTTTTTTTTTTTTTTTTTTTTTTTTTTTGTAATTTTGCTCCAGTGAGAAAAAATTGCTATTTTTTTTAATAATATCAAACATATAGCATCTTTTTTTGCTCTTTACCTTTTGTTTAATAAATAAGCTTTACAAATAAGTCAAATTTGGTTTGCTTCTAACTCTTCCTTTGCCTGATTTTGCATTATCCTTAATTTATGGACATGAGTGTATTTTGTGATATCGGTGTTGAATTGAATTTTGTGAAGAACGTGATATTTAATAAATAAGGGTAACACACAAAGCTTTAAAAAAAATTCGCTTTGGTTAGGATATAAAATCTGAAAGCTTTCGGAGTGTTTAGACCAAAAGGGACAATTTGGCCTGAAGGACAATTAATTTCCTTTCTGCATTTTGCGTTGAAAACTATAAACGCGAATAACTTTTCAAATTGTTGCCACCGAATATTTACGTCCTATATTATGTTTAAAGAAATTAAATAATGAAGAATCTGTATGAATGTATGCATGTTTCTCGCATTGTAATAAAACAACGGTACCTAGAGCCATCAAAATTTGAATAACGTAATGTTCCATGGAATATGGGCATGTGGAAGACCAAATTTGAAATTTGGAAATTGTTTTATTATCGATTTCCTATTTTGTAAAACTTTAACGAATTTTTTTATTAACAAACTCAAGGATTTGAAAGCGGGCAATGACAACGTTTTACAGAAAAAAAACATTTTTGTCTCCATTGCGCGAGATTGTATGGAAAATTCTGAAGATATGCTTATTTTGAAAGTGTTTTACAATATTGCTGTTGAACTGAATTTTATGCTTTGAGTACGTAGAACATGATGTTTAATAAATTTCAACGTAATTTAAAATCTGAAAGCTTTCAGATTTATATTTTCAATTCTTCTAACTTTACGTTTAGTCGTTTCTATTATCGATTTCAAATTTATAACACTTTAACGATTTTTTTTTTTTTTTTTTTTTTTTTTTTTGTAAATAAACTAGAACTCAGAATTATTTTCTTTGCATTAAAGTAGTAGTATTTAAAGCTTATGAGAATTTAAACAGAACTGCAAGTTCCTTTGCCATACTGTGTAGTGCCTAGTTTTATTACTAATAAACAACAACTCAGTGTTGCCAAAGCAAATTAATTAAATAATATCTCACATTTGCTAGTTAAATTCCATCTAATTTTGCTTTCTTATAAAAATTGACTAAAAGATATGAAATAATATGAAAGAATTCACGTAAAAATAACTAAATTTGTGAATAAAATTTTACATTCCGAAACGCCAAATGATCACGTTTATTTTAAATTCAAATAGCAAAAGTATCACCACTTAATTTTATTACTTAATTGCAATTTTAAGGAGTTAAGAGCTACTGTTACTTCAATTTCCTTTTATGCAAACACAAACATTAAATTCAATTAGTTTTAAATGAATATTTAACCAAAACTTCTATAACAAATTCAATTTACTGCTTGAAATCTAGGTTAAAATTAAATTACTTCCTGAATTTTAAATTCCAGTTTGACGTGAGTGAAACACGTACTTAGTTATTTCTAGGTAATATTTTAAAACTAACTTTAATATACTTTGAATAAATATTTGATTTTATCTGAATGTTTGAGTTTAAAAGGATTAATTTCGCACGAGGAAAAATACGTTCTTCAAACGTTCAAATCAGCAGTCAAAAATTTCTCATTTAAAATAAAGTTTCTTTCTATTTCTCTGCGTATTTAAATAATAAGAAAAATAAAAATTTCATTTACATATTCTGAGACTTCACTTCGTCGTGTAAATTTAATTAACATGTTCTAAAACGTGACATCTTTGTGCATATTTAATGTTATTTATTTAATGTTAAAAAGGGGGGAAAACTGCACTTAAGTTTGAGGAATTTATGGAAGCAATGTTTAAACTAAAATCCTTTCGCTTTTTGTTCAACTTTAAGACTTTAGCGTTGAAAATTGCTATAGAATATTTTTTAGACTAATTTGCTTTGATATAAAATAAAATCGCTTGCTTGGAAAATTTTTTTAACTGTGACTAGATTTCTTTGGAAGTGCAAATTATCGTCTGCTATTTGACGATTTTGTTTTCACGCAAAATGACGCTTTCAAAGAAGCAATGGACGGAAGGCTATGTTAGTGCTCTTTTCGAAGAACATTGATGGCATTTAGTTATTAAAAATGCTGTGAAGGCCATGAGTTTTGGTTTTTTGAAACAATGATACTGTCAGTAAGAAAGAAAAAAGCTGATGTGTACACCGCATAACTTCCTTGCACTAAATATTAAATTATACGCGATTTTCCTTGCATTTCACCTATTAAACTGAATTAAATCTATTTCGTTGATAGTGCATAAACCACAATAGAATAAATCCACTCTTTAAAATTCAATAGATTTATTTACCATAGCGACTAGGTTCCCTTAACAGCGTTATATCTCATTCATTTTATAACTCAGAATGCACAAAAATTATATCATCTGAAGATTTTTCTAATCGTTGCCACATGTTCTATTCAAAGAAACAATTTTTTACAGACGATTTACCGCCGCTTAGCGCATATGTTATTCGTAAACATTCTCCTCTGTCCGAGACAAACTGGCGACAATATTTGCTGCTTTATACCAAACACTTTATTTCCTCGAATTTCATTATAGATATATTTCTCATTCAGTTGATTCAGTTGTGACTTAGCGGCAAGCCAAAACTACTTTCGAGGTGCTCAATCTGAGAACTGAGGGCGGAAATGAGCTAAAGTAGGACTGTCACATATATGAGGCTCTGCCCAGATGGTATAATAGTTAGGGGAGCCGTTTGCGATACCGAAGAGCTTGGGTTCGTATTCCGGAGAAGGTATGGTTGTAAATTGTCTGTCCCTTCACAGGACGTAACGGTGACCGTCTATTAAGTGCCTCCACGATAAAATGGCCTCAGGAGTGGCCAAGGCTGGAAAGGCAAGTGCCCGCCATTCGGGGGGGGAGGGAGAGGAACATATATGAGGCTCAAGGTTTTTGCCAACGATAGGTGCATATGATTCTTTGGCACCTTGAATGTCGTGAGCTTCATAGACCTTATAAGAGATAAACTAACACATTGGGCGGGGCGCGTGTCACCCACATGTCCGCAAGAAGGAGTAGGGACGATCTGGTTTACTTTAACACTGAAACCTATGGCGTTTGTATCACATAATTGTTTTTAATTATTAAATGTGATACGTTGTATAAGTGATGAGATTATGAAAGTCACAGTTTTTCTAAATAAGATTTAATATATCTCTTTAAAGCACTTTTTACAGCATTTTGCGCATTCTTTTCATGCCTAATTCTTGTATAAACATCTTTACTTTGGTAAAACAGTAAAAACTCAAAACTCAAAATTTATGAACTTACGTTTGAGTACTAATAAAGTAAAATTAAATAAGAATGATAGTACAAGAAGCTTTGAAACAAATAAAGCAAAATTTAACAAGATCTGATATTTTTTTCAAGTATATGAGCATTTTCAGACAGTGAATTTTTAAAATTATTATAACATTACAAGGCGATCATTTATTACTTCCTTGTACGGAGCAAAAAGGAAGTATTGTAATCTCGAAAAGTTTCAAGCAGCATATTTCAACGAAAATATCCATTTTGACCGCTATCGAATTAAATTTAACGATGTTTTTGCGTGATATCTGTACGTGAAGACAGAATAAAAGACTCTTTTCTTCCAAAAAATTATAAAACTGCTTTGAAATGAATTCTGAAGAGAATATTTCGTGGCGTCTGTACGAACGTATATACGTACGTACGTATCTCGCATAACTGAAAAAAGAGTAGCCTCGGAACATTGAAATTTTGTATATAGGACTGCTATAACATGTAGATGTGCACCTCGTATATTGGTTGCAGTCGGCCACACCAAACATATATATAAATATATTTATATATATATCCAATTTGTTACTCGACTTAGTGATCTCAGTTTCTTTACTCCTATATGTTTGTAAATTGTACATTTTTTGCTTTAAAAATGATATAATTATGTTGTTCTTATCTTCCGGTTAAGGTTTTTATGCCTTTAGTAAATCTGTATGCAATATTTTTAGAATTATAGACAATTTTAAAGTTGTTTAAGTGCCGCTAAGCCTAATATTTTTTTTGATGGCGGCCATTGCTTGTTTACATTTGAAACAGCAGGATAGTGGATTTGTTGCCAATCTAGAGAAACGTAGTTTCGCAACAACAAAGATAACGCCTTCATTTATTATTGCGAATTAAATAATGCTTAATCATTTCTGGAATTTTTTCGAGGAAATAAGTGTTTAAGATTTACTTAATTTTTAATAATTAGTAATTTTTAATATAGATATTTTGAGTTTTTAGGTATTTTTGCCTTGTCGCGAAGTGAGAACTGAATTAATTGAATGACAAATACTCAATAGTCTGTGAAAAACTGTTTCTTTTTTGTTTTGTTTGCTTAATTTCTTTTATACATCGTTCTAGCTTTATTATAGTATTTGAATAGGACATGTGGCAACGATTAAATAATTCTTTAAATGATATAAATTTTGTGCATTCTGAGTTATAATATGAACGAAATATTAAGTGAACCTAGCACCAGAGTGTCGCTATGGTAAACAAACAGAGTGAATTTGAAAGAATTCATTTATTTTATTGTGGTTTATGTGCCGTCGGCGAAGTAGATTTAATTCAATCCAATAAGTTCAAGTAAATCGCAAGAAAAAATGCGTATAATTTAATATTCCGTATAAGGAAGTCATGTGGCGTACACATCAGATTGTTTGGTCATATGATCATTAATTATTAATATCATAAGATGATTATTTATTTTAGTTCAGAGCATAAACATTTCTCTGTGTAATGAAATTAAATAAATAAATAAATAAAATCTGGAAGCTCTCAGATTTTATGTTACGCTCAAAGAGAAGTTTTTTAACGCTTTGTGTGTTACCTCTATTTATTGAATATCATGTTCTTCGCAAGTAAACCACACGAAATTTATTTCAGCAGCAGTATCACAAAGTATTTGGAAACAGCATATCTTTAGAACTTCTGCGCTGAAGATAAAAATGTTATTTTTCGTGCAGTGTTGCCATTGCTCGCTTTAAACTTGTTGAGTTTCCTAACTAAAAATTCGTTAAATTTGTACAAAATAGGAAATGGATTTCAACAAATTCGAAATTCGACTGTTCGGGTGGAGGATTACGTTATTCAAAATTTGATGGCTCTAGACACCGTCGTTTTTTCACAATGCGAGAAACATACATGTATTCATACAGATTATTAATTATTAAATTTCTTTAAATATAATACAAGGCGATAATATTTGATGACAACAATTTGCAAAGTGAAACGGACGTTTATAATGAAACAGCGAAAAATGCCGTTTCGAAACTTTCTCGGCTGCCGCCCCTTTGGGCTAATAAGTTAAATTCACGGTAAATAAAAAAATCTTATGCAGAACTAGAATTAAATTTAAAAAAAATAATCACTATAAAATGGTAGCACAATCAGTTATTACAGTTTACAATTTTGACATCAGAATAAATGTATCAAAATTATTAAGGTGTTAAAAGTGTTTATCACTGTGATGTATTGTGAAATATAATTGAAATAAAACTCCTTTATAAAAAATATGCTATAATATTCACCTATAATCTTAAAAAAGCAGCGCAATTTAGAATTTTAAGCAAAAACTTTCAAAAATTTATTTTTAGGTATTTTAATATTTTTCACTTATTTACACGAATAAAAAGCATAAAAATTATGAGACAAAATTCTTTGTTTGAAATTTTCTATTAGTTAAGATTTAAAATATTATTTTCTAAAAGAAGTAGTTACGACTTTCCTTAAAGCATAGGAAAAGTTAAATAAATAGCCAGGCTTGAAAGCATGCAACAAATTTGGGTACTATTCGGTTTCGAGGGCCGTAAAAATTCGCCAAACTATTGTTGATGCTAATGCTGCCAAAAATAATTGCGGCAACCCTAATAATTGCTGCAAGAAAGGAAGTATAATAGTAAATAACTATCTAAGATTGATGTTTTAATTTAGATGAAAGGTTAATTTCATATAATACTTTTTTATTATTATAATTTATATGAAAAAGGCTAAACATGACTGAATGGAAGCATAGGAGTCAATAACTATTTCAGATCATTATTATAATTTATATAAAAATTGCTAAACATAACTGAATGGATGCCTGCATCGCTATTTCGCTACCGACTTATCGCTAAAGAATAATTTCAACTCGTTGGTTGTTCAAACGTAATTTTCTATAATGAAAGATGCCTTTTCTTTGAAAATTTTCAGAATCGGAATTCAGAAGTGCAGAATCGCTCACGTATTTGTTTGCCGCTTTTTACAAGGGTAAAAACAATTGGATTTTTGTCAATTTTATTTTACTTTCTATATGAAAATAGGTCGATGTGTACATAGATAAAGTCAAGGGGGTGCGCAGTGCCATTTTTGTGCAATTCTGGGATTTTTTTTTAAAGTGAAAATAAGTCGATGTGCGCGTGGATACCGAGTATGTGCAATTCTTAAAAACGCGTCAAGCAGTGAGTGATTCTGCACTTTACCCAAAATTCTATTGCCGACTTTTTTCATCATGGGCAATTCCCACATTGTTAAATCCAAAGGATATCAAAAAAGGATTTAAAAATTAAACTAGTATTTCAATGGCGTTTTAAGAAATATAGAACTGTATACACTTACGCAATCTGAAACCAGCCGCGTACGGTAGATTTGGCGCGCTGTTAAATGGGCGCGTTTGCTAGATTTGGCGCTTTTGCGCATACATTTTCACTGCAAATTTTTTACGGCCCTCAAAACAGAAGAGTACCCAAATTTGTTATTTGGAGTGTTAATTATGCTTGAAAAATATGCTAAATTTTTAAAAATCAATCTCAATTTCAAAAATAAAAATATCTAAAAATTCTAATTTGTGAAATGAGGTGCTAGAACCAGCTTTTTCTTGACAATTATACACACTGCAAGAGCCAACCACTGTAAGTTTCTGCAAGTCGTCCCTACTCCTCCGGATGTGGTCAAAGTGACAGCCAGGAATGCGTTAGAAGAGAGAGAAAAGCCATTTGGGTTAGTCTATTTCTTATAAGGTCCATTGTGAGCGTATGCTGACGATTCTAAAACAAGTGAGGTTGATCAAAACAACAAATTTTAAATTCTGTGTTTTTCGAAAAGAAAATAATTTAGATTTAATATATGGGTAAATTTACCAAAGAAAAATAACATTAAAAGTTTAAAGTTAACACTTATGCAGAAAAAAAAAAAAAAAAAAAAATCTGATGTGTGCACCACATGACTTCCTTGTACGGAATATTAAATTATACGCATTTTTTCTAGCATTTCATTTAAACGTATTGGATTGAATTAAATCTATTTCGTCGACAGCGCATAAACCACAATAAAATAAATGCACTCTTTAAAATTCACTGTATTTGTTTACCATAGCGACACTCTGGTGCTAGGTTCACTTAATATTTCGTTCATATTATAACTCAGAATGCACAAAATTTATATCATTTGAAGAATTATCTAATTGTTACCACATGTTCTGTTCAAATACTATAATAAACCTAGCCAACAAAACAAAAAGAAACAGTTTTCACAGACTATTCAGTATTTCTCATGCAATTAATTCAGTTCTCACTTCGCGACAAGGCAAAAAACACAAAAACTCAAAATATCTGTATTAAAAATTAAGAAGTAAATCTTAAACACTTAATTCATAGAAAAAATTCCAGAAAGAATTATTCATGATTTAATTCGCAATGATGAATGCGTTATCTTTGTTGTTGTGTAGCTTAGTCTCTCTAGATTGGCAACAAATCTACTATTCTCCTGTTTCAAATGTAAACAAATATGTCCGCCATGTTATTTAAAACTTAACCGCACTTAAACAGCTGTTAAATTGCTGATAATTGTACAAATATTGCTTCCAGATTTTCGAAAGGCATAAAAACTTTAACCGGAATATAATAACAACATAATTCGATCATTTTTAAAGCAAAAAATGCACAATTTACAAACATATAAGAATAACGAAACTGAGATCACCGAGCCGAGTAACAGAGTGGATATATATATAAATATATTTATATACGTTTGGTGCGGCCGATTGCAACCAAAATACGAGGTGCACATCTACATGTTATAGCAGTCCTATATACAAATTTCAACGTTCTGAGCCTACTCCTTTATGAGTTATGCGCGATACGTACGTACGTACATACTGACGCCACGAAAAATTCTCTTCAGAATTAATTTTAAAGCAGTGTTATAATTCTTTTGGAGGAAAAGAGTCTTTTATTCTGTCCTTGCGTACAGATATCACGCAAATACATCGTTAAATTGCATTCGAAAGTGGTTAAAATCGATATTTTTGTTTAAATATGCTACCTGAAACTTTCGCGATTACAATACTTCGTACAAGTAAATAAAAATAATGAGCCTTGCAAAGAATTCAAATAAAATTAACAGAGAAAATTCAAAAAATAACAATAATAGGTAAAATCGATAATTTATTCGACGCTTAATTCAGACCACATTATTATTCTCCAACACCCTTACTCTACTTAATTCCCGAAAATAAAGTTTCCGAAATCGATTTCCTTTCCAACTGTCCAATTTGTTCCTCCTCTTTCCTGAATATTGACCAAAAGGTATTGACAATTTAAGATATTCATTCTGACTCGTGAGAGTGCACTCAAAAGAGGTCAGATAAGAGAATAAAAGTTAGTCTTGTAGAACTCTTAAAATTCGTCTCACCACTCTGTGCATTCTGACTCAGCGAATGGCACTTAAGTTCCATTCTTTATTACATCCGTTAACGACAGAATTTCAATTGCCTGAGAAGGTATTACTTTTTTTAATGTACACTGCGAAAGAAAAGGCGGGACAGTTCCATATTTCCCGTTCTACTGGGCTGATTGGCGAGATTCAACTTGCGTGTTTCATGTCTCGAAAGCGCGACTTGTATATGTATAGATTAATATATAGCATTTTTATAAGCAATAAGATTAATATATAGCATTTTATAAGCAAGGATATGTATTAGATTAATATATAGCATTTTTTTAACATAGGTATTTTGATACAAAATCGGACTTTTCTGAATAACATGCCAATTTCTTTTTCCATATTTCGATTCTACGACTCAAGTTACGCCTAAATATTAAGTTTTGTAAAATTTGGTGCGAAATTTATCTTGGCGCACTTTTTTCAGTTTGCGCCAAGAATAATTCACTTGGCGAACTTCTTAATTTATGGCAGCCTATTTTCTTTGCTTTTTACTTCCTTGTACGAAGCAAAAAGGAAGTATTGTAATCGCGAAAAGCTTCAGGCAGCATATATCAACGAAAATATCCACTTTGACGTCTTTCGAATGCAATTTAACGATGTTTTTGCCTGATATCTGTACGTAAGGACAGAATAAAACACTCTTTTTTTCCAAAAAAATTATAAAACTGCTTTAAAATGAATTCTGAAGAGAATTTTTCGTGGCGTCTGTATGAACGTATGTACGTACGTGTCTCGCATAACTCAAAAACGAGTAGCCTCAGAACCTTGAAATTTTGTATATAGGACTGCTATAACATGTCGATGTGCACCTCGTATTTTGGTTGCGATCGGCAGCACCAAACGTATATAAATATATTTATACATATATCCACTCTGTTACCCGGCTCAGTGATCTCAGTTTCTTTACTCTTATATGTTTGTAAATTGTACATTTTTCCCTTTGAAAATCATTGAATTATGTTGTTTTTATCTTCCGGTTAAGGGTTTTATGCCTTTCGTAAATCTGTATGCAATATTTCTAGAATTATCAACAATTTTAAAATTGTTCAAGTGCCGCTAAATCTAATTTGATGGCGGCCATTGCTCTTGTTTACATTTGAAACAGCTGAGTAGCAGATTTGTTGCCAATCTAGAGAAACTTAGCTTCGCAACAAAGATAACGCCTTCATTTATTATTGCGAATTAAATCATGCTTAATCCTTTCTGGAATGTTTTCGAGGAAATAAGCGTTTAAGATTTACTTCGTAATTTTTCATATAGATATTTTGAGCTTTTATGTATTTTTGCCTTGTCGCAAAGTGAAAACTGAATTAATTGAATGAGAAATACTCAATCGTCTGTGAAAAACTGTTTCTTTTTTGTTTTGTTTGCTTAATTTCTTTTATACATAGTTCTAGCTTTATTATAGTATTTGAATAGAACGTGTGGCAACGATTGGATAATTCTTTAAATGATATACATTTTGTGCATTCTGAGTTATAATAGGAACGAAATGTAATACTGTTAAGTAAACCTAGCGCCAGAGTGTCGCTATGGTAAACAAAGTAAATTTTAAAGAATGCATTTATTCTATTGTGGTTTATGCGCTGTCGGCGAAGTAGGTTTAATTCAATGTAATGAGTTTAAATGAAATGCAAGAAAAAATGCGTATAATTTAATATTCCGCACAAGGAAGTCATGTGGTGTACATATCAGATTTTTTTCATTACATAGGCGAGGGAAAAGTCATCAACGCTCATCGTTCATTCTTTAAAATAATTTTAACAAATTGTGTAAATCACATTTTCGTTATTATCGCTTATACTAAATACGCAAATTTTAAAAGTCGCCAATATGTCAATTCGCGTATACCTTAGGAAATTTTAAATAAAAAATTCGTAATTTTTTGCAGGTATGCTTAGGAATACATCTACTTTAAGATGATAGTAAAAATGTTATAGATCATAATTCAAAATGTTTTCGAAAAATTTGCAAAAATTAATTAAAATACAAATTTTAAAAATAAATCATAAAAAAATGGGCGAATGTTACTTGGAATGAACCTAAATTTCAAAATATGAGAGAAAGAATTAAATAAGTTTAATAATAAAAGAGATATTAATAAGTAGATATCAAACTCAATTACCATGCAATAGCTAAAATTTTGAGAGTTAATTTTTTAAAATTGACTCGTGCGATTGCTAAATTGGCGATTGGCAGTTTAGAATCGAAATATGGAAAATATTCGCATGTCATTTCAGAAAAAGTTCGATTTGTGTCAAAATACCTGAAGTAGAACAATAGTATATATAAATATAATACGTATCCTAAGTCGTGTTTTCGGGACATGAAAAACGAAAGTAGAATTTTGTCAATCGCCCCAGTAGTAGGGAGATATAGTACTGATAAAATATAATGGAGTAGAAGGAAAAGAAATTGCTGAATTCTTCCTTCATAAAACTTCTAACTTTATAAAGTCAGAGCTGTTTTCCATCACGTAAAAATGCTTAAAATTTATATTTTGTAAATGTATAAGTTCGGTAATACTAAATGAATAATAGTAATTCAAAGAAACTATTGCAATATTACGGAAAAAAATTTTTCCTTTAGTCAGCGTTTTAATACCTACACTGGGGGGCCTTTTCTATTCTAGGTTCATTCACTGAAGTGACAAAAGTCATGGGATACCTCCTAATATTTTGTTGGTCCTTCTTTTGCCCGGCGAAGTGCAGCAACTCGACGTGGCATGGACTCAACAAGTCTTTGGAAGTCCCCTGCAGGAATATTGAGCCATGCTGCCTCTATAGACGTCCATAATTGTGAAAGTGTTGACGGTGCAGGGTTTTGGACCTCGAACTGACCTCTCGATGATGTCCCATAAATGTTCGATGGGATTCATGTCCGGCGATTTAAGTGGCCAGATCATTCGCTGGAATTGTCCAGAATGTTCTTCTAACCAATCGCGAACAATTGCGGCCCGGTGACATGGCGCATTGTCATCCATAAAAATCCCATCGTTGTTTGAGTACGTGAAGTCCATGAATGGCTGTAAGTGATCTCCAAGTAGCTGAAGGTATCCATTTCCAGTCAATGATCGGTTCAATTGCACCAGAGGACCGAGTCCATGCGATGTAAAATCAGCCCAGACCATTATGGAACAACCACCAGCTCGAACAGTGCCTTGTTGACAACTTGGGTCCATGGTTTCGTGGGGTCTGCGCCACACTGGAACCCTACCATCAGCTCTTACCAACTGAAATCGTGACTCGTCTGATCAAGCCACGGTTTTCCATTCGTTTAAGGCCAACGGATATGCTCACGAGCCCACGAGAGTCGCTGCAGGCGATGTCGTGCTGCCATTAAAGGCACTGGAGTCGGTCTTCTGCTGGCATAGCCCAAGGAAGACAAATTTCGCCGCACTGTCCTATCGGACACGTCCCTCGTACGTCCCACATTGATTTCTGCGGTTATTTTACGCCGTGTTGCTTGGCTGTGAACATTGACAACTCTACGCAGACGTCGCTGGTCTCGGTCGTTAAGTGCAGGTGGTCGGCCACTGCGCTGTCCATGGTGGGATGTTATGCCTGAAATTAGATACTCTCGGCACACTCTTGACACTGTGGATCTCGGAATGTTGAATTCCCTAACGATATCCGAAATGGAATGACCCATGCGACTAGCTCCAACTACCATTCCGCGTTAATTCTCGTCGTGCGGCCATAATCACGTCAAAGCCTCTTCACATGAATAACTTGAACACAAATGAAAGCCCTGCCAAAGCACTTCGCATTTATACATTTTCTACGCGATAGTACTGCCATCTGTATATTTGCATATTGCTATCCCACGACTTTTGTCACTTCAGTGTATACCTTGATTTGCGAAACTTTGTATTTAGATATATTTGTTTAGAACCAGTGTTCCAGAAAATAAAGCATATATGTAACTTCTTTTGGGAAAACCATACACTGGGGAAACCTGAACAATGGGGTAAGACTGTACTTGTTGATAGAACCTAGAGCAATATTCGTCAAGGAATGTATAGTCGGAATGCAGACGGTGAGAAGTTAAAAGGTAGTCATTTCACTGAAACATTAAAAGAATTAACGCAAGAATGAGAGGAGATGCTTCAGAAAACATTTTGTGAACAGGAATGTAATTGATGTACATGTTCAAAGAAACTGCTCTAAAGATCTTCCGCAAGCTTAACACTTGGACGATAGGGACTATCGAAGCACATTTGCAAAGACACCAGGCATTCCCCGACTATCGCTGGCAACAACGGCGAGCCTGACAATTAGATCTATATTCGTTTCGAAGGGGCATTCGTAGTATAAGCTTTTCATATGATCCCACAGGAAAAAGTCCGAACACGAGAGATCCGGTGATCTTGATGGCCAAGCTAATAGACCACCTCGATCAATCTTTTGCCCTGGAAATCTCGGGGCTCTTATAACCAGCCATCGCCTCTGCCATCTACGGTAGAAAATGCCGTTGGGTGCGAGGACCGATCCTTTTTATACCACTTACAATGCCACCTAGCGGCTCGCCATTTGCGTTCCGCCAATGTATATATATAATAATATATGTAATATATATATATATATAATATTACATATATTATATACATATACACGAACATATATTAGTATATATATATACATGTATATTATATATAATACATATATTATTATATATATACATGTATATTATATATAATACATATATTATTATATATATACATGTATATTATATATAATACATATATTATTATATATATACATGTATATTATATATACATATATTATTATATATGTACAATGGTGGACAAAATTGTGGACACTTTTGGAAATTTTTATGTTTTTGAACTTTGTATGCTTATAGAAAATGTTATGTTTTGCAAAATGTAAACTTGTATATATCATTTTAAAGAGAATTATTACTGAATTCAATACAAAACACAAAATTCAATTACTTGCAATACAAAAAAAGTTATATGTACTTTAATATAAATAAAAAACACAGTTATGAAGTGTTTTGTAATGTCTAGCTTTCCTGGCCAATCACTGTTCCTGTTCTGAGAACCAATCAAATGTTAGTAACTACCAGTAGAAGCTGACATCATGTTTACACTTGAAACAATTCATTATTTTGCTTTGTTCTGTAGAAGGAGGAGGAAATTTTGTAAAAATTTTTAATATTTAGTAAGAATTAATGACATAAAATAAAAGAGTAGATTGGACACCTAGAAAGAGATGTAATATTATTGTGTTACGAGAAAGTGGTCTATCCTAAGCTGAAATTGCAAGGCAGGTGGGTGGTTCAGTGACTACATCTGGAGTCCGAAAGTTTTGTTTACGATATCAGGACATAAATTGAATAAAAAACAAAGAAGGAAAAGGCCGAAAAAGGTGCACTACATCTATTGATGACAGAAGAATAAAAAGACTATGTCTCCAAGACAGAAAAATGTCATCAGCGGCCATCAGAAGTGATCTGAATGATGCTGATGTTTCTGTCAGTTCAAGAACAATTAGGAGAAAATTAACAGATGTTGGACCGAGAGGTAGAATTCCACGAAAAAAAGCCTTACCTTAATTTTCAGCAACGAAAAAGAGACTACAGTGGGCAAAGGAACACATTAATTGGACAGATGACCAGTGGTCACAAGTTATGTGGAGTGATGAAACTAAGATATCATTATTCGGTAGTGATGATAGAAAATATGTAAGACGTAGAATAGGAGAAGAGCTACATCCTGACTGCTTTCAAGCAAATGTGAAGAACCCAGTTAGTGCTATGATTTGATCATGCATGTCAGCAGATGGTATTGGTCGCCTTCATGTCATCCATGGGACACTGAATGCCACCAGAAAATACATTGACACTATTCTGGAACCAAATCTTTTACCTTCCATCAGAGATCTCTTTCCCAACAATGCTTCGTTTATTTTTCAGCAGGATTCTGCTCCTTGCCACACGGCCAAAATATCGAAAGAGTGGTTTCGTTCAAAGAGCAGTAAATTGTTGTCATGGCCAGGAAACAGTCCTGACCTCGATCCTATCGAAAATTTGTGGCACCGTTTGAAAACTCTTGTCCGAATGAGGCGCCCATCAAATAAAAGGGAACTAATTGAGGCTATAATTGTTTCCTGGCATCATGTAATAAGGAAAGAAGAGCTTAAAACTCTTGTCAGCTCAATGAAACGTCGATGTGAAGCTGTAATCAAAAATAAAGCGTACCCTACTAAGTACTGATAACTCACTGCAATCATCACTATATAATGTATATCGATAGCTATTATCGTTTAACTTTTTTGTATTGCAAATAATTGAATTTTGTGTTTCATATTGAATTCAGTAATAAATTCTCTTTAAAATAATATATACAAGTTTGCATTTTGTGAAACGTAACGTTTTCTATAAGCATATAAAGTTCATAAACATAAAAATTTCCAAAAGTGTCCACAATTTTGGCCACCACTGTATATATAATATACATGTCTTTTCAAGTGTTTCAACACCTCTTTAACTCGGGGAGTACGAGTTCCCGCCAAAGTACAATCTAATCGCATTGGCTGTTACACAGTGACATTGTTTCCCCCGCCTATGTCACACGACGAGAGGGATGGCTTTGAAAGACACAGAGGGGATTACAACCCCCTTTTCAAATTTGCTTCGTGATCAAGAGGACAGCATAGCCACAGGTCTGTTTTTTATGTTTCTTTTTTTTTTTTTTTGTGTTTAAAAAAAAGAATTCTTTCTTGGTCTTAGAAAGACCCACGGCGTTTGTTTTCATTTGAATTTAATTTCAGATCTATAAAATTCATAAAGGTTTAATTCTTTAAGCTTGCAGGTCCAGCCAGTACGTTATTGTATAGTTTGACTAATAGCAGACCGATATTTATTTTATTTTAATTTTAATTTTAGCTGTACTTCGGAGTTGCATTTACATTTTTTACTCCTTAATGTGTCATTTTTTGCGGACGCGTCGGGAAATTGGAACAGAGAATTGAAGCTCCAAAAGATTTTTGGGACAATTCATATTATTTAAAACATTTTTTTGCCACACAAGAGCTTCAATTGTCTGTTTCGGCGAAATACGTAATCGTGTTAGCTTGGTTCAACGTCCAACTGAAATTTCCCTTGAAAAGCCAGGTTGGAGGTCAAATTAGGTTAATTTACCATTTTACGCTTTGTAATTTTTATAATTTTTGGAATTTTATGTTTTTCATATGTTTTAATTTTGTTTTAACGTGTTCCGTCGATCGGTTTTTTTATATGTGTTAACTTTTCACTTATCACATCGATAGGTTTTTACTGTATTTTTTGCCATTCACATGTTACCAGCGATTGATTTTAACTGTTTTTATATTCTACTTTTTTATTTCGCGTGTAGCCTAATTTTTCACCCTTCAATGTCATTTTTTTAAAAAAATCCTGCGTTGATTTATTTCTTGGAGCCACAGCTCCTGGTAACTTTTTGGCGAGCTCACTACAATTTTTCTTCTCATTATTTCTTAATTTTTGCAGCATATTGCGCAAAAAAATTTTTAAGACCAACTAGGTCTTACAGCACAATACTTACTAGCTTTTCAATTTTTATATTATTATATGCCATTTGCATTCCTCCCATGTATATGTAAACACATATATACAAGTAATATTCCTCGAATATTGCTTGTATATATATATATATATATAAAATATGCGTTTTATCACCCCGTAAAATTTTGCCCCTTTGTTCAGATTCACCCTGTATACTCCGAACTTTATCAGGAACCCATGGCCCACCAGAGACCGAGCGGTAAAGTCCCTGAGCACTGGTAGTTCGATTCTATGTGAGCATTTTTGCGCCTTATCCCATTTGAAACGTGGCTACAAGTCATAGTGTATTTAAAAGTCCTCCACGAAGGCATTCCTTTCCTTAGGCACGTAACCTTAGCGTTCTTTGCCTCAATAAAACTAAAAAAAAAAAAAAAAAAAAAAAAAAAAACAGGAACGTACAAATTATTGTGCTGTTAAAACGTCTGAATTTTAAGAGTATACTTCAAATTCAGTTTATTTAAAAAAGAAGGTGAAATTTTTTATTTTTAAATAAATCAACAGATTTTATTCTTAAATAAATCAATATTTTCCCATTAGGATAGCGTAACAAATATGTCGTTCTTAAAACGAACAACTCTGTATATTCTGTTATAATGAAATAACCTAAGCTACATACGAAAATTATATTTTGGTCGTTGCTAAATTCATAAGCGCTAAACATGTGTGAAACCTCCTGGCGGAGAGGAATATGTATTACAAAAATGATCTAAAATAACCTTAAAAAAGAAATGCCAAAATCAAAATGGACTCTAAGAAATAATCGTAAACGAAACCAGAGTGTACTCAAGAGTAAACTCCAATAAAGTTCTCCACGAAAAGACAGTATGAAAAATTTTCGCTTTTGGGTAACGAAAAAAGGTAAAGTTTCAGAAGCCATAAATGGTTTTAGAATTTCGCAAAAACAGGCGACGTGTAAAGAGAGAAATGAAAATAAAAACATTCAAAACTCAAAACACCATTGAAAACCAGTGTTAGCGATTCCATTGGAAGTAACGTGACTAAAATGTACTATCCAAACAGATATTCGCTCCTCGAAAGAGGTAAACTAGAAACACTTCAGTTTTTCTCCCCAACGTTTAATACGTGATTTTAATTCTAATAAAAGTATAACCAGAGAATGTTGTTCTGCGTAAAATTCTCTACTGAAAAATCTGCTACTTAATTTTGCATTGTATTGGAAAATGTAAAACGTACAAAGAAGTTGCAGAAATAAATTTATACTGTTGTCACTATACGAAAAGGCATTTACTAGGTCTCTATTTTACGTTTTTTAGCAGCGCGTTAAAGCGTGAGAAGAAAATTGAAATCATTTATGTTATGAAAAAGAAACAAACATTTTTTACTTCCTTGCACGAAGTAAAGGAAGTATAGTTATCTCGAAAAATTTCGGGTATCATATTTCAATGAAAGTATCTATTCTGACCTCTCTCGAATTCATTTGAACGATTGTTTTGCATGACATCTGTACGTGCCGGGGAACTAAAGGATTTTAGGGGGAAAAAAAGGGATTGTAAAAAAAAGGGATTGTAAAATTCAAAAGGGATTGTAAATTTTTTTTTTTTACAATCCCTTTTCAAAAGGGATTCAAAAGGGATTGTAAAATGGATTTAAAATGAATTCGAAAGAGATTTTTTTCGTGACATCTGTACGTACGTACGTACGTACATCTGTATGTATCCCGTATAACTTAAAATCGATTAGGCGTAGCATGTTGAAATTTTTTATGTGGGACTGCTATAACATATAGTTTTGTACCTCCTTACTTACGTCCACTGAAAACTATTGGAAACTGAAGACAGAAATAATTTAATGGTACTTTAATAGATTACATGAAATCTTAGTGATATTTCTTATCCAACTACTTTACAGACCATAATTTTCTGTTATCAAGGAGAAATTGCCGAACAATATTTGAATATTATTTTTCGTACAAATGGAAATAAGATCAATAATAAGGGTGCTCTGATGTTGGATCATTTTTAACTCCAATTTGAGGTTTGTTATTTTAAGCACCGTTCTCGGAATAATTGCACAGTTTTTCAAGCAGAACATCTCTGTATTTACCTTGCGGTCAAATTGATCAAGGATAATGGGACTTAATCCTTCAAAGTACCTTGTTTGCTTTATTCTCTTTCTTCACTTCAACTTCGGAATTGCGTTAATAGCAGAGACAAACGGAAACTCGCTTAGCTGTCAGTTTACTTAGAGGCAGGATAATCGATATTTGGTCATCGAGGTACTCATGGGAATGAAAGAGCTGATTTTTTATCTAATTATGCTTTAAATTTACCCGTCAGCATTACTATTAGCATTCCAAAGTGTTATTGGAATGTGTACTTTTATTATCAGAAACTATTGTTCCGATGCTGGGCTCAGTTTGGACTAAATAAAAAATCTGATATGTGCACCACATGATGTTCTTGTACAGAATATTACATTATACGCATTTTTTCTTGCATTTCATTTAAACTTATTGGATTGAATTAAATGTACTTCGTCGATAGTGCATAAAACACAACAGATTAAATGCACTCTTTAAAATTCAGTATATTTGTTTACCATAGCGACACTCTGGCACTAGGTTCACTAACAGGGTTATATTTCGTTCATATTATAACTCAGAATGCACAAAATTTATACCATTTGAAGAATTATCTAATCGTTGCCACATGTTCTATTCAAATACTATAATAAATTTAGAACGATGTATAACAGAAATTAAGCAAACAAAACAAAAAAGAAACAGTTTTTCACAGACGATTCAGTATTTCTCATTCAATTAATTCAGTTCTCATTTCGCGACAAGGCAAAAATGCATAAAAACTCAAAATAACTGTATTAAAAATTACGAAGTAAATCTTAACACTTATTTCCTCGAAAAAATTCCAGAAAGGATTCAGCATGATTTAATTCGCAATAATATAATAAATGAAGGCGTTATCTTTGTTGTTGCGAAGCTTAGTCACTCTAGATTGGCAACAAATCTGCTATTTTGCTGTTTTAAACGTAAACAAATATGTCCGCCATGTTATTTAAAAATTAGGCTTAACCGCACTTAACCAGCTTTTAAATTGTTGATAATTCTACAAATATTGCGTGCAGATTCACTAAAGGTCTTAACCGGAAGATAAGAACAACATAATTCAATCATTTTTAAAAGCAAAAAATGCACATTTTACAAACATAACAAAAATAAAGAAACTGAGATCACGGAGCTGAGTAACAGAGTGGATATATATGTATACATATATTTATATACTTTTCGGGCGGCCGATTGCAACCAAAATACGAGGTGCACATCTACATGTTGTAAAAGTCCTATATACAAAATTTCAACGTTCTGAGGCTACTGGTTTTTGAGTTATGCGAGGTACATACGTACAGACGTACGCACAAACGCCACGAAAAATTCTCTTGAGAATTAATTTTAAAGCAGTTTTATAATTTTTAAAAAGGAAAAGAGTATTTTATTTTGTCCTTACGTACAGATATCACGCAAAAACATCGTTAAATTGCATTCGATAGCTGTCAAAATGGATATTTTGAAAATGATACTCGAAATATGATACCCGAAATATGATACCCGAAAATATGATACGGTTGAAATATGATACCCGAAATGTTTCGCTATTATAGTCGTTCCTTTTTACTTAGTATAAGGAAGCAGAAAGGTTATTTTGTGGGATTCAGTCTATTTGACTTTTCGACTTCTTGCAAAGACTTGATGATGAACACGACAAGGGAAGGATGTAAATGATTCTTTTATTGAACACAATATTTTACAAACGGACTTACGTACTTACTGACACCGAGTACTTGCGATGAAAAACTTAAACGATAAATTATTACTAAATTTAACCCTTAACTTCCCACTGTTGCATTTCTGCAACATATGATTTATTTTAATTTAATAGACTCAATATTTTTTTTAATTACCTACAAATCACTTATCTAAGAAAAAAAGATTATTGCAACGAAATACATGCTAATTTTGTCACTAGATAGCAACACATTTTTTCCAGAAATCACAATAATTATAAAAATCTCTGTTGCCTCAAGAACTGTGTTTTTGCTATAAAAAAATCCATTATATTTTATGCTTCCTCTTGTTTATTGACGAAAACAATTACCAGCTAAGAAATTTAAACATTTTATGTTCATTTAAAAGTAATTTTGATTTTCTAATGGAAAAAGTTTGAAAGAAATTTGATTTTAATTATATGTTGCAGGTCTGCAACATTGGTCTTTGGTTACCGTTTTAACATGGCCAAAACGCGTATACTAACCGAAGATGAAATTGCTAGATATATGAATAATTTGGACAAATTAAGTGATTTCAGTGAGGATGGTCTTGAATATTCCGCTGATGATATTCATTTTTTACCTGATTGTGTGTCATCTAATGATGATTCGGATAGCGACTGTGCAAAAATGTTGTTTCACAAAATACAATTCAGAATATAAAAAAATCCGATGATGATGATAATAAATTTGATAGAAATATTTCAGTCAGTGTGTGTGTGTCATTATGGCAAAGCCTCGAGAGCTATCTGCCTACGGGGAGGGATGCCTTCGTGGAGGATTTTCTAAGGAAACTGGCTTGTATACAAGTTACACATGGGGAAAACGATCATGCAGCCAGCCCCGTTCGCGGGATTCGAACATTGGACCGAACATTGGAACATTGGACTACCAGTGTTCAGCGACTTTACCACTCGGCCGCTGGTATATTTCAGTCAGAGAACTTTTTTTTAAATTTAACTGTTAAGAATAATAAAACATTGTCAAAGAATATTTTATGGAAAAATCAAAACATTTCATTGATTGAAGAAGTAATAAAATCCCATAGAGATGACACGCTCCCCAGAGAAATTACGGATTTGGACACTACGTACCAATTTTTTCAATATTTATGGACGGAAGAGATCATAAGTAACATTTTTGAAGACAGCAAACGATATGCTATTCAAAAGAATCCAAGTAAGCCTTTGACTATATCAGAGAATGAAATAAATCAATATTTGGGTATTTGCATTTACGCATCTCTAGTTCACCTGCCAAACTATAGAGCATACTGGTCAGAAGAGCTTGGATTTGATCGAATTAAAGAAACAATGAAGAAATCTGAAAATTAAAGAAAATCTAATGAATTTACAAAAATTCAAATCTGAAGTTGCATCATGCTTATGCAAAATGGGATACGATCGAAATGCTAAAAGAGGAAGACCTAGTAATACTTTAATAGAACAAATGTCTCAGACAAAAAGATGCAAAGGGGCTGCTCAATCCGTTCCATGTAAGGACATTCGTAGAGATGGTATAAATCATTGGCCAATATCATCAGAAAAGAATACGGTGCAAGTTTCCAAACTGCAAGAGCTACACTCAAACTGAGTGCGAAAAGTGTAAAGTTATGGGACTTTTTACACAAAGTCAATAACTGCTTTAAAAATTTTCATTGTTTGTAAGGCTAAAGCAATTTATAACAATGAATAATAAAATCCTTAAAAAAAAAAGTTTTGTAATTTTACAGCACTACTGCGCAATGTTGCACTTCTGCAACAAACAAAAAAAAAGACTGAAATTCAATTTAAAACTGCTTAATTTTTTTAAAAAACATTTGTCCCTTTTATTATTACTTAAGAAGTAGCTGATATAATTTTTTCATAGAAATTTAAAAAATTGGGAAGTTAAGGGTTAAAGTTAAGAGAGAACAAAGCTACGCAATTCAGTTTAATCTAACAAGTTGTCTCAACTATACCGGCAGGATAATAATTCGGCGGCAAAAATGCGAAGCCTCTCTTCAAGGTTAACACCTGATAGAAATATTAACGTGTTTTTACAATAGCGATACCACGCTCTGACTAAACGTTTCGCTACATTAGTTTAAATACACTCCTTCACACTAGCTAATATACATCCTGGTGAGGGAAAGCGATTGGAATAAGAAAAAATAGAAAAAGCAAAGAAATTAAAATAGCAATTAGTAAAAATAAATGAAACCTTATAATTTTAAACCTTCTTCAGTGTTTGTGTATTGTTAAGATATAGCGATACATAACTATTAGTCTAAAGTTGTAGAGTTATTAGTATTTTTTAAAGCAGCAGACGTGAAATATGAGCAATGCCCTCGCCGGAACTCGAACTTGGACCTCTCGAATACGCGTCGAGTGTGCTAACCATTACACCACGAAGGCACGCAGAAAGGAAGGACGGGATATATACTCCCACTTTTAACCTCTTCGACGTCCGTAACGCGTCTAGCGCGTTCAAGTGAAACTTCCGCAGGGCGGCCATGACGCGCCTCAAGCGTTCTTCTACATTTTAAAACTTTTAAACATTTAAAACGCTTTCTAAATGTTTACTTGAGTTTTTATTTTGTTTGTTCTAATACCTTCTAGAGGGTCGCACTCATCAGGCATTCTATTTCTAATTGAATTTGCCCCGGGTTTTATGAATATTCGCGCCATTTTGCGTAAGATACAAGACAGTGAGAGATGGCTTCAACGTCTACTCCGCAGAAAAAGAGAAAAAGTGAGGTTGTGAATTTGAAAGACAGGAAGGATATACGTTTGATGAGTGCAGTCCATAATAATTCGATGATGGATACTGGAACACGGAAAAGAACTGTAAAAAAAAAAGTAATTGTAAAAGATTACAACAACCAAATGGGAGAAGCGGACCGCCTGGATCAGATGTTATCAAATAAATTATCCTGCTGTTAGAAATAAGCAGAGATATTATTATTTTTCATCATGCTTTATTTCCTTATAATTTTTCTTAATATAAATTGATATTTATCCACTACGAAAGTCATGTATGGAAAGTTATGATGTACAGAGAAAACAACATTACACGCTACGAAAAACAGACGGCCGCTTGGGGGGGGGATTTCCGCGGACAGGAGAGGACGGCGAAAGGGTTAAAGGGCAACTGGGGATTAGGGGACACAGTCCTGGTGGTGAAGAATCATCATCCACCACCTTTTAGTTCGGTGGTCGCTGTACAGACATTAGTTTTTTTGGGGGGGAGAAGCAGAGGTGCATGAAAAATGAGCAGTGCGCTCGCCGGGATTTGAACCTGGACTCTCTGTCGAATACGTGCCGAGTGTGCTACCGTTACACCACAAAGGCATACATAAAGGAAGGAGTAAATACCTAATAAAGAGCTTTGAGGTCCGGATTATAGATCATTCCGGATTATGGACGTCCGGATTAAAGACTTTGTACTATAGCGCATTTTACATGGCCCAAAGGGAAAAAACTTTCCTTTCTTTTCCTTCCGCAACATGACAGAATACACGAATTTCCCCTAAATGCATAAGGTACATTAATCGCATTCAGATGACGAAATGAGTGTTCGTAGTTTAGCACTTAATTTGATGCAGTTATTGTATTTTAGTCATTATTATTAGACAAAGACGAGCATTGTGCTTCGAAATACTACACATTGAGTTTAAAGTTTTTTTTTTTTTTTTTTTTTTTTTTTTTTTTTTTTTGTGTGTGTGTGTGCTGAGCGTTAAATTGCAGTTTCCAGATACTGTGGCAAACCTACGAGACCATTTCACACTTTAAACTGAAAATATCTATGCCTAAATGTGCATAACATTTACCTGCTGTGTGTTTTATCAATAAATAAATCAAATTTTCACCTTTCATCAGTTACGTAACTTTTGGGGTATCGGGTTCTATTGTACGAAAACTAGAAGAAATTCTTTTTTGCCAAGTCGCTACTTGGCAACAAAGTCAAGAGTAGAAGCTGGCGTTAGGGCCAAAGGAATCAATTAGAGAATTGTAATCATTGCCATGTTTGATATGTATTGATGATACTTGAAAATATCCTGTTACAGAAATATGTTTTCTTTTTGCAGTCAGTCAAGACCAATAGACTTCGTTTTGCCCAGTATTCCTCCGGCTTTGGCGGCACTAGCTAGTCCTGGAGCTGCAGAGACGACCTCGCTATCATCGAGTGAATCTTCGGATATCCCTTTGTGGGCTAGACTAGCCTTGCTAGAGCCTGGTCAGTTCTGTCTCTTTTTGTTTGAATTTTAATGCTTCTCTCATTTTCCTATGAGATAATTATAAAATGATTCGCACCTTTATCTGTTAACCGTTTACATGCCAACGTTCCTTTTTTGGAACACCATGTTTAATATTTTTTTAAAAAATAATCTGTCATGTCTGTCAGTTTGAAAAATTACCGTTTGTTATAGAAAGTATGATCGATTTTTTGACATAAAATTTATTTCTCAAATATGAATATTTTAGCGTAGAAAATTTTCTAAAAATTTGCTTTTTTTTTTTTTTACGATTTTTTACAATACTTAAAAAAACAAATTCAAATTTACCCAAGCATTTCCCCGTCGTACTTGCAAAGGACAACTTTAGTGAGTTAATAAAAGAAATTTAAATAATAACAAAAAATATTTCTTCAAGATTGCCTAAAATTGCAATGTTCCAAAAAAGGAACATTGGCATATAATGATATATAAAATAAGCGATATCACTATATTTTTCTTTATTAGATTTTAAATACATTCATTGCTCATACCTTGTAAACATACCTTTTTTTAGAGGCATTAATGGTATGTCATTTATTTCTGTAGAAAGGAGGGAGCGGAGGAATGGAAGGGGGTATGACCTCTCTCACGAAGGGGGGGGGTAACTGGTTTCAGTTGTATTTCCTGTTTTGAGCTCCTATATCTCCTTGTTTCTTTTGTTAGAAATGACCACATCTGCTTCACACTGTGTGTTTATATTAGGTCTTTCGAAAAGTTCGAGGCCACCAGTGGCCGAGCGGTAAAGTCGCTGAACACTGGTAGTTCGGTCCGAGGTTCAAATCCCGCGAACGGGCTGGTTGCATAGATGTTTTCGTCGTTTCCCTCTATGTGTAACGTGTATACGAGCCAGTTTCCCTTAGAAAGTCCTCCACAAAGGCATCCCTCCCCTTAGGCAGATAGCCTTAGTGTGCTTTGCAGTATTCTCAATAAAACAAACCAATCGAAAAGTTCGAAAAATAAAAATTTGCCGCTTAGATCAAAAGTTGTCTCTGAACTATTATTTTTTATTGGGAATCCAGAGAAACACAAAATATTTTTTGATAACTTTATTTCATCGCGCAGTCTGCTGACAGATTTGTCTAGCAAAGGCTTTAAAGCCATTGGCGAACTGGCAATTTGGTACCAGCAAAAAAGATGAAAACAGCACGAGCCATCAGTTGATTCCAGCGAATGATCTGGCCACCTAGATCGCCCGACATGAATCCCATCGAACATTTATGGGACATCATCGAGAGGTCTCGCATAGCTCTGACTGGGTAGCAGAGTTGCTTGCTGGGCTGCATCGAATTTCATGGCGTACACTAAAGCGCTTTTCAAATCTTTAACATCCGCCATTCGCAGTGCTTTCTGAATTTCAGAGTCGCGGATGCCATCGATGAAATATTGCAGCGACAGGATTTCTCTTTTTTCTGTCAGGAACTCCGAAAAGGCGTGATGTGAGCCTTTCAACATGCGTGGCGAGCTCCTGAAGCGTTTCGGTGGGCTTCTGTTGACGGGATTTTAGTTGAAGCCTGCTGTAGTCTTTTAAACATTTCTCGCCAAAGCGCAGCTCCAATGCGCCGGATATAGCTTCGAAGTCAAGTCTCTGGTTTTCTGGAAGCGTCTGCAAGATGTACGCTGCGTCTGCTCTCAGATAAGCGGCAAGATGACAGGCCTTGGCTTGGGGATCCTATCCATTTGCTTCTGCCACTATAGAAAACTGTGTCTTATATACTTGCCAGGAGGTCTTCCCATCATATGTCGATAGCTTCAGAGAGGGACGAGCAGGCATGGGTAGAAATTTTAAACCATCCGAAGTGCTCCCTGCTGTCGCTACGAATTTCTTTAAAGTGTCAACTTCTTTGGCGACGACAGCAGAAATTCTGTCTTCGATTTGTTGTTCAATATGTCCTTGGACGGCAGAAACTCTTTCTTCAATTTGTTGTTGGAAGGCCGAAACTCTTCCTTCGACTCGTTGCTGAACAGCCGACACTCTATCTTCTATTTCATCTTTGACAGAAGAAAACGTTTCTTCAATTTGCACGACTTTATTTTCGACAGCGCCTATTCTGTCTTCCATAGCCTCAAATTTACTTTCTATTACGCAGGTTATTTCTCTTTTCATTTCGTCTTGACCTGCTTCAATCTTTTCTTTGTACAGCTTTTATGTCTTCTTTAAAAGTTACTTGACCAGCTTCCATTTCCTTTTTAACGGATTCTTCCATCTTTTTCTGACCAGATTTCATCTCATCTTTCTTTTCTTCTTGTCCCGCTTTCATTTCTTGTTGCCCCGTTTTCATTTCCTCTTTAATGCAGCAAAGGCTGATATCAGCTGTTTTAACTGCTCTTCCATCGTTCTTGTGATTGGCATTCAAATCCCACTTCTGACACCTAAAATTGTTGCGTGCGTACAGGTTCATTACGAAATGAATGCAAAAGTGCGATGTAAAACGAAGAAAATATATTATTATCACAACTGATATGATTAAATGTCCTCAAATAATCGTGCAGTATCACAATATATCACAGTAGTATCTTCTAACTACTCAAACATTCAAGAGAACTTAATTCAAAACAGCTAAAGAAAGCTAATCCGCGAATTCGCTACAGTCAACAAGAGCAGTTTTCTAAACAACAACAAACTAAGAAACTACCACGAACTGAGAGGTTTTCCTCCTTTTATAAGATTTTTAAATCGCGTGCGAGAATTTTCTAGTACTTTCTCGAAATCAAAAAGAGATGTTTATTAAATGTTACATGCACGCGCTCTTATATTTTCAATTTTCCGGTTCCGGTTATTCCGCAATAAAACCATTTAATTTATAGTTGAACTAACATTAGCTTTTTTAAATACCAAATTCGTAACAATACGTACAGAAAAATCTTTTCTGAGTCCATTTTAAATCCTTTTTGCAACCAGTTTTGGGAAAAAGAGTCCTTTATTCTATCCTTACATGCAGATATCATGCGAAAAGATCATTAAATTGCATTTCATAGCGCTCAAAATGGACATTTTCGTTAAAATATGCTAACCGAAAATTTTCACAATTACAATTTTCCTTTACTTCGTACAAGGAAGTAAAAAGGAAAAACAGAAGCCTGGTGTCCTAGAATAATCACTATGAAAAGAAAGTTATGTTCATTTACCTTTTTACTTCCTTGTACGAAGTAAAAAGGAAGTATTGTAATCGCGAAAAGTTTCCGGCAGAATATTTCAACGAAAATATCCATTTTGACCGCTATCGAATGCAATTTAACGATGTTTTTGCATGATATCTGTACGTAAGGACAGAATAAAAGACTCGTTTCCTCCAAAAAAATATAAAACTGCTTTAAAATTAATTCTGAAGAGAGTTTTTCGTGGCGTCTGTACGAACGTATGTACGTACGTACGTTCGTGCGTACTTACGTATCTCTCATAACTCAAAAACGAGTAGCCTCAGAACATTGAAATTTTGTATATAGGACTGCTATAACATGTAGATGTGCACCTCGTATTTGGGTTGCAATCGGCAGCACCCAACGTATATAAATACTATATTTATATCCACTTTGTTACTCGGCACAGTGATCTCAGTTTCTTTACTCTTATACGTTTGTAAATTGTACATTTTTTGCTTTAAAAATGATCGAATTATGTTATTCTTATCTTCCGGTTAAGGTTTTTATGCCTTTCGTAATTCTGGAAGCAATATTTGTACAATTATCAACAATTTAAAAGCTGTTTAAGTGCGGTTAAGTTTTAAATAACATGGCGGGCATATTTGTTTACATTTGAAACAGCAGAATTGTAGATTTGTTGCCAATCTAGAGAGACTAAGCTTCGCAACAACAAAAATAACGCCTTCATTTATTATTGCGAATTAAATCATGCTTAATCCTTTCTGGAATTTTTTCGAGGAAATAAGTGTTTATGATTTACTTAATTTTTAATAATTAGTAATTTAATTTTTAATAATTAGTAATTTTTAATACAGATATTTTAAGCTTTTATGTATTTTTGTCTTGTCGCGAAGTGAAAACTGAATTAATTGAATGAGAAATACTCAATCGTCTGTGACAAACTTTTTTTTTTTTTTTTTTTGCTTAATTTCTTTTTTACATCGTTCTAGCTTTATTATAGTATTTGAAAAGAACATATGGCAACGATTAGATAATTCTTTAAATGATATACTTTTTGTTCATTCTGAGTTATAATATGAATGAAATATAATACTGTTAAGTGAACCTAGTGTCAGAGTATCGCTATGTTAAACAAATAGAGTGAATTTTAAAGGATGCCTTTATTCTATTGTGGTTTTATGCGCTGTCGGCGAAGTAGATTTAATTAAATCCAATAAGTTTAAAAGAAATGCAACAAATGCGTTTAATTTAATATTCCGTACAAGAAAGTCATGTGGTGTACACATCAGATTTTTTATGTTCAAAGAAGAAAAGGAAATAAAATTTCTTTGTTAGTGTAAGTTTCCCAGACGCGAATCAGTTTTCTTCTTAGAACACCAAAAAACATCTAGAGGAAAAAATTAACTGAATAAAAAAATGAAAGTAATTGCAAAATATCTTTTCCTTGTTTAACTTGAATCTAACCTTTCTTGCAACGAGCATTGTTGGTAATACGAGATCCTCTAGAGGTGTCTGCAGAAAATGTTAGATAGCAAGAATTCCGGTCTCCTTTTGATGACGAGGAAAAGGAGACGGAGATATCACATGTACAAAACGTTTCTATGGCAACCTGTCTTTTGTTTTCTTTTACCTTGCGTTTCAGAAAGGAATACCGCATTTTTTAAAGCCCTATTTTCCAGTTTTTATCCCTTTTTTGTGTCCCTTAAGTTTGTAAAACTCTTTTCCGTAAAAGATTTTGTTTATTTTAAAGAGTGCTTTCGGATTTAGATGATTCTATTTTAGTATTCTTTTTTCTCTGATGATCTTCATCATTAATGAAGGGGAAGAGCTCAAGATTTTTTATTCTGGTATTTCGTGAGTTGGAAAATCTTTTCTTGATCAAAGTTTAACATAGATACGCGTTTCTGTGAGATGTTTTGGATCGTTTGTAAGAAGATCTGTAACCTTTGCCACATTAAACTTAGAGCAATTTTCTTTAAAAGAAAGAGAATGTTTATGCATTTAGAGGGAATAAAGAAGATTACTCATTAGAATGTGCTGAATGTGATAGAGTTTTTAAATAAAATTAAAAGGAAAAAAAATAAAATCTCAAAACTTTCAGATTTTACATTACGCCCAAAGGAATTTTTTTAGCGTTTTGTGTGTTACCTTTATTTTATTAAATTTCTTCGCACTTAAACCATAAAATTCATTTCAACAACAATATCGAAAAGTAATTTTAAAATGAGCGTAATGTTTAGAATTTCCAATACACAGTCTCGTGTGTTGGAGATATTTTTCCCCCCGTGCAGTTTTGCCATGGCTGGCTTTGAAATCGCTGCGTTTGTTAACCAACAATACGTTAAAGTGACACAAAATGGCAAATCGATAATAAAAAAATATGATGTGTACACCACATGACTTCCTTGTACGGGATATTAAATATTAAATTATATGCATTTTTTCTTGCATTTCATTTAAACTTATTGGATTGAATTAAATCTACTTCGCCGACAGCGCATAAACCACAATAGAATAAATGCATTCTTTAAAATTCACTGAATTAGTTTACCATAGCGACACTCTGGCGCTAGGTTCACTTAACAGTATTATAATTTGATCGTGTTATAACTCAGAATGCACAAAATTTACATCATTTAAAGAAGTCGTTGCCACATCTTCAGTTCAAATACTATAACAAAGCTAGAACGATGTGTAGAATTAAGCAAAAAAAAAAAGTTTTTCGCAGACGATTGAGTATTTGTATTTCTCATTCAATTAATTCAGTTCTTACTTCGCAACAAGGCAAAAATACATAAAAACTCAAAATATCTGTATTAAAAACTACGAAGTGTTAACTTCGTTAAATTATTTTCTAATTGTTAAATTGTACTAAACTAATTGTTAAATTATTTTCTTGAATTGTTACTAATTGTTAAATTATTTTCTTGAATATATTCCAGAATGGATTAAGCATGATTTAATTCGCAATAATAAAAGAAGGCGTTATCTTTGTTGTTGCGAAGCTTAGTTTCTCTAGATTGGCAACAAATCCACTATTCTGCTGTTTCAAATGTAAACAAGCAATGGCCGCCATAAAAAAAAATTATTACGCTTAGTGGCAATTAAACAACTTTAAAATTGTTGATAATTCTAAAAATATTGCATACAGATTTACTATAGGCATGAAAACCTTAACCGGAAGATAAGAACAACATAATTCAATCATTTTTAAAGCAAAAATATACAATTTACAAACATATAAGAGTAAAGAAACTGAGATCACTGAGCCGGGTAACAGAGTGGATATATATATAAATATATTTATATACGTTTGGTGCGGCCGATTGCAACCCAAATACGAGGTGCACATCTACATGTTATAGCAGTCCTATATACAAAATTTCAACGTTCGGAGGCTACTCGTTTTTGAGTTATGCGAGATACGTACGTACGTACATACGTTCGTACAGACGCCACGAAAAATTCTCTTCAGAATTAATTTTAAAGCAGTTTTATAATTTTTTTAAAGGAAAAGAGTATTTTATTCTGTCTTTACGTACACATATCACGCGAAAACATCGTTAAATTGCATTCGATAGCGGTCAAATGGATATTTTCTTTGAAATATGCTGCCTGAAACTTTTCGCGTGTTTAATACTTCCTTTTTAGTTTAGGGCTTCCAGATTGAGTGGAAGATTACCTTATTCAAAATTGCCGTCTCTAGCGGCCGTTTTTTTTATCACAATGCGAGAAACATACATGCATTCATTATTTTATTTCTTTAAATATAACACAGGGCTCTAATATTTGGTAGCAACAATTTGAAAAGTGAACCGACATTTATAATGAATGAACCCAAAATGGCAAAACGAAATTAATAGCCCTTCTTGGCTAACGCCCTTTGGGCTAAAAATTCGAAATTTGTTCCAGTTCAAGGTAAAAAGCTTTTTCTTATTATAATACACTTAACATTTACGTAACTAAGTTAGGATAACTCTATTAAAGGTAACTATAGTTTTATTGGTTGAAACCAATAATATTTTTAGTTCAAAGAGTGGGAAAATTGCCCAGAAGGACTATTAATTTAGTTTTGGCATTTTGCGTCCATTTACAATAAGCGTTGTTTCACTTTTCAAACTGTTGCGACCCAATATTATCGCCCTGTATTATATTTAAAGAAATGAATTAATAAAGAATATGCGTGAATGTATTTATGTTTCTCGCATTGTGATAAAACAACGGTACTTATAGCCATGAAAATTTGAATAACGTAATCTTTCGTAGAATATGGGCATATGGAAGCCCTAATTTGAATTTGAAATTTGTTTTATTATCGATTTCATATTTTGTAATACTTCAGCGAATTTTTGAATAACAAACTGAACAGTTTCAAAGCGAGCCATGGCAACGCTGTTCGAAAAGGAAACATTTTTATCTCCAGGGCCCAAGACTGTGTATCGGAAATTCTAAAGATAGGCTCATTTTAAAATTATTTTGCGATATAGCTGTTGAACTGAATTTTATGGATTGAGTACGTAGAACATCATTTTTAATAAATAATGGCAACACACAGAACATTAAAAAGCGCACCTGTGGGCGTAATTAAAAATCTGAAACCTTTCAGATTTTTGGAAAATAAAATATACTTATTCTAGTAACCAGATGATATGATAATTAAATTATATGAATAACTAACTCATTCTGAATAGCATGACCTCTTCTACTTTGTTATTACATATGGTTTTGTTGGAAGGATCAATCCAAACATATAAAACAGCTCAAAGTATCACACAAGAACAATGATACCTAAATAATAAAAAATCTGATAAGTGCACCACATAACTTCCTTGTACGGAATATTAAATTATACGCATTTTTTCTTGCATTTCGTTTAAATTTATTGGATTGAATTAAATCTACTTCGTCAACCATGGAGTGCATTTATTCTACTGTGGCGCATAAACCACAGTAGAATAAATGCACTCTTTAAAATTCATTATATTTATTTAGCATAGCGACACTCTGTCCCTGGTTCACTTAACAGCGCTACATTTCAACTATTTTTAAACTCAGAATGCACAAAATTTATATCATCTTAAAAATTATCTAATTGTTGTACATGTTCTATTCAAATACTATAATAAATCTAAAATGATGTGTAAAATAAATTAAGCAAAGAACAACAACAACAAAAAAGAAACAGTTTTTCACAAACGATTCAGTATTTCTCATTCAATTAATTCAGTTCTCACTTCGCGACAAGTCAAAAATACATTAAAATTCAAGATGTCTGTATTGAAAAATATGAAGTAAATCTTAAACCCTTATTTCCTCGAATAAATTCCAGAATGGATTAAGCATGATTTAATTCGCAATAATAAAAGAAGGCGTTATCTTTGTTATTGCGAAGGTTACTTTCTCTAGATTGGCAACAAATTTACTATTCTGTTGTTTCAAAAGTAAAGAAGCAATGGCCGCCATCAAAAAAATTCTTAGACTTAGTGGCACTTAAACAACTTTTAAATTGTTGATAATTCTAAAAATATTGCATACAGATTTACTAAAGGCATAAAAACCTTGACCGGAAGATAAGAAAAGTATAATTATTTAATCATTTTTAAAGCAAAAAATGCACAATTTACAAACATATAAGAAAAAAGAAACTGAGATCACTGAGCCGAGTAACAGAGTGGATATATATATATACATATATTTAATTTAAGAAAGGAGAACAAACTAAAAAAGACCTTTGTCGTCAAGGTTTTTATGGCATTGAGCTGCAAAAATTAGAAAACAAGGTAAAACACCGACTTTTAAGCAATATACATATATTTATATACTTTTGGTGCGGCGGATTGCAATCGAAATGCGAGGTGCACATCTACATATTACAGCAGTCCTTTATACAAAATTTTCAACGTCCTGAGGCTACTCGTTTTTGAGTTATGCGAGATACGTACTTACGTACAGACACATTTTTTATAACTGAAAGCTGAATATAATTAAGATTTATATAAAAATGAGAAAAATCGATTAGCTTTTTCAGTTCTGAATCTATCATAATTTTGTCCGTCTGAATTGTTATTTTGGATCGTTATTTTATTTTTTTGTAACCATAATACTTTTTTTTTTTTTTTTTTTTTTTGAGTAGCTTTAATCATAAGTTCCCACTATTTTTTCTATTCGTAATTTTTTCAAATTTTTAGAGCTATTTCAAGTTTCAGTCCACATTCCCCTAGCAATGTGATAAAAATATTTTAAACTTCAGTTGTTTATTAAAGTCATGTGGACACCACATTCGTTTGTAGCCCATTAAATTATACATATTTTATACAGCTCTTCATTTAAAATTATTTCCTTCAATTTCCTTAGAGTTATTAAATTAATTCAATCCTCAACTCCCGGCAAGGCAAAAACACATAAAAACTCAAAACATCTTCAATAAAAATTGAAAAATACAGAAAACGTAAAAAACAAAGTACAAACCAGTTAAAACATTTTTTTTTTTTTTTTTTTTTTTTACAATTACAATTTTTACCGCAAAAACAAGTAACTGGGACAGCGGGCAAGAAGGCATACTTTTTGATGCACAAAACTGAAATTTAACTTTTTGTCCTTCTCGCAAAAAGACACTGAAGGTGCGGAAACTGGCTAAATTCTTTATTCTGCTAAGTTTCAAATTTGAAAAAAAAAAATGGTTGCTCCGTTAGGCTTAGTTGCACTTAAACAACTTTTATATTGTTGATAATGTTACAACTATTGCATGCAGATTAAGTAAAACATAAAAACATTTACGGGAACACAAGAACAACATAATTCAATCACTTTTAAAGCAAAAAATGCACAATTTAACAACATATAAGACTTAAAATACCTGAGCTCATCGTGCCGAGGAACAGAGTGTCATAAATATATATAACACTCTGTATATATATATGTATAGCATATAATTTTGCAATTAAAATTTCTTAATTAAATATTTATTTTATTTAATTTATATGAATAGAGAATATTTGTTAAATTCATATATATCTATGTATAGAGGCTGTTCGCACATTTTTTAGACGATTTTGGTAAGCGGTAATAAAAAGTCGTTTGCTGAAAAAGAAGTAATTACAATTGTACTGTGTTTTTAAAAGTCAAAATTATCGTCTGTGGCTTGAAAGTTTTGTTTTTATACAAAATGGCGAATTTCACAAAGCAGTGGTTCGAAGGCTACCTGTACGCTCTTTCCGAAGAGAAATATGCATACTCCGTTATCCAAAAACGATGCGAGAGTCATAGTTTTGTGATATCTAAAGCGTCGATAGGTAATATCATCAACAAGAAAGGAAAAAAAAACGTCGAATTTGAGCCTCAAGTGGGACAAAAATTCCAAACAAGTATCCAAGGAAAAAACGAAAATCTTCGGATATTGCAAACGTCCGTTGTTTAATGTTAAAAGAAAATCCCGCTAGTCAAAAGACAGTTGCAAAATCATTAAAATGCTCGGTGC
Source organism: Stegodyphus dumicola (assembly GCF_044657685.1). NCBI lineage: Eukaryota > Metazoa > Arthropoda > Arachnida > Araneae > Eresidae > Stegodyphus > Stegodyphus dumicola. The sequence continues at coordinate 276,131,147 of NC_140769.1, read as the reverse complement.
GCACTGTAAACAAAATGATAAACGTTGATTTAAATCTTAAGAAAGCGAAAAAACGTCATGCGCATCGTCTTCTTCCAAAGCATATCGCTCAACGCAGGACACGCTGCAGAATTGTATACGAGAAACACTTATCCAAAGAAAAATGGAAAACAATTGTCACAAAAATATAGCATGGGTGTATTTAAATGATTGTAACAAAAAAAGAGCCATTTATTATTATGAAAGGGGAGGAAAAAATTTAAGTAAAATGGTTCAAAGAATCGAAAGAAAGTTTTTCTAAGGGATTCATGATTGTTGCTGGTTTTTCTTATATTGGCAAGTTAAAAAAAAAAAAAAAAAAAAAAAAAAAAAAAAAAAAAAAAGTCAAGATTAACTCCAAATACTATCAGGAACATATTTTATCGCCAATTTTTCTGAACGAAATACCATCGCTTTACCCACAGTGCCATCCATCTGTGAGACTCCATCAGGACAAAGCTAGCAGTCACACATCAAAATCCACTGTAAATTTCCTAAAAGAAATGGAACAAAAAACTGGTATCAAGGCCATACCCTTCTCTGATATCCCTACTCAATCTCCCGATGTGTCACCTATGGATTTTTGTGCTTTCGGACTTTTAAAAACTGCATTATCCAAACATTGTCCCAAAACTTTAACAGGACTCTGGAAAGCTGTTCGAGAGGAATGGGTTAGAATACCTCTTCTGCCACTTCAAAAGGCATTATTATCCTGGAAATTGCCGTGTCGAAAGATAGTTTAGAATAAGGAATAGAACATTTAAAACACAAGAATTTTATGTAATTTAGTTTTGTGAATACAATACACATCGTCTAAAAAATGTGTGAATAGCCTCTGTGTATATACTTTTAGTGCGGTGGATTTGAACCAAAAGAGGAGGTGCACAACTGTGTGTTATAGTGGTCCTATATACAAAATTTTCATTTTTCTAAGGCTTCTAGTTTTTGAGGTATGCGAGATACATATATGCGTACACTGCGGGGGGGGGGAGGGACAATTATATATCTTTCGATCTACTGGGTCAATTGACGGAATTCAAATTCCGTTTTCCATGTTTTGAAAGCGCGAATTAGGTATTTTGACACAAAATGGGACTTTTTCTGGAAAAAAAACATAATTTTTTTTTAATATTTCGATTTTACGACTCAAGTTATGCCTAAATATTAAATATTGTAAAATTTGGTGCGAAACTTGCGGAGAAATTCAAAATTTATCTTTTCGCGTTCTTCGGTTTGAGCCAAGAATAATTTTCTTTCGTATTTCATATCTTACATATTTATAGAACATGCTCTGTCCGAATTTTGCTTTTCAATTGCAAGATCCTCACATTAAAATTATTTTTTTTATTAAAGGTTTATTTTTGAATGCCTTAGGAAGGCCGTCGGTATTTTAATTTTTTTAAGACGAAAGTATAATTTATCTCGCAGGAAGGTTGTACCACAGACGTCAGTAGTTATTATCATTAATGGAAAAGATGCTTTAGGAAACAGAATTTTCTTTTTCTCCCCCTTTCTTCCTGCCCTTTTTTTATGCAACATATTGTTCCACATTTTGTATTTAAATGGGTAATTTCAGTAGAATTATAATTAAAATTGTTGTATTTCCCCGTGCAAAGCAGCGCGAGGCAAATTTTAAGAGGAAGCTATGCTGGAAAAGTAAGAATATAGGCGCACGTGCATTTAATTTTGAGTAAATGGATATCTCGGTAAATTGTATTTAAATTGAATAAATTTAATTGACCGCTATGTTAGCTGTAACCGTAATTCCATGCTCTTTTTGCTTTCGAGAAACCTCGAGAAACAGAAAGTACTAGAAATATCCCATGCTGTTGGTTGAAAACTATTTAAGGGTGAAGAAAGAACATTTGCTGCTTAGTTGCTTAGTTATTATTGTTCTGAGTTGCTTAGTTATTTTTGTTCCGAGTTACTTAGTTATTATTATTGTTCAAAGTTGTTTAGTTCCGCGTGAACTGAGATATATCCGGTTTAGCTTTCTCTTTACATGCGCTTTTCTTTGCATTTTGTTTTAATGTTTTTTAGTGGCGTCAAATATAACTACTGATTATACTGCATGATATTTTGAACAATTGTACGAATATCTCTCAGGAAAATCCCAGCTTTTTTGATATATTTATTTTGATAAAAGTAATTTTTATTGACTTATTATCGGACTTGTGCCTTCAATCTGTTATGAACCCGTAAGCACGCAACAATATAATATTTGTATTGCATATTCTTGATTCAATTTCTTACGTGAATTAAAAAAAATATATAATAAAATACAAGAGTTGTTTTCGAAATTCCGAATGCTATAACATTTCAAGTTTTAAATTAAAATCTTCTTGCTCTGCAACTTGAGATCTAGAGAGAAATCCCTCACTTAAGAAAATTGGTTTCTCTTAGAATTATTTCAAACTGCTTTTTTAAAAGTATAAAAATATTTGTTTCTTGTATCCGTTCTTTAGATGATTATAAACGTGATCTTAAACTATCCTAAATGATAAATAGTATGTACGAAATTTGTTACGTACCTTTTTTACAAACTTAATATTCCGCATAAAGACGCGCAACTTTTTTTTCCCTTATTTAGAATCTGAAAATGGCATCACTATTAAATTATGTTAGTTTAACTTTTTGCTCTTAACTAAGGCATTCAGATAAAGCAAAAACTATAATGCAGCACATATTTAAAAACTCTAAACCAACTCGTATGAAAGAAAAAAGGTACTAAACAATAAATGTTAATCAAATGTATTAAAGAAATAAGTTTTCTACTGATTAGTGGAAAAGATATCTACAAATTTTTGTTTTTGAGGAACCGATCTTCGACATGTGCATCTTGCACACAAAAAAAAAAAAAAAAAATTCTGATGTGTATGTTACGGTGAAACACCGAAATCTGGAGAATGTCGACTTTTGCCGATGAATGTCAACATTCACATAGTCTCTTGGTGTATGTCCGAAATATTTTCAAAATACTCTTATTTCTGACTTACACCGGTCAATGTCGACATTCACCATGTACTAATGGTGATAGTTGAACATATAACAATATTATATTTTCTTCTCCGTAATTCAGTCGAGAATAAACGCACTTGAGACTTGAAATAAGAACTTAATTGCATTGAGCGCATTGAGCTGCTGAAAATTCAGTAAAAACATAAAGTAAGGAATTTAGAACTAATTTTTAGAACGAATTTAAAAAATGTTAAACCAAAATTAGTATTAATTTTCTTACTTTATATCTCTACTTATATATGTATACACACACACACACACATATATATATATATATATATGTATATACACACACACATACACATATATATATATATATATATACATATATGTGTGTGTGATGTACCAGCTTTAGTCGTAGCTTAAATTATCAGACGATAAGTTAAAAAAAAAAAAAAAAAAAAAAAAAAAAAAAAAAACAGGCTTTATTTATTATTATTCAGGAGAAATAGCAGTTACAAAATGAGATATCCGGAGTAAATAAAAATAATTACTAATAACTTTTTGTATGAAGTTTACTGCATCGTGACATTTAAGAAAAAGCCCGCGATAATCCTTTGTGAGTCCTTTTATAGCCTCTGGAAAGGCGGAGCTGCCAAGAAATATTTTCGTTGAAATATGATAGACGGTATTTTTCGTGCTTCGTTTACTTCGATAGAAGGAAGTAAAACTCGGACAGCTCTATATCCCCCCTTCTACTAGACCGATTGTTAACTTGCGTTTTTTAACTTGCGTTTTTAGCTTGCGTTTTTAACTTGCGTTTTTTTTAACTTGCGTTTTTAACTTGCGTAATTTAACTTGCATTTTCCATGTCTCGAAAGAGCGACTTAGGACATATATTAGATTTATATATAGCATTGTTCTAGTATAGATATTTTGACACAAAATTGGACTTCTTCTGAAATATCATACCAGTGTTGTTCCATATTTTGGAGTCTAGATGAAAAGTGTGTCCACACATATCATACTTGTCGGATCTTGTACCCTCAGACTTTTATTTGCTTCGTTCTCTTCAAAATATCTTTCGTGGTGTATATTTAATTCATATGAGACCGTAAATTAGCACCTTGTTCAAGCTTTCGACGTTAAAGTTAGTTTCTTTTGTGAATGAGGAATTATGAAGCACATTAAAGAAAGCAAAAAGTCGATCATTACATAAATAAAGGACCTTTGAAGGACATAGAGAAAATGCAACATGGCTTTATAGACAACACAATAATGTACGTAGTATGATAAGCATTTTACTATTAGCCATTTTGCTATATGGTGTTTATACAGGAAGTAAAATTCTGTCTTTGAAATACCATTTCACTCATAAATGGAGCTCGGGAAGGCGATATGACGAAAGGAATGCCTTCGTAGAGGATTTTCGGAGGAAAACTAGCTTGTATTCGCTTTAGACATGGGGGGGATATGAAAAACGCACCTACAGTTTATTGTTCGCCGGAATTTGAATATGCATTAATTTAACAGTGTTCAGCTTATATGTGTCTCCTGATTCTATTTCTTATTCTTATTCTAACTGAAAAAAATTCCACATCCGTGATACAGTCTTAAAAGTGGTTTCATTTTATGCTGTAATAATATTCTCCTGTGTTTAAAAAAATTATTCTATTTCTTTGACTGAAATGGAAGTTTAAAGCTAAAAATAAGAATTTTCTATGCATTTGGTTTATCTACACCAGTCCTTTCTATGACAGCTCTGTCTAGAACTTCCATTCCAGTAAGAAGAGTTATAAATTTTTATGGCAAACGGAGAATGCGTATGCCCAGTAAAAAAGACCTTCCACTACAAAAAATACATTTTCCATATGTTCCGAATGTCTCGAAATTGTAGAAAACTGTCAAAAATGGATGAGAACTGTTTTGTTTTTTCTTTCTTTTTCAAATATTTTTCGTAAAATACTTTACAGTCTTAATAAACCATTAAAATTATCGCTAGGAATTTTGAATTTAAATTGGTAATTTTAGTAGAATTGTAAGTGAAATTGTATTTTTTGTAGCATGAAAAATCTAAACAGAAGCTATGCCGGAAAAGAAAGAATACAGGGGCCAGTGCATTTAAGGTATCCGACTACGTTCTGATCGTCAATTTTGAAGACATTTTTCCAAAAAAAATTTATTACTTTAATTTAAAGCTTATATTTTTAGCTTCCAAAAACTATTTTTGTTTTGTCTCTCCGGTGATTAGAAGTAGAGTTATGGCTGTTTTTGTTCTACACCATGAACCGGAAGTTGCTGTTTAAAAGGCCGGAAGTTGCTGTTTAAATGGCCGGAAGTTGATATTTAAGGGTCACAGACAAGAATATTTCATTTGAATACTGTTGGCGGTATATTCAAAAGATGATTTTGAAATATATGTATTATTATTATGTGCTTGGAAGCAAAATTACTTTCGAAATTTCAGTATCATATTTGTCAACATTTCCGTTTGTCTTTACATTCTGATTTCATTACACTTTGATTTAGCGTGCTTGCTGTTATTCAGTATTATTTTTTTATCTCATTCTGCCTTGTTATTTTAACATTGTGATAAAATATTTTCACTTTATTATTGTAAACGTCGTAATGGGTCGGCTTGGAACTTTTCGTTCTAAAAAACGGCGATTTGCTGGAAACAGATATACTGTGAAACTTTCTGCCAGTGAATCGAAACAAGGAAGCAATAAAACATTTTCTGAAAATTATAATGAAGCTAATAATGCTGCTGGTAATGAAGCTGGTAATAGAATACTCGATGTTAAAATTCTAAAATCTGTATTATCTGCATTATCCTGTCCAGTGTGTTTCAAAACTCAAAACAGTGAGAGTTTTAATAACGTGTCATACCAAAACAAGTGTTTGTTGAGTTGACAACATTGTGTCTTGGTTCCTATATAGGAGTAATACAGTTTAATGATGGATTTTTGGGTATGCTAAAAATATTGGCAAAACTTAATATGAAACATGGACAATATACTGTCAAGGAATATAACTGTGTTGACAAAACTCGGATTGTCGATTCAAAACGGCATTCTTTACATTCCGCAAAAATCACAAGAAAAACATTAAGATCTTCTTTAAAGAAATAATCTTCTAAAATAGAGGTAACAGAAGGTGTAATATACAAAACAGGGCAGTTTTAGCACTGTAATATATCGATTTCTAATATATTTTCTAAAGATAAAACTTTAAATTCGTTTTTTTAAAAAACTTGTTTTTGTCAACATTTCTAATACGAAAAACACCGTAACTTAAAATATTACTATAGCAATTTTATGATACTTCCCACAAATATTTTATAGAATATTGTGAATTAAATGGACTAAATGTTTAGGTTTATATACATATTTAAGATTTTTGCAGACAATTTTGTAAATGAAGAGAGAAAAATGTTTCGAAAAATAGCTAGTGTATGTACTCAAACAGGTACATTTAATAGACATTTTGCTTTATGACTTAGATTTTAGTCCATTTTATTCCTTATGCTTTAATAAATATAAGTGAAAAAAATAAAAGTAAAATATTGATAAATAATTTTTAGGATACTAATCTCGTGATACTGAAATTTGAATACATTTTTTATCCAAAATGTGAGAAAAAAGTAAAAATTACATTTTAGTAATATGTTTATAAACTGTTTCTATCATTTTAAGTAGCATTCTGCTAATTAACAGCAAAAATGAATTTATTTGTACACTTTTTCAAAATTAGGGTGTAGGGTTTATATTTATTTTAACTAACATTTATTTTAAGCTATCTTTTCTGTCAAGCCTTACTTCCCCCTGGAATTGCCAATGCCAGAGTATGTAAATTTTAGTAGAACGCGCAAAGTATTCAAATTTTTAGCAGAAGTAATTTGAGTTAAATAGAAAGGAAACGAGTTTGTAGGTGTGCTTTCTTGATTCACGAGCGTGAAGGTTGCTAGGTAGAAATTTAAAAACCGCGCGTTTCGGCCTGTGAGCCTTCTTCGGCAGTTAGTTGAATCTTTCAACTTCTTATTAAGAAAGTTTGCTGAAATCTCAGCTGTATCTTAGAACGCGGTTAAGTTAGTCACGTTTATAGAGCCACGTAGGTAGTGACTTGTTATTTATTCATTTTTAGTTGTACTTTCTTATTTTTATTTAACCGCCGGGTCGGCGTAGTTCGTGAGCGTCAAGTGAACGCATCTGTAACTTCTAAAGTGGAATAAACAGGGAGTTAAACCCTTCTTAAAAGTTTGTGTAATTCCAGTTCATAGCAGTCACTACTATTGTTGCGGGCAAGTTGGAGCCACGCAACACCACAAGGGTATCAAACGCAGTCGGATACCTTAACATTGAATAAATATGTATCTCAGTATTTCGGCGATATTTCGCCAAGCTCACGACGGTTTTTGGCGACTTATTTTGTCACCAAATTTGGCAAGAAATCGCTAGAAGCTTGGCAAGAAAATTTGGCAACCGTTTGGCGACACATTTATCCGGTCCCTGTATCATCGTAATATGAAGTGAAACCTAAAAGATACCAACAACATCCAGCAAACAGCCTAATAAATCTCAAAAGCAATCTCACCTCAACACCTCCCAATACCGACTATAGAGCGTATACAGATGGATCCAAGATACAAAACAAAGTAGGATGTGCAGCTTCTATTCTTCATCTCGCCAACACAGCTACAGAATGGCAAGGTCATCTAGAGGAACAGCGTTTTTTCGCTTTCTTAAAATTTAAATCAACGTTTATTATTTTGTTTACAGTGGACACCGAGCATTTTAATGATTTTGCAACTGTGCTTTGACTAAAAGGATTTTCTTTTATCATTAAACAACGTACCTTTGCAATAGTCGAAGATGTTCGTTTTTCCTTGGATACGTGTTTGGAATTTTTGTCCCACTTGAGGCTCCAATTCGACGTTTCTTTCCTTTCTTGTTGATGATATCAAGGCCATACCCTTCACTGATATCCCTCCTGAATCTCCCGATGTGTCACCTATGGATTTTTGTGCTTTCGGACTTTTAAAATCTGCATTATCCAAACGTTGTCCCTAACAGGACTCTGGAAAGCTGTTCGGGAGGAATGGGATAGAATATCTCTTCTGCCACTTCAAAAGGCATTATTATCCTGGAAATTGCGGTGTCGAAAGATAGTTCAGAATAAGGAATGTCAAATAAAACATTTAAAATAAAAGAATGTTATGTAATTTAATTTTGTGAATACAATATACATCGTCTAAAAATGTGTGAACAGCCTCTGTATACTATGCTTTTGCGGTTATTGTTTATATAGCATACATGGGAGCACCCCGTTCCTTTCAGCTTGTATTCTTTGGAGCACAGAGTTTTACGGAGCACTGAGTTTCTTTGGAGCGCTGAATTTTACGGGTGGCAAAGGTCGAGCCCATGCCGGTGGAGCACGTCAATGATAGCTTTTATCTTGTTATACACTCTGGTGTACTGTATGAGGAAGCGTTTGAAGGAGATCTGTACATCTGTTGGGTGCCCGATGTGGTGGTCAGCGGTCAATGGACACTGGAATAACTAGTGATCTACATTTCCTTCTTGACCACAGACACAACTGCCTCGTGTTGGAAAGATTTCTTGCGATGAAGTAAGTCGGATAGGTCCCATGGCCTGTGATGTACTGTACTGTGATAGAAAGTAATGCGTCATCGTGCGGGAGGTATCAATTATTGGTAACTGAGTGTACGTTCGACGACCTTGCAAGCTGGTGTCCCTTTGATCTTGCCACTTCTTTTCTGTTAAATATTTTAGGCATATTTTTAATGCTAATATTGGCCATGGTGTCTGGACGGGTGTGCCAATTTGTTCAGGGGCAGCTTGTTCGGCCCATTCGTCTGCTCGTTCATTACCCGCGCAGTTAGCACGCCCTCGGGTATACGATGTGCTGGCTGGTACTGGAGGTTATGGCGTCTTGGATTAGTCGAGCTATTGGTGAATTTTTACGAGGATCCTTGATTGCAAATATTGATAACTGGCTATCTGCTATGACGCGCACTGGATCTGCTTGGATTTGATGAAGAATGTGAAGGGTGTGTAGGATGGCCATTAGTTCCGCCTGGAACACGCTGTTCTGTTCCTGTAGATGACCTTGCCATTTTTTGTTCCATTTCTTTTAGGAAATTTACAGTGGATTTTGATGTGTGACTGCTAGCTTTGTCGTGACGGAGTCTCACAGACGGATGGCACTGAGGGTAAAGCAATGGTATTTCATTCAGAAAAATTCGCAATAAAATATGTTCCTGATAGTATTTGGAGTTAATCTTGACATTCTTTTGCACTCTCTTTTTTTTCAACTTGCCATTATAAGAAAAACCAGCAACAATCATGAATCCCTTAGAAAAACTTTCTTTCCATTCTTTGAACCATTTACTTAAATTTGTTTCTTCTCTTTTATGATAATAAATGGCTCTTTTTTTGTTACAATCTTCTAAATACACCCATGCTTCATCTATTGTGACAATTGTTTTCCATTTTCTCTGGATAAGTGTTTCTCATACAGCGTGTCCTGCGTTGAGCGATATGCTGTGTAAGAAGACGATGCCCATTGCGTTTTTTCGCTTTCTTAAAATTTAAATCAACGTTTATTATTTTGTTTACAGTGGACACGGAACATTTTAATGATTTTGCAACTGTCCTTTGGTTAGGGGGATTTTCTTTTATCATTAAACAAGGTACCTTTGCAATAGTCGAAGATGTTCGTTTTTCCTTGGATACGTGTTTGGAATTTTTGTCCCACTGGAGGCTCCAATTCGACGTTTCTTTCCTTTCTTGTTGATGATATTACCTATCGACGCTTTAGATATCACAAAACCGTGACTCTCACATCGTTTTTGGATAACGGAGTATGCATATTTCTCTTCGGAAAGAGCGTCAATGTAGCCTTCGAACCACTGCTTTGTTAAATTCGCCATTTTGTATGAAAACAAAACTTTCAAGCCACAGACGATAATTTTGACTTTTAAAAACATAATAAGATTGCAATTACTTCTTTTGCAGCAAACGGGTTTTTATTACCGCTTACCAAATTCGTCTAAAAAATGTGCGAACAGCCTCTGTATGTAACAATAAGTAACAACAACTAACAGTGACTCAGGTGTACTGGAGTACACCTCGCAAACTACGATCAATGCACCATGCATACTACAGAATCGAACCATGACGGATACACCCTGTACACTCATCAAACCATACCAACAGTCTACTCAATAGATCATAAGAACTGTGCACCTAATAAACTATATAAACTCCACATGAACTGTGCAAACGACATTTCCTATAAATATATGTACTGTCTGTATAACTAAGAACTGTTTCCCTTGCAAACTCTATGAACTCTAAACGTAATGACCTCTAGGAACTATATGAACTTAATGAACGTAATACGATTCGAATATCTTTGCAAACCCAATGAACCAAATGAGCTGTGTACCTTAAAAACTCTATGAATCGCCTAAAAACTCATAAAAAATGCATGGTAAATGTCAAATTTTAAAAGTTATATGTCAAATTTATGTATAATCAATGTGTTACCAAATGTCAAGGCGCTGTAAATGGCTTCCCAGTAAAGCAGTTTTAGGGTTGCCGCATTTGGCGAGAAATCGCCCACTTGGCGACAAAATTTGCGATATACCATGGACGGTTGGAGAACGTTCTGGAACGAATACTTACCGGTTTAGCCCAGAATGTTCCCGAACACAAGCCGAAAGCTATATAAACCCTGCTGGTCCACAGTCAATTAGTGTATGTCTCTCATCGAGTGTCTTCTAGAGTGTGCCTTGTTTAGCGAGCCGTGCGGAGCCGATCGAGTTGACAACCGGCCAACGAGTGTCGAGTAGGTCGTCGAGTGCACCGAAGGAGTCTCTCAGTGTATCGCTGTTAGTGCATCGTCGAGAGAGCGTGTTGAGCTCCGTGAACGACTGAACCGAAGAGTCGGGAGCTGTGCTCATGTGTCGTCGAGTGCATCGTGAGTTGTAGCGTGGAGAGTCTCGAGAGTACGTGGAGTTCCGAGAACGACGGAGCAGAGTCGGGATCTGTACTCTGGTGCTTTGCAGAAGCTGTCTCCACCGTGATAGCCTGATAACCTGAAGGCTGTGTCGCTGATCCAGTCAGCGTGTTTATAGTAGTTCATCGACGACTGTAAAACGTGTTTTGGAGCTGTCCTGACAATACTGGCTAATAAAGTGTGCTTCGATACTTCATCAACTGTCGTCGTTATTCACTCCAAATCTACAAACCCCGTACGAACGTGAAGGAAGAAAATAACTTAACAACTGGTGTCAGAAGAATATGAAAAACTGTAACAAATGTATTTTTAATGCATGTAATATATAATGAATGTACAGTGTCTCACAAAAGTGATGGGACACTTGTGCTTTACAAAAGGAAACAGTAATAAAATAAATTAAAAAAACATGTACACGTTATTTGTGGGTGTGTTTCATACTTAAATTTAGTAACAATTATTACATAGCGTACATTTTCTAGAAATATTAAAATTTTAATTTAATAAAAATACAATTGTTTAGAACGGTGCAAAAAATGGCTCACATAAGACACCATTAGATACTACTACTTACTACAATAAAAATATTTTTTGTGTTTTTATTTTTACTCAAAAGCAATTGGCAATAATTTATAAAATCGTCTGCAGTATTTCTCTCCAGTTTGTTTTGGAATTTTTGTGTTTTTTAGCTCTGTGCAGCCATGAATGCTAAACGAAAAGAAACTTTGCCTGAAATTCGAAAATAAGTTATTAATTTGCATATTGAACGTGAAAAATCTGTAAGAAAAACTGCTGAAACACTTAATATGAGTCATTCAACAGTTTTCAATATCATTAAACGATATAAAAAGAATCATATGATTCAGGATAAAAGAAGACCTGGCCGACCATCAAAGCTACCTAATGGAATAAAGCTAATTATCGTTCGAAATATAAAAAAAAAAAAAAATCCAACAATGAGTGCTCCTAAAGTTTCTGCTGATTTACAAGCATTATATGGAGTAATTGGTAATCCTGAGACTATTAGAAGAGTAATTCGATCTGCTGGATATCACGGTAGAGCAGGCAGGAAAAAATTCTTCGTAAGTGAAAAGAATAGAAAACTCAGACTGTCTTTCGCAAAATCCAACATAAATAAGAATTCTGATTACTGGAATGAAGTTATATTTGCTGATGAGAGTAAATTTAATATATTTGGTTCTGACGGTAGAATCTTGGTGTGGAGAAAACCCAGGGAAGAATTTCGCCAACAGAACTTGGTGCCAACAGCAAAACATGGTGGAGGAGGAGTTATGGTATGGGGTGTATGTCGTCCGCTGGAGTTTTTAATCTTGTTTTTATTGACAGTATAATGGATCAGTACAAGTATATCGACATTTTAAATCAAAATGTGAAATCTTCAGCCCGAAAATTGAACCTTCATAACGATTTTAAATTCTACCAGGACAATCACCCCAAGCACACTGCTTTGAATGTTAGATTCTGGCTGCTGTATAACTGTCCTGAAATAATAAAAATACCACCATAATCTCCAGACATAAATCCCATAGAGAATATTTGGCAAAAATTGGTATCAAGAATTCGTAAACACACCATTTCTTCAAAACAGCAATTAAAATCGGTGCTTCAAGAAGAATGGGGTAAAATCACTCCAGAAATCACAAAAAAAAAAAAAAAAAAAAAAGAAATAGTCGAATCCATCCGAAGAAGATTAAATCATGTTTTAAAAGTAAAAGGAAATCCAACAAAATATTAAAACCTTTAAAAAGTAAAATTTTTTGATAAATATTTGATGGAAAAGTAAGTGTCCCATCACTTATGTGAGGCATTTTTTGTTCCGTTCTAAACAATTGTATTTTTATTAAATAAATATTTTAATATTTTGAGAAAATGTATGTTATGTAATAATTGTTACTAAATTTTGGGAAGAAATTGTCAAAAATCGCCAAATTAGTCGACCATATGGCGACATTTTCATTCGGTCCCTGTATCACCGTAATGAGTATTGAAATTCAATAAATGCAATTGACCACTGTGTTAGCTGTAAATGTAATTCCACCCTCGTAGTACTTTTCAGTAATTTCTAAAAGCAGAAAGTACTAGAAATATCTCGGCGGCTGGTTGAAAACTATTTAAGGCCGAAGGGAGAGCATACTCAGTTGATAGAGAGCTCAGTTGCTTAGTTATTGTTGTTGCGAATTGTAGGTCCGCTTGAACTGAGATAAATCCAAGTTATCTTTCTCTTTAGATGCGCTTTGCATTTCCTTGTGTTTAACGTTCTTAGCAGTTTGATGCGTAACTACTGATTATACTGCGTGACACTGTGAACACTTGTACGAATATTTCTGTGAAAAATTCCAGAGTTCTGAAATACTTTTTTTTCATAAAAATAATTTTTGTTAATGTTAATGTTTTATCGAACTTGTGCCTTCAATCTACTATTAGCAACCCGTACCCACGCGACATTGTCTAGGAACCATTTGCAATAATAGAGGAAAATAAATTTTTTTTATTGTTTTATGTTTTATTGTTTTATGTTAGTAGTTAAAATAATTGAAATAACTGGAAAATAATTTTTGTGTTTCATCATTTTTTTTACCACTGCTGTTCAGGGCCTACACTTCTGGGTGGACTCAATCCAGAACTCTACCGCATCAGCGTAGAGAAACCGGAAGAGGAAGTGGTCTTCCCCGATGGGCATGTCGGTCGGATCTGGATCGGGATGCAGTACGATTCTGCGGGAGAACGTCTTGTCGTGTCGCTCATCAAAATCAAGAATCTCCCTTCCAGAGTCTACGGCTGTAATAACTGCTGCGACCCATTCGTTCGGTAAGTTTGTAAAATTGCTTTATGAAGTCAATTGAAGTACACTGGCCGAAAAAAAAGTGAGACATTTCTATATCTTCCGTTCTCTCCCGTAAACAGTTTTTAACAGTTAATGTTTAGTTTAAGCCACTTTCCTATCGTTCCTTAATTTCAGCTTACAACTTTCGGCCAAAACGTGTTTTTAAAAGCGTGGCTAATGCAAATGAAGGAAGAAGAAGCATTTAAAGTTGAAGTTCTGTCAGAGATTCTGACCAGTGCGCGTTCGCTTTTAGGCTACTCTCTCTTAAGCTATTATTACGCTCGGCCGTAATTTAGGCCCTTGATAGCTTCGCCGTTAGTTAACGTTTTAAGGGGCCAACTGTAATGGTTAAGTTTAGTTAAATTTTATTTCTTAGTATTCTTGAGTTCAAGCCCGAGTGGAGGTTTTGTTGTAAACTCCAAGGAGGAGTCGACTGTTAAATTTATTTTGAATAATAAAGGGTATTTAACCCTTCTTGAGTCCTTCTTCCTGTCTACTAAACTAAGCGATTATTCGCTTAACAGTTCTTAAAGTCCCTCATTTTTAGCTGTAACTTAAAGACTGGAATCTTCCAAACCTATATTATAGATTTTGATTTATTATAAATGTCGTTTTAATTCTATGAAGAAACTCTGTACATAATTTATGTCCTCTCTTATTTGTTGTTGATAGATTTTTGATTGAATCGCATCCTTTTAGATATTTTCATTTTTTTAGAAATATGGGTTTGGCAACAATTTTTCATCGTATTTCTCATGTCACTATTTTTTAAGGTATTGGCATATTTCATTTTATTATTATTTTTTATTGTCATTTTTTTTTTGGTAGACGGTTGCACGGATTTTGTCGATTTTTCGTTTGGCGAGTAATACGACTTATGGTAAACCCATTGCTGGATAAGTTATTTATGGTAACCGATACTTTGTTGTCATTTTATTAAAAAAATAATGCGCATCGTTTTCAATACTTTCATTCTTTTAGAAATATGGGTTTGGCAACAATTTTTCATCGTATTTCTTTTATCACTGTTTTTAAGAGATTGGCATTATTGAGTTTCCTGTTCTGTTCGAATGATATTGAAAAGTTTTGCATGATTTTTTCCCTTCAACGGAAATTAGGTTCATTTTTATTAGGATAATTAATATTTGTATTAAGGGATATAGCTTATATCATTGTAATTTTTTTCTCTTGAAAATATAAGATAAAATATCACTAATGATGCTTTGCTTTTCAGAATTTTTTCTTTTTTGTCTTTTATGTTATTCCGTGCTCATTTCACTATTTTTAAGATATTGAAAAGTTTTGAGTGATTTTTTAGGAAACAAAGTTCTTAACCTCCTTTATACCATTTGAATTCTTAAGATTTCGCAAAGGGAAGTTGGTTAGTTTATTTATTAGGATAATTAATATTTGTATTAAGGGATATTGCTTATTTCATTGTAATTTTGTTATACGTAATAACTTTTTTTATGAAGTTGTTCTGCAGAGTAAAATTCTGCGCATGTTTTAAATTTAATGTTTGGTGTTCCTTTCAGCCATTTTTCCGGTACATTTAAAAGCCAGACGAAGTCTGGCAACGAAGCTGCTATTTAATAATAATAGTATCAGAATTAATAATAATATTAGTAAAGCGTATTGTATTTATGATAAAATTATATTATTGATTTTGATTTATCATAAATGTCATATTAATTATATGAAGAGATTGGTAATTTGCGGGCAATTTTTGCTTTTCGCATGTAACCTAAAACGCAATATAATGGAGATTATACAATTTTGAAACTGATTGTAGTGTGCATAGTTTTACAGATCAGCTTTCTATTTATAAAATAGTTATGAAACTATTCCTTATGAAGAAGGAAAGGAAACATCTCGCAAATGAATGAATTGTTGCTAGGGGGAGGGAAAAACTGATATCTTTCAGATTTTATATTACGCCCAAACGAGCCTTTTTCTAACTTTTGCGGTTACCTTTATTTTTTTAAATACCGTGTTCATCGCACTTAAGGGGACTCATACACCTTAAAACCCATAAGATCTTCGAATAGGTGACTGTTGCAAGAATTGGGATAACTTATTTATTTTAAAAGCAATTACTTCAAACTTTTTACAGCTGACTACATAATATAGCTGCTTTCTGAAATAGTCATCAGAAAGTTTGTGTTGCCACAAATATTTTATAATTTAATCCGCTTTGTGACAACATTTTTCGTCATGTTTCCACCTTGCGCGCACAGTTGAAAATATTCTGTCGCATAATTTAATTCCATATTTAATATATAGCTTTTATAACATTTGGAAACTACTGTGAACCTAACATTCTAAAAATTTCATGTTAAAATTTTTATTTTATTTGGAGTTGAGTTTATAAAATGTATTTTATTAAAAAAATTTGTAATCTTTTCGTCCATAAAATTTTTTAATATTAAAATATTTATCAGATTTTTGGTTCAGTTAGAAGATAGTGCTCATGAAAAGAATTCCATCCAATTTCAAGTACGTACCATGAGCCATTTTTAAAATATCATGCGCGCAAGGTAAAAACATGGCGAAATATTTTGTCACAAAGAGGATTAAATTACAAAAATATTTGTGGCAACACGAACTTTCTGGTTACTATTTTCCAAAGCAGCTATATTATGTAATCCGCTGTAAAAGGTTGGAAGTCATTGCTTTTAAAATAAATAAAATATTCCAATTCTTGCAACAGTCACATATTCGAAGATCATGAGGGGTTTAAGGTGTATGAGCCCCCTTAAACTATGAAATTAAATTCAACAGCAGTACCGCAAAGTAATTTTAAAATGAACATATCTTTAGATCTTTCCGTTTTTTCTCGCGCGCTGCGGATAATTTTTTTTTTTTTTTTTCGATGTTGCCATTGCTCGCTTTAATATCTTTAATCAAAAATTCGTTAAAGTTTTACAAAGTATTAAATCGATAATAAAACAAATTACAAATTCGGCTCCTAAATTTGGAATTCCAAATTAGGGCTTCCAGATGCCCATATTCGGTGGAACATTACGTTATCCGAAATTCGATGGCCCTTAGGTACCGTTGTTTTACCACGGTGGGAGAAATATACATACATTTATGCAGATTCTTCATTATTTAATTTTTTTATAATATATGACGATAATATTTCTTGGCAACAGTTTGAAAAGGGAATCAGCGCAAAATGCCAGAAAGAAATTAATAGTTTTTCTGGGCAAACTGCCCTTTTGGACTAATAAAATCTAAAAGCTTTCAGGACGTTTTTGAACGTTTTGTGATGTACCTTTATTAAAATTCGTCGTCTTCGCACTTAGAATACATAAAATTTAAATCAACAGCAATATCACAAAATATTTTGAATTTGCGATGCACAGTCTCACGCGGTAAAGATAAAAATGTTTTTTTTTTTTTTTTTTCCGTACATTGCTCGCTTTGAAATCGTTGAGTTTGTTAAACAAAAATTCGTTCAAGTTTTCCAGAATTTTAAATAGATAAGAAAACAAATTCGAAAATAAAAATTCGGACTTCCAAGTGTGCGTGTTCGGTTGGAGGACTATGTTATTCAAAATTGGGTGGCTTTAGGTATCTACGTTTCTTCACAATGCGAGAAACATTCATGCAGATTCTTCATTACTTAGTTTCTTTAAATGTAATATATGGCGCTATTTGGTGACAACAGTTTGAAAAATGAATCGACGCAAAATGCCGTTTTAAATTAATAGCCCTTTTGAGCTAACGCTCTTTGATTGTGCTAAAAATGCTAGAATAATGGTTTATTCAATTTTCGCGTTCAGTTTTCCGTATATGTAACATTTTACTGAAGTCGTTTCACCATACGGTTAAATGTTCCCAAATTGCCATTTAAAGCCTTTTCTGTGTGCCGCTTTTGTTGAGTAAATGTACCATCAATCACCATCTCCAGAAACTGTAACTTGGGGGTGTTCTCGGGTCTCTAAGAAAAGTTAGTACCTTACCCCGAAGGGGCCGTTAACATCAGCATCACCCACAAAAGACGTTTTTTACTTGTTCCGGCAAGTTTCTTTCACTAAACTCAAGAAGAGCAGTCGATCAACTTTGCTTTTTCTTCGATTGTTTCGCATTCTTTTCCGACATTTTTGCTCGTACTCACTTAACGAAGAGAAAAATATCTGATGTGGACATCACACGACTTCCTTGTACGGTATATTAACCCTTTGCGGCACAGTCTGTCCGGTCTGGACAAACCTAAAAATATCCTTTTGTACGCACAGAAAAATCGAATGAAAAAGAATTTATAGGTTACTGTAGGTTACTCTGAAAATTCTTTATTTATAGTAGATGGCAGCTCAACCAAACCAGTTCATATATTTTAGCCATGTTTAGTTTTTTAAGACACTCATTTTTCAAAGAAATCTTCCAGATTTTTTTAGGGTATAAAAGGAATTGTTTGAAATGAAATTTCTATGTTATTTCTTTGGCTGTATGCTAATCTCCTTATTCTACATTAGTTTTAATTTTTTACCTTGAAATCTTGCCTAAAATCAAACGGCGAACCCTAGGTGTGCACAGACCGGGCTCACCGATCATCTAGGACAGTGCTCCGTAACCGGTGTGCCGCGGCACACTGGTGTGCCATGAGTAGGATATAGGTGTGCCGCAATCAAATACATGTATTTGACATTTTGCAATTTTTTATCATGTATTTAATACACAATGATAATTTTTTTTCCTTAATAATGTCTATTTTAAATGTTTTTATATATTTCACTGTTGTGTGGTTGTGTGTGTGATTGTAAGTGTGTCAGCATTTGAATTTTTTCGGCACTTCCTTGATAACTCGGAACTCAAAAATATATAACTTTTTTTTAAACATAAATTTAAACGAAATATATTGGTTTCAGACCATTTTAATTAAAAATAATAGCTCTAAAACTGTTTTTTTTTTTAATTTGAAATAAACCAATCAAATTGAAGAATTTTTTTTTTTTTTTTTTTAATTTTTTTAAAAAAATTTCGCAGTCAGTAAGAATTTCGTGTTGCGTTGTCAGATATTGAGTCGAATATAAAACTTTTGTGTTCATTGAAGCAAGCGCAGGTATCACATTGATAATTATTATGATTGCATATAAATAAATATGTTATGGTTTTATAATTGTATATTTTTCAAATTAAAAACAAAAATTTATTGTAAATTTTGTGTATAAATCAATACATATATACATTAGCTTTTGGTGTGCCACGAAATTCCAGAAACATTTTTTGTGCGTCGCAGGTGAGAAAAGGTTCCGGAGCACTGATTTAGGACAACTGAAAGTCTGTATTCTTTGTTTCTCCACATCTCATCGGTCATTTCATCGACAACAATGCTCGTTTCAGCACTCTTTTCGAAGCTCTATTCAATCAGTTTGCCCGCTTTGGACACACCCACAGAATTAAAAGGATTATGTGCTATCTTCACAAAATTTTACTTGTGTACTCCTCTAGGCTTCCTTTCTTTTATTTATTATTATTATTATTATTATTATCGAAACTCCGACTTTAAAAGGTAACGTGCCTGAAAGGGTTAAATTGTACGCATTTTTGTTGCACTTTCCTTAAACTTACTTCCTGGAATTTCATTAGAGATATATTTCGTTTTCAAACAATTCAGTTCTCACTTCGCAGCGAGGCAAAAATACATAAAACTCAAAGCATCTTTATTAAAATTTATAAAATAAAGAAAAACTTAAAGTGCAATTAAAAAAGACACATTTTACAATTAGAATTAGGATTTCTACCCAAAAACAAGTCGCTTTAGCGACATAGCGGTAAAAGTCCCTGAATACTGGTAGTTCGATCCGTGGTTCGATTCACGCGAACGGGCAGGCTGCATGATTCTTTTCGTGGTTTTATTATCAGGACCACACTAAACTGACGAGAAATCACCAAAATGGGCGACATTTTGGTCCGTTCCCTGTATAAGTGTAATGGGTATTGTAATTGATCCTGTATATAACTGGAAGAAAAACTAAGGGCCTGGCTCAGGCTCGAAACTTACCATCAGTTCTTGGGAAAACCTTTTAATTACTACAACAAAAGGAATAAAATTTCCTGTAGCTCTCTCTGTTACAAGCCTGAGTAATTTAATTGTAAATCAATCCTCAAGAATTCTTGTATTGCCATGATTTCACTGCAGCTAAAGTGCATAATGCCAATTTAAATGCATAATGTGCAGTATTTAAAGTTTTGTTTATAACTCATAAGTACTGTGTTCACACAAATGTAACCATTTTTAATATCTTTGTTTTGTAACACTAATCAATGTGCCCTATGAGTGGATCTCGTGTGGCTCTAACATGAGACGGCTGTTTGTTTGCCTTCGAGGAATTGCTTTTAAATTTTTTTACTTCGCTAAAATTAAATTAACCACGAAAAGAATCATGCAGCCAGCCCGGTGTATATGTTATTTTAACATATACACGAGGCAGTTTACCTAAAAATACTCCACGATCGCATCCCTCTCTTTTATGTAGTCCCTAAGGGAGAGGCAGGTAAATAATAATATTAATGTGCAAACAAGCCATTGGGCCAGCGAGCGGGAAGACAAAGTTTTTGGTGCACAACATTAAAAGTTAACTTTTGGTCCCACTGGGCCAAAGGCTCTGAAGTTGCTGCAAAAAATGACTTAATTCAATATCCTGCTAGGAGTTTCAAACGTAAACAAATAGCTGCCAGGTTAGGCCTGGCTCCACTTAAACTTTTAGATTGTTGATACCTATAGACATAAAAACCGGAACATACGAACAACATAATTCAATGACTTTTAAAGCAAAAAATGCACTTCGCAAAATCTACGCCTAAAATCACAGAACTCACTTTGTAAGGATTTTAAGTTTTACTAACGTTTATTTTATTTTAAATCTTTACTATCACTTCTTATTTTCTACTTCCGGCCAGAATTAAAAGCTTTAACTTATTTATGCAAATTTGTCTTGCGAACGCCAAGTACTTAAGTTGTGGCTTTTTGCCAAGCAAGAGAGAGGAAGGAGTGATTAGGAGCAGGCCGCTTGCCATAGCAGTTTTACTCGGTTGCTGGTTGCCTTCAAGGCCAGAGGTTTAATCCTCTTGATAATTTTAAACGTATCGTAGTGTTAACAGTTCTCTGTACTACATACGGCCTTTCCGTTAATATACGGCCAATCTTCAAGTAGGCCCTTGTTTATTATTCCAAAGTTAAGTTAGAGTTTAGTTAATATTTTTATATTCTTACGTTCAGACCACAAGTGGTTGGTCTCTGTATTCCGAAGTCCGGAAATCATTGTAAAGAGAGAAAAATAAAGGGTTTCGTATACCCTTCCTGTGTATCTTGTCTACTTCCCACATTTATTGAACATAGCTTTAGTAAGCTCCCTGTTCCGAGTCAGGTCATTTAATGTTCCCAAAGCAAGTAAGGAGGAACACTGAACCTGATAACTTAGTTAAGTAAAAGAGTAGATAAATATATATAATATGTTTAGTGCAGCCGATTTCAGTGAAAATGAATGGTGCACAACTAGATGTTACAGCATTCTTATGGGACTGCTATAACATCTAGTAAAATTTCAACGTTCTGTGCCTTCTTATATTAAAGTTATGCTAGGAACACTGCGAAAAAAAAAAAAAAAAAAGAGGGGGGTTATATCTCTCGTTCTACGGGGCCAATTGACGAAATTCAACTTGTGTTTTTAATGTCTCGAAAGTGCGATTTAGGATATATATTAGATTTATATATAACATTGTTCTAACGTAGGTATTTTGATACAAAAATCGGACTTTTTATGAAATTATATACCAATTTTTTTCCCTGTTTGATTCTACGACGCAATTTTTCAAATAAATAAATAAATAAATAAATAATTTTTGCAATAAATTTTTGAATTTTTGCTGAGAAATTTACGGATAAATTCATAAATTTATCTTGGCGCATTTTTTTTTCAGTTTGCGCCAAGAATAATTGCAACCTGTTTTCCTTTCCTTTGTTTTATTGTACAGGAGCGGAAAAAGAATTCATTTTTCATACTTTCAAGTACTTTTAACACAGTGTGTAAACCACATTTGGTGTTATTATCGCTTAAAACAAATATGCCATATTTCAAAACAAGCCGATACGTAAATCCACGTATATTTTTGGAAATTTTTAATAAAAAAAACTTAATAACAATTTTTTGTAGGTATGCTTAGAAATACATCTATTTTAAGACGACGGTAAAAATTTTGTAGGTTATAATTCAAAATTTTTTTCCCAAAAATTTATAAAAATGCTTTAAAACTACAAATTAAAAAAATAAACCAGAAAAATGGGTGAATTTTATTTGGAACGAACCTATATTTCGAAATGGGAAAGGAAGTATCAGATAAGTTTAATAATAATAATAAAAAAAATAAATGAATAATAAAAAAAAAAAAATACCAGATTCGATTAGCACGGAGGAGCTAAAATTTTGAGAGCTAACGTTTTAAAAACTACTCGTGCGATTTTTACAAAAATTGGCATTTTGAGTTGTAGAATCGAAATGTGGAAAGAAATTGGCATGTTATTTCAGAAAAAGACCGATTTTGTTTCAGAATATAGGTTAGAACAATACTTTTTATAAAAGTAATACGTATTCTACGTAGCACGTTCGAGACGCGAAAAATGCAATTTGAATTTCGTCAATCCACCCAGTAGAATAGAAGATATAGAACTGTAATTTTTTTTTTTTTTTTTTTTTTTCAGTGTACATCTCTTTTTCTGTTTTAACTATGAATTCTTACAAAATTTTATTCAAATCTGGCGATTAGGTTTTTAGAAATTCGACTTAATGTGCAAATTCTTGTAATTTTGCCACAAGGGTATATTTACTCAGTTTTCTTTTCCCAGTGATCGGGCAACATGTCTGAAGCAATTTGTCAGAATATTTACTTAATTTTATATCAGGGTAAAGTGGTGAAGATCATTTAAGTAGCTTTTATGTAACACACATTAAATATTACATTTAACTCATGTATCTTAAGGCCACTTCATATGTAGATTTTTTTACTTCCTTGTACGAAGTAAAATGGAAGTATTGTAATCGCGAAAAGTTTCACACAGCATAATTCAACGAAAATATCCATTTTGACCTCTATCGAATGCAATTTAACGATGTTTTTGCTTGATATCTGTATGTAAGAACAGAATGAAAGACTCTTTTCCTCCAAAAAAAAAAAAAAAAAATATAAAACTGCTTTAAAATGAAATCTGAAGAGAATTTTTCGTGGCGTCTGTACGAACGTATGTACGTACGTACCTGGCATAACTCAAAAACGAGTAGCCTCAGAACGTTGAACTTCTGTATATAAGACTCCAATAACATGTAGATGTAAACCTCGTATTTTGGTTGCAATCTGCCGCACCAAATATCTATAAATAAATTTATATATATATCCACTGTGTTACCCGGTTCAGTGATCACAGTTTCTTTACTCTTATGCGTTTGTAAATTGTGCATTTTTTGCTTTAAAAATGATTGAATTATGTTATTTTTATCTTCCTGTTACGGTTTTTATGCCTTTCGTAATTCTGAAAGCAATATTTGTACAATTATCAACAATTTAAAAGCTGTTTAAGTGCGGTTAAGCCTAATTTTTAAATAACATGGCGGACATGTTTGTTTACATTTGAAATAGCAGAATAGTAGATTTGTCGCCAATCTAGAGAGACAAGGGCTTTGCAACAGCAAAGATAACGCCTTCATTTTTTATTGCGGGTTAAATCATGCTTAATTCTTTCTGAAATTTTTTGGAGGAAATAAGTGTTTAAGATTTACTTCGTAATTTTGAATATAGATATTTTGAGTTTTTATGTACTTTTGCCTTGTCGCGAAGTGAGAACTGAATTAATTGAATGCGAAATACTGAATCGTCTGTGAAAAGCTGTTTCTTTTTTTGTTTTGTTTGCTTAACTTCTTTTAGACACCGTTCTAGATTTATTATAGCATTTGAATAGAACATATGGCAACGATTAGATAATTCTTCAAATGATATAAATTTTGTGCATTCTGAGTTACAATATGAACGAAATATAATAATACTGTTAAGTGAACCTATCGCCAGAGTGTCGCTATGGTAAACAAATAGAGTGAATTTTAAAGAATGCATTTATTCTATTGTGGTTTATGCGCTGTCGGCGAAGTAGATTTAATTCAATCCAATAAGTTTAAATGAAATGCAAGAAAAAAATGCGTATAATTTAATATTCCGTACAAGGAAGTCATGTGGTGCATACATCAGATTTTTTATGCATGTGAATAAATACCATCAAATATGCAGGTTCGTTTTATTCATGAGACCCTTTTACATCTGCGAAGACATATTATATGATTTTAAAATCGTTGTTTTGCTATTGATACGTTAAAAGACTTATTTATAAAACAAATTATTATAAATTTAAATACTGAAAAAATTTTCTGACTTTAATATATTGTTTTCAGTTTTGATAAATATACTTTTTACTACCGACTTCTCGATTTCTAAACCAGCGGTCGTATTATCGTTGCCAGAAAATGAAACTTAAAGTAAACAGTTGAATGTTTTAAAAGGATTTTTTATTTTATGACCAGGCAATACTTTTTCATGATCAACTTTGTTTACTAACATGAAGTCTTTTAACTGCATCATTTTTCATAATGGAAATTTTATTCCTACGTTTTAAAAATTTTGTATTTTCAATCTGAATATGTTCATAGTTTGGGAAGCGTTCTGAAAAAAAAAAAAAAAAAAATGACATAAAGTATTTTTTTACGATAATAATTATAGCCCAAAATTGCTATTAATTTCAAAACGGAATTTTGTTTCGATTCACTTTTCAAACCGTTGCCACCAAATTTTATCGCCATTTTAAAGAAACTAAATATTGAAGAATCTATATGAATGCATGAATGTTTCGTGCATTGTGAAGAAACAACGGTACCCAAACCATCCAGTTTTGAATAATGTCCTCCAACAGAACATGGGCGCTGGAAAGCTCGAATTTGGAATTTCAAATTTGTTTCATATTTTGTAACACTTTAACGAATTTTTGATTAACAAACTGGACGATTTCTAAGCGAGCAATGGCAACACTGTACGGAAAAAAAAAAAAGCATTTTGATCTCTACCGCGTGAGACTGCTCATCAGTAATTTTAATGATATGCTAATTTTAAATATTTTGTGATATTGCTGTTGAATTGAATTTTATGCTTTGAGCGCGAAGAACATGATATTTAATACATAATAAAGGTAACACACAAAACGTTGAAAAAATGCCCTTTTGGGCGTAATACAAAACTTGAAAAAGCTTTTAGATTTTTTTTTTTTTTTTGGTTATTTCATTATAGTTAACATTAAAAATCGTAAATTTTAGTTAGGATTGCATTTTATTTCAATATGCCATGAACATTTCCCTTAGTATATTACTGTTGTCTTATCTTGCATTAAATATTGGACAAAACGAAAAAAAAATTGTTTCCTTTCGTAAACTAACTGTTAAAATTATTACTTCTATAACCAGAGGGCCATGTAAACTTTATATTTAACCAAGCAAATAAGAAAGAATTATAATTATAAGAAAAACACTACATGGAAGAATTACATGTCAAAAGTAATAAAGGTAACATAAAGCAATTACTCTTGGATAAGAGGAAAAGTTATGTCCATGCAAAAATCTGTGGAATCTCTTTAACTAAGGGTTCAGATGTTAGATGTTTCAATTTTTTTTTTACTGTTGCCATTTAGCGTTAGGTTATACTTCTAATTTTTACACAAAAATCTATTTTAAAGTATTAGAATAATAAAATTACGATGAGTTTTAGCAAGGAATATCTATTCTATCATTATCTATTATTATATTCTATCATTATCAGCTGAATCAGACTAACCAAAAAAAAAAAAAAAAAAAAAAAAAAAAAAACTTAAGGAGACTCATACATCTTAAAAATCCATAAGATCTTTGAATATGTAACTGTTGCAAGAATTGGGATAACTTATTTTAAAAGCAATTACTTCCAACCTTTTACAGCTGACTACATAATATAGCTGCTTTCTGAAATCGTAATCAGAAAGTTTGTGTTGTCACAAATATTTTTATAATTTAATCCGCTTTGTGACAAAAAGTTTCGTCATGTTTCTACCTTACGTGCACCGTTTAAAACATTCTGTTGTATAATTTAATTCCATATTTAATATATAGCTTTTATAACATTTGGAAACTACTGTGAACCAAAATTTCATGTTAAGAATTTCATGTTAAATTTTTATTTTTATTTGGAGTTTAGTTTATAAAATATATTTTATTAAAAAAATCTGCAATGTTTTCGTGCATAAAATTTTTTAATATTAAAATATTCATCAGATTTTGGGTTCAATTAGAAAATAGTGCCCATATAAAGAATTCCATCCAATTTCGAGTATGTACCATTAGCCATTTTTTAAATATTATGCGCGCAAGGTGGAAACATGACGAAAACTTTTGTCACAAAGCCGATTAAATTACAAAAACATTTGTGGCAACACAAACTTTCTGGTTAATAGTTTTCAAAGCAGCTATATTATGTAGTGAGCTGTAAAATGTTGGAAGTAATTGCTTTTAAAATGAATAAAATATCCCAATTCTTGCAACAATCCCATATTCGAAGATCATAAGGGGGTTTAAGATGTATTAGAGTTTGTCTAAAAAGGCATCAGGAAAAAAATTCACAAATCAATGGATTTATTTAATTTCATTGTGTAAGCATTTTTTTTTTTTTTTTTTTTTGGACGAACTCCAGGAAATAATTTTTTTTTATTATACATCCTCTGAAATTGACTTTGTTTGAAAGAAACTAAACTTCATTAATTAAATTTTAAATAATTCTTTTTCCTCCTTTAGTATTTATGTCCTTCCTGACGAAAGAAGATACGTTCAATCGAAAATGAAGAAGAAAACTTGCAATCCGAAATTCGAAGAAAATTTTGTTTTCCAGGTAAATATATATTTCAATTTTTTCCATAAAAAAACTATATTGTGTAATAAAGAAGCCCTATTATTGAACTAAACGACTCAAAATCAAACCCTGACGCTTATCACTGCAATTATATTAACAAGAACTATCTGATTTCAACATGCAATCAAAATATTTTCTAAAATATTTTATATATAGTTTAGATAAAATGTTGCATATCTATCAAAAAGTGTGTAGAGACATTAGGTTATTTTTGGAAGCAGGCAAGATGAAAAATGAGCAAACGCTTTCGCCGGGAATCGAACCACAGACCTCTGGAATATCCGCCTAGCATGCTGACCACTACACCAAGAAGGCACGCTAGGAAAGCAGGAGAAATACCTTATATACTCCCCTTTTGGTACTATTCGGTTTCGAGGGCCGTATAAAAATTGCAGCGAAAATGTATGCGCAAAAGCGCCAAATGTAGTAAACGCGTCGATTTAACAGCGCGCCAAATCTAGCGTACGCGCTGGTTTCAGATTGCGTAAATTTATATAGTTCTATATTTCTTAAGACGCCATTGAAATACTAATTTAATTTTAAAATCCTTTTTTGATATCCTACGGATTTAACAATTTGGGAATTATCCATGACGAAAAGTCGGCAATAGAATTTTGGGTAAAGTGCAGAATCACCCACTGTTTGACGCGTTTTTAAAAATTGCACATACTCGGTATCCAGTGCACATCGACCTATTTTCACTTTAAAAAAAAAAACCTAGAATTGCACAAAAATGGCACTGCGCACACCCTTGACTTTATCTATATGCACATCGACCTATTTTCACTTAAAACGTAAAAGAAAATTGACAAAAATCCAATTGTTTTTACCCTTGTAAAAAGCGGCAAACAAATAAGTGAGGGATTCTGCACTTTACCGAGAATATTTTCAAAGAAAAGGCATCATTACTTACATAAAATTACGTTTGAACAACCAACGAGATGAAATTATGCTTTAGCGATAAGTCGGTAGCGAAATGGCGATGCAGGCATCCATTCAGTTATGTTCAGCAATTTTTATATAAATTATAACAATAATCTGAAATAGTTATTTACTCTTATGCTTCCATTTAGTGATGTTTAGCCTTTTTCATATAAATTATAATAATAAAAAGGTATTATACGAAATTAACCTTTCATCTAAATTAAAACATCAATCTTAGATAGTAATTTACTATTATACTTCCTTTCTTGCCGCAATTATTTTTGGCAGCATTGCATCAACAATAGTTTGGCGATATTTTACGGGCCTCGAAACCGAATAGTACCCCACCTTTTTTAAAGGGCGACTAGGGCTTTAGGGAACATTGTCGCCAAATCCTGGGTGTGCAGAGTCATCATCCGCAACCCTTTTTTAGTTCGGGCGCCACTGTAGAGACATTAGGATTTATTTAGAAGCAGGAGTCATAAAATATTAGCAACCGCCTTCGCCGGGAATCGAATCACGGACGTCTGGAATACCGGCCCAGTGTGCGAACCACTACACCACGAAGGCACGTTAGGAAAGCGGGAGAAATACCTTATAAGTGCAATAAACCTAAAAATTAGTATGATTTTATGAGACGTGTATGATATTCGTAGCGTCAATGAATCATAAAATGGTGTTATTAAATGTTAGATGAAAGAAATTAATGAAAAGGAGAAATTAAAAATCGGAAATTGTTGTCTGCTGTCAACAAGGGGAGAAAAGGTAATAAAAAAATTATTTTAAATATCCTATATTCCCGCATATAACGCGGACATGAAACTCCAAACTGCATTTATTAACTTTTAAGTACATTCGCTGTATAAGTGGACCCTTTTTAAGCGCTCTATAACGCGCTAGTTTCACAAAACCTCTACATATAATAAAAGAAAGAGTCTGGTACATAGGTGCATCTAGACAAGAGCCAGTGCACCTCGAAGCGATTTTTTCGAAATTCGAATTTTTTTTTTTTTTTTTTATTTTATGTTTTGTGACGAAATCGCGTCATTTTGAGACATCATGGGCTATAGGTAAGAGAGATTTTACTCTAGACACTCCATTTTCACATCGTCATGAAACGTAGGCACTTAGCTATTTTACGAACTTAAAATAAATTTCGTGTTTCAATACGAATTTATTTAACAAAGGGAGCTTAACACCTTTTCAACGGGATTTTTTCTAAAAACGTTTATTTTTAAAAATGTACAGTTTATTTTTCTTTGATTTTGGGACACGTTAAACTTTCATCCTTGCGACTGCTTTTACAAAAAGAATTTTAGAAAAATGATAATATTTTGTATATTTAAAAAAAAAAAAATTTTAAAGAAGCTTCCGAGTACACTTCTCACATCTCTCATCTTTAAAAATGTGATTTTGGCAACAATTTTCCTGTCTTATTGTTGTTGATAGATTTTTGATGAAATCCCATCATTCTGAATAGTTTCATTCTTTTAGAAATATGAGTTTGGCAACAATGTTTCATCCTATTTCTTATGTCACTGGTTTTAAGAATTTGGCATATTTCATTGTCATTTATATATATATATAATACATTTTTATTGATTTTTTTTTTGATAAAGTTGTTTTGCAGAGTAAAGTTCTGCGCGGAATTTTATATTTTTTGAGTTACTTTCATGTTATTTTTTCTTCTTTCACCGTTTGTAAGATATTGAAAAGTTTTGCATGATTTTTTTCCTTCAACGGAAAGTTGGTTAATTTTTTTTATTAGGATAATTACTATTTGTATTAAGGGATATAGCTTATTTCATTGTAATTTTTTTTCTCTTGAAAATATAAGATAAAATATCATTAATTAGACTTTGCTTTACGGAATTTTTTGTTTTTTGCATTCTTTTATGTTATTTATTGCTCATTTCACATTTTTTAAGATATTGAAAAGTTTTGAGTGATTTTTTTTAGGAAATAAATTTTTAACCTCCATTATACCATGAGTTCTTAAGATTTTGCAAAGGGAAGTTGGTTAATTTAATTATTAGGATAAGTAATATGGATATAGCTTATTAGTCCAAAGGGATTTGAATCCCGAAGGACTGTTAGTTTCGTTTTGGCATTTTGCGTCGGACTCATAAATGTCGATTCACTTTTCAAACTGTTGCCAGAAAATGTTAGAGTCCTGCATTATATTTGAAGAAATTAAATAATGAAAAATCTGCATAAATGTATGTATATTTCTCGTATTGTGATAAAACAACGGTACATAGAGTCATCGAATTTTGAATAACGTAATCCTCCAACGAATATGAGCACGTGGAAGACCAAATTTGAAATTTGTTTTATGATCGATTTCCTATTTTTTAAAACTTTGACGAATTTTTGATTAACAAACTCGAGGATTTCAAAGCGAGCAATGGCAACGTTGTGCAGAAAAAACATTTTTATCTCCAGCGCGTGAGTCTCTGTATCGGAAATTCTAAAGATATGCTCGTTTTAAAACTATTTTGCGATATTGCTGTTGCACTGGATCTTATGGTTTAAGTGCGAGGAACATGATATTTAATAAAGAAAGGTAACACACAAAATGTTAAAAAACGCCCCTTTGGACGTAATTTAAAATCTGAAACATTTCAGATTTTTTTTTTTTTTTTCATTGTAATTTTGTTATACGTAATAACTTTTTTTTTTAACGAAGTTGTTCTGCAGAGTAAAATTCTACGCAGTTTTTAAATTTAACGTTTGGTGTTTCCTTCAGCCATGTTTCCGGTACATTTAAAAGCCAGACGAAGGCTGGCAGCGAAGCTGCTAGTATGAAATAAAAATAATATTGCCAAACATTAAACATATTACACTGGTGTGCAAAACTGTGTGCAACAATGTAAATTTTAATCAGATAGCCATGAAATTGCAGGAAAGGGATTCTTGCCATCAGTACAATGATCTCGCAATTCAGTAGAAAGGTCATGCGGATGTAAATGGCAGGAACAAACCATCACGGGCAATGTAAGTGTACACAAAACGCTCATCTGAAGACTGAGTACTTTTGTGACATATAGCTAGAAGGAATCACCTGGAAGACTTCACACGTGGGAAAATTATCAGAAAGCTGGAAGAGGGGCGTAGGGTGACCAGTGTAGCTGAGGAGTTCGGAATCAACAAAAGTGTTGTTTCGCGCGCTTGGAAAGCCTTTCAAACTATAGGTCCTGCTGATAGAAAGGTTGGCGATTGCCGCTACACGAAAACAACTGCAGTGGATGATCAATATGTCATTCTGCAGGCGAAAGCAGTTAGCAAGTGCCACAGCTGTGTACAGTAATGGGGCAACTCGTGTTGCGGTTTACTGCGTCCAGACCATGGAGGTAGGAAGTAAGATGGAGTTGCCCTAAACAAGTTTCTCCCGTACCCTGCTTTGAAGCACCGGCGATCCCTACGTGGTGACCAAAACATTGGGTCATTTACCATTGAGTTCAATGGGATTTAACGCGTTCGGATGTAAATATTTTGTAATTACGTCGTAAATATACATATAAATGTATATATTTTCTTTTTCTACAACACTTCAGAGTCCTAAGTATATGAAAACAACATATTTTTAAACAACATTTCATTCTGAACGGAATTAAATGCTATACTTTTCACAGGACAGTTTTCTCAGAATGGTTTAATTTGAATGAAATATTTTCGCAAGTTTTCGTTAATTACATTAAAAAAAAATTAAGGTAATTCGATTTCATTTGGTTAAGGTACAAAAAAATTAAGATCAAAGTTTATTGTATTATTAATATTAAAATTATGCATTATTTCTTTTCTATTTATAGAGCTTCTTCCTAAAATACTTTCTTAAATATGACATGATTTTTTGGCTTCTGAGGCATCTTTTAAATCGAAAAATGTAAATCAATTTATAATTAATGCTCTATTTGGTTCATTTTAAATTAGAGAATTATTAGGAATTAGCGAAATACTTTAAATAGTACTTGACTTTCTCTGAACATTTCTGAAAGGGAATAAAATAAGTTTTTTTTTTTTTTTTTTTTTTTTGAAGTATTATTTAAAACTTGTAACTGAGTTATTATAAAATGTAAGGGGAATAATTATCAGATTTTTTTTTATCCTTCATTTCAACAATACATATTCCAAAACTCTTTATTACGTTCTTAAGTGCGCATCTCATAGCATTTGCTTTACAATGCCTTTTAACAGATTGCTTTCCAATAGGAACAATTCTTGCTTAAATAGTTTTATAACGTATTTGTCAACAGGATTTCAATTTATGTTTACAATTCAGTATTAAGGTTATTATATATTTAGATATCATTTATAATCATTATAAATCAGATACACTTAATAATTAGATTTCTTCACAGTATTTTATAAGTGAATAAATTCTTTATTTCAAATACATTTATAATCATTATAAATCAGATACACTTAATAATTAGATTTCTTCACAGTATTTTATAAGTGAATAAATTCTTTATTTCAAATACATTTATAAATAATTTAATTAATATTTATGTATTTTGTCAAAGGCAGATACACGCTTTTTGCAATAATATGCAACAATAATATATGGATGTGAAAAAAATTTGTTTTATTTAAAACATTTTGGAGTTTGGAAAATAAAATAAAAGTAGCGAATACTCTATCAAGGGTATCGAAAGATGTATACAATTTTGAATGTACCGTAAGGTATTTTTCATTCTTTAAGCATAACATTTTTCTTAAAATCTATATTTTTGTAGTTCAACAGCTTAGAATTTTTATAAAACAAATTCATAATCAAAATCGCGCTGTTGTTAGTTATCGAAAAATAACCAAGATGTGATTTTTGCGTAAATGTCACTAAACTATACAAATTGCTATTATCCATCACACTATGAATGTTTCTTTCATGCGAAAGTGCCCCTTTTTCGATTTATATGGAACTGTCGTGTGTCGAAATATTATCAGAACCGTGTCAAGCGAGCTTCTGAATGTAAACAAAGAACACCCCATCTGGTGACCCAAGCTTCAAAGTTGTGCTTCACTTCTAGTGCGGACTGGCCCCTCCTTCCTTTCCTACCTCCATGGTCCAGACGCCTTCACAAAGATGGTCTATTCACCCGCCGTCCTGAACCAGAGAACAATACATATTCTTTCCTAAACACTGTATCCTTCTGAAAGTTGGCCATCGGCGCTTAGAGCACAAAAACTAGACATTTCACCAATGTTGTCCTCTTTATGGATGAGAGTCGTTTCTGTGCTACAAGCGATTTCCAACGCCAGTTGATTTGGAGGGAGGCCGGGACGCCGTTTTATCCCAGTAACATCACCGAAAAAAAAAACGTCACGGTGGTCCTGGAGGCATATAAGCATTCTGCACCGCACCACGCACATAGGTTAGTATAATTGGCATGGTATAGTACTGCCACGTTCGTTCTTTTATTAATATTCAGAAAAGGTTGTTATATTGCAACAAATTTAAATCATGAAGTCATACGCATTAACCTGAAGTGTGAAAAGTTTTTGTTTCCTAGTTCGGCAATAAAAAAATTATTTACGAATGGGTTGCTGCTTGGAAAGGATGAACTAATATCTGCCGTATTGACGTGTTTTCAAACATTTTCTTTTCAAGGGTATGCAGAACTTACAAATTTTGCTTTGGCTGCAGGCCGCTCGTCAAGCAGGCTTATCCTCTAGTACATTTATATAATTTGATATATTTTCAACTCCATTTTTAATTTATTAAAAAAACTTTAAAATCTCCCTCTTTACTTCCTCGTACGAAGTAAAAGTACTATTGTAATCATGAAAAATTCGGGTTTCATATTTCAACGAAAATGTCCATTTTTGCCGCTATCGCATGCAGTTGAACAATGTTTTTGCGTGACATCTGTACGTAAGGACAGAATAAAGGACCTTTTTCTCTAAACTGGTTTAAAGCGCATTCAAAAGCAATATTTTCGTGGCGTCTGTAGGTACACGTAACGTATCTCGCATAACTCAAAAACGAGTAGCCTCACAACGTTGAAATTTTGTGCATGGGACTGCTATGATACACAGTTTGTGCACCTCCCTTTTTGGTTGCAATCGGCCGCACCAAACGTGTATATATAGAGACATAAAGTAACAAAATTAGAACAAATTTTTAACAAAGATCAAAACTTGAAATTCATAAGTAATATATTTCAAATATTTCTATAAATGCAAAAAAGAAATTAATAAATGTTGCAACCAAAACATTTCAAACAAGAAATATCCGAATTAAAAAAATCAATGAAATTTAAAGTAAAAAGAAAGAAATAGAAGAGGAACTCAATCAACTTCAATGCCACTTCGTCAGGAGGAGGAACATTGAAATTTATCGTCCACAAAAATTCTTGCTTTTCTGTCTCCAAAATTAGCCGATGAACCGTTTCAATTTATTTTAATTCTAATAGTTCACGCGAAAATTCTGGCTCTTCCCCAAAACAAGGAAAAAACAAGTTCAATTTCTAATCAAAATTTCTTACCTTTAAGTAGAATTGAAAACGTAAGTGGAAGAATAATATACTTTACTGAAAAACTCAAATCAATTTTTACATTTAAACAAAGAGAGCATTATGCAAACAATTGAAAACGTAAGTGAACTTATAAAACCTTAATATATATATATGACATTTAAGTTAAAAGAAAATTCCTAGTTCGTACTCCAAAAAGTTGCTTAGATACTGTGGTTCCGTTGACAATATTAACATAAGTAAAATAAAGTGCAATGAAATGTGTAAATATAAAAGATTAAATAAACGATATAAACACTTGAATATTTACAAATAAAATTCAATACTAATTGTAAGCAATATGCTGCTCAAAGTAAGGTATATTTAAAACATTAGAATTAAAGTGTGACAAAAGACTTGAACAAAAATACAAAAGCAAAGAAGCGGTAAATGGTAGATTAGCCCAATTCGAATCTCATTAAGGCTCTTCAGGGGAAATTTTTTTAATGATTTTCGAATCCAGCTAACTCCATATTGCGTTTCGCCGACATTTAATATATATATATATATATATATATATAATAAAAAAAATACGATGGCTTTGCTCTTTGCATCCTTTAATTAATTTTCTGCAATTCAGCATCTCCCCTTAGACCATTACCTTCTAGAACATTCGCACCTATTACATAACCTCCTCATATAAATGCTGCGTCATAAGTTTTTCTGCATTTTTCTAGAAGCTACTCTGTTACATAACCTTTCATATAAATGCTGCGTCATCGTCATAACGTTCTAACAAAGAAAGAGGAGCATAGCGGAAGCGTTAGCAGGACGAAGGCGAGAAGGCATCTGTCTAGGAGAACTTATGACGCAGCATTTATATGAGCAGGTTATGTAATAGGTGCGAATGTTCTAGAAGGTAATGGTCTAAGGGGAGATGCTGAATTGCAGAAAATTAATTAAAGGATGCAAAGAGCAAAGCCATCGTATTTTTTATTTATTTATTTATTTTTATTTTACATATATATAATAGTAGTAGGTAGAAACATTGCAGCGATCTTGCTAAAAAGTTACCAGGAGCTGTAGCTCCACGAAATATATAACGCCGTACTACAAAAATATAAACTAAGAAGAAATTTGTCTGGAAAAACTGGAAAAAACTGTAACAGTTCCTGGTAACATTTTAGCAAGATCGCTGCAATGTTTCTACCTACTACTATTATTTCATATCTTTTTGCAGCATTATGCGCAAAAAATTTTTAAGACCAAATAGGTCTTACGTCTAATTAGTTGTTAGCTTTACATTTTGTTTTTCAATTATATATATATATATATATATTTAATTATATATATATATATATATATTTAAACAAATTTAAATTTAAATTTAAACAAACACGTAGAAAAGTAAAAAAGCAAATTTAAAGCCAAAATAATGAAAAAAAACCAAAATAATTTTTAAAAAAAAATGTGCAAACATATAAAAGATTTAATTCTCGAACTAATCTACAATATCATTTAAATTCAGAAGCATAAGCAAATCAAGTGCAAAACTAATTCATGAAAATAAATTCACTAATTTAGCAAATTAAAATTAAACCAAACAATTTTTTTAAAATGCATAAGTGAAATATATATATATGACAGAGTGAAGGACTGTTTTGCCTGCCCCAAACGAATTATTAAACTTATTTAAAGTGGATTCGGAAGAGAATTTTTCGTGGCGTCTATACGTACGTATCTATGTACGTATGTACGTATATATCTCGCATAACTAAAAAATGAATAGTCTTAGAACGTTGAAATTTTATATGTATGACTGCTACACCATGTAGGTGTGCACCTCTCTTTTTGGTTAATATCGGTCTCGCCAAAAGTATGTAAATATATTATATAGATGTATCCACTCTGTTACTCAGTGAGCTCAGTTTTTTTATTCTTAATTGGTGAATTGCGCAATTTTTGCTTTAAGGATGATTGAACTATATTGTTCTTATTTCCTGGTTAAGGTTTTTTGCCTTTAGTTCATCTGCATGCAATAGTTGTAGAATTATCAACAATGTAAAAACTGCTTAAGTGCGGCTAAGCCTAATTTTTTTACCATTGCAGCCATGTTTGTTTACATTTGAAACTTAGCAAAAAAGTGAATTGTTCACCTTCGGTGTCTTTTTGCCGAGCAGAACTAAAACGGAACTTTTGTGTACCGAAAAATCTGCCTTCTTGCCGGCTGGCCGAAATGCTTGCTTTTGCGTAGAAACTTTAATCTTAATTGTAAAAATTGTTTTAATTGTACTTGCTTTTTATGTTTTTCAATTTTTAATAAAGATAGTTTGTGTTATGTATTTTTTCTTCCCTTGCCCCTAAGTGAGGACTGAATTAATTGAATGAGAAATGCATCTCTAGTGAAATTCGAGGAAATAAGTTCAAATGAAATGCAGCAAAAAATTGCGAGTAATTTAATATGTCACGTGGTGTACAGGTCAGATTTTTTTTAAGCTGATTATCTTCAAAACAGTGAACTAAAATCAAAATTTAACTAATTATTTTACTCTACACGGCAGCTTAAGAATGCATACATTTTACACCTGCTTTGCATTTTATTCAGTTTTCTCTCTTCCATTGGTACCAAAGAAAAAACTTTCTGTTATTTAGTACATTCTCGCCCATTTAATTCAGAAATATAAAGAATACTGAGTAGGAATCTATATGGAGTACTTTAAAAATACAAATTAATCCCTTGATTACGAATGCAGTTAAGCGCATTAATGCTAAGAAGGCAAAATAAATAAAACATCCGAATGCTGTTAAAATCGTCAGGGAATAGTACAGATGCTTTTAACTCATTGAAACAGAATAATGAGATGCTTCCTAATCCACGTTCGTTCGTTTCAGTAATTTTGTCACGGAATTGCCGAAAAGGGAGAATTACACTGAAAGCCTCACAATCCCCGCGAAACTGGTTAATTGTTCTAAAAGCATAGAGAACTGTTTACTTTCTAAGTCTATTTAAAGTTTCGCTGCAGTTTCGCTGCTTTAATGAGTGTGGAAAAACACTTTATGGATAACAGAAAAATAAATCCTTGGTTAAATTCATAATCAGGAAGATTTTTGCGGTTAAATTAATATTAATATGATGTTAAAACGTATTCTTAGGTTAGAGCAAATTAGTGAGAACTGAAAATGGCCTTATAAATTATCTTTAATTAGTGTAAATTAATTAGTATCTTTAATTAGTGTAAATTAATTTAATTAGTGTATTTAATTAGTGTAAATTATCTTTAATTAGTGTAAATTATCTTTAATTAGTGTAAATTATCTTTAATTAGTGTAAATTATCTTTAATTAGTGTGTAGTACTGGAAATGGCCTTATAAATTATCTCTAAATAGTCTTCTACATCCTCTTTCCTTTCGTAATAATATATCCTTAATTACATAAGAATGAATATTTAAGAAGGGAAATAAATATAACCGTGAATATTTAAAATACTTGCGTAAATTATCCATGCGACACCCAATACCTCAGAATAATCTTCTAATAATTAAGAATCTAAGAATAAATTTCAATGTTTTAAAAAGAACTTTAGAGCTTTTGAAAGAAACAACAAGTAACTTTTGATACAGTGAATCAAAAATCCTATATTAAAATTCCTTGATTAAAAAATTTAAAAAAAAAAGGTAGAAAGGAAGAAATATTTGAAAGGTTTCAGATTTTAACTGTAGCTCAAAAGAATTTGTAAAGGTTTTCTACACTTTCGCTGTGCTGGCGATCTGATAGTTTGCTGTTGCACTCACTGCTGTTGCTGCTATAATTCTTTTTTGTCTTTTTAGCTTAGTAGTAGTAGTCATTAGGTTATTTTGGAAGCAGGAGACATGAAAAATGAGCAGTGCTCTCACCGGCACTCGAACCTGGACCTCTAGAATACGCGCCGAGTGTGCCAACCGCTGCACCACAAAGGCATAGGAAAACAAGTGAGAAAATACCTTATATACTCCCCTCCTGTTACTCATGAGGGGGGATTCCTTGGAAAATATTAGAGACCCTCTTCGAAGTTACTGTGGTTAAATGTGACCTATGAGGAGGATTTATAAAAATGTTATTTTACCAGTAATTATCTACTGCATTGGGTAATATTCGGTTTCGAGGGCCGTAAAAATCGCCAAACTATTGTTGTTTTGCCAATGCTGCCAAAAATAATTGCGGCAACCCTAATAATTGCGGCAAGAAAGGAAGTATAATAGTAAATTACTATCTAAGATTGATGTTTTAATTTAGATGAAAGGTTAATTTCATATAATACCTTTTTATTATTATAATTTATATGAAAAAGGCTAAACATGACTGAATGGAAGCATAAGAGTAAATGACTATTTCAAATCATTATTATAATTTATATTAAAAATTGCTAAACATAACTGAATGGATGCCTGCATCGCTATTTCGCTACCGACTTATCGCTAAAGCATAATTTCATCTCGTTGGTTGTTCAAACGTAATTTTCTATAATGAATGATGCCTTTTTTTGAAAATATTCTCGGTAAAGTGCAGAATCGCTCACTTATTTTTTGCCACTTTTTACAAGGGTTAAAAACAATTGGATTTTTGTCAATTTTCTTTTACTTTTAAGTGAAAATCGGTCGATGTGCACATAGATAAAGTAAAGGGGGTGTGCAGTGCCATTTTTGTGCAATTCTGGGATTTTTTTAAAAGTGAAAATAGGTCGATGTGCACATGGATACCGAGTATGTGCAATTTTTAAAAACGCGTCAAGCAGTGGGTGATTCTGCACTTTACACAAAATTCTATTGCCGACTTTTCCTCATGGACAATTCCCAAATTGTTAAATCCATAGGATATCAAAAAAGGATTTAAAATCAAAAAAGGATTTAAAAATTAAACTAGTATTTTAATGGCGTCTTAAGAAATATAGAACTATATAAACTTACGCAATCTGAAACCAGTGCGTAAGCTAGATTTGGCGCGCTGTTAAATGGGCGCGTTTGCTAGATTTGGCGCTTTTGCGCATACATTTTGGCTGCAATTTTTTTACGGCCCTCAAAACAGAAGAGTACTCGGCATTGAACCTAAATCTCGAAATATGAAAGGAAGAATCAAATAAGTTTAATAAAAAAAGAGATAAATGTTAATTGAATTATATATATGTTTATTAATAAAATTAATATATATATTGTTGCGTGCGTACGGGTTCGTTTGAATTGAATGCACAAGTCCGATGAAAAATGAATAAGATTTATTATCACAAATAAATAAAACAAAATACTTAAATTTTCTCTGATATTCGTACAGTATTACAATATCTCACAGTAGTTATCTTTTAACTACTCAAACGTTCAACAGAACTTAATTCAAAACAGCTAAAGAAAGCTAATCCGCGAATTCACTACAGTCAACAAGAGCAGTTTCCTAAACAAACACTTAAAACAATAACAAACTAACTACCACGAATTGAGAGGTTTTACTCCTTTTTACTTTATTGTACGAAGTAAAAAGGAAGTATTGTAATCGCGAAAAGTTTCAGGCAGCATATTTCAACGAAAATATCCCATTTTGAGATCTTTCGAATGCAATTTAACGATGTATTTCCGTGATATCAGTACGTAAGGACAGAATAAAACACTCTTTTCCTCCAAAAAAATTATAAAACTGCTTTAAAACGAATTCTGAAGAGAATTTTTCGTGGCGTCTGTACGAACGTATGTACGTATGTACGTGCCTCGCATAACTCAAAAACGAGTAGCCTCAGAACGTTGAAATTTTGTATATAGGACTGCTATAACATGTA
Organism: Stegodyphus dumicola; assembly: GCF_044657685.1. NCBI lineage: Eukaryota > Metazoa > Arthropoda > Arachnida > Araneae > Eresidae > Stegodyphus > Stegodyphus dumicola. The sequence goes on along the minus strand of NC_140769.1, from coordinate 276,091,130 downwards.
GATGTAAACCTCGTATTTTGGTTGCAATTGGCCGTGCCAAACGTATATAAATATATTTATAAATATATCCACTCTGTTACCCGGCTCAGTGATCTCAGTTTCTTTACTCTTATATGTTTGTAAATTGTACATTTTTTGCTTTAAAAATGATTGAATTATGTTTTTTTTATTATCCGGTTAAGGGTTTTATGCCTTTAGTAAATCTGTATGCAATATGTTTAGAATTATCAACAATTTTAAAATCGTTTAAGTGCCGCTAAGCCTAATAATGTTTTTGATGGCGGCCATTGCTCTTGTTTACATTTGAAACAGCAGGATAGCGGACTTGTTGCCAATCTAGAGAAACTTAGCTTCGCAACGACGAAGGTAACGCCTTCATTTGTTATTGCGAATTAAATCATGCTTTATCCTTTCTGGAATTTTTTCGAGGAAATAAGCGTTTAAGATTTACTTCGTAATTTTTAATACAGGTATTTTGAGTTTTTATGTATTTTTGCCTTGTCGCGAAGTGAAAACTGAATTAATTGAATGAGAAATACTCAATCGTCTGTGAAAAACTGTTTCTTTTTTGTTTTCTTTGCTTAATTTCTTTTATACATCGTTCTAGCTTTATTATAGTATTTGATCAGAACATGTGGCAACGATTCGATAATTCTTTAAATGATATAAATTTTGTGCATTCTGAGTTATAATATGAACGAAATATAATACGTTTAAGTGAACCTAGCGCCAGAGTGTCGCTGTAGTAAACAAATAGAGGGAATTTTAAAGAATACATTTACTCTATTCTGGTTTATGCGCTGTCGGAAAAGTAGGTTTAATTCAATCCAATAAGTTTAAACGAAATGCAAGAAAAAATGCGTATAATTTAATATTTCGTACAAGGTAGTCATGTGGTATATACATTAGATTTTTTAACGCAGTGTACAAAAAGGATTAATATAAAATCGGAAAGAATTAATTCAGAATACTATCACAGTGCGTTTAATACTATCACAGTTTTCCACGAAATTTTTGAAGTAGTTAGAACGAAAAATAAGAAAATCGTCGTAGCATTGATATTAAACAGCACAACTCTAGATATAATTCAAATCGTATTTTATTTGAAGTAGCTTTTCGTAATACACCGTAAAATAGAAACACATGCTAGGAAAAACATGCATAATTCCTGCATCACATCAATCAAATCAGACTATCGAATGAATTTTTAAAATATCTCCTTTTGGAGCTTTCCCAGTAGTCAGCTTTGCTTCAAGAACAATCTGCACCCTTTTACTCTATGTTTGTTATTTCGAATGGATGGGCATTCTCAACAAATTTGACTTTGGTTCTGTTGTTGAATGCTACCCGGATGAAATTCTTACTGTATTGGAATGAATAGAATACTCGACGTGAAATCAAATAAAGACAAATGAAATACGGAGGTTGTTTACACATTTTTGTAACGATTTTGATTTTCTCCATGTATTTGAATATTGTGGGGGTCGTTTTTGATAGGATCATAGAAGAGTCCTGTATAGTGTAACACGTATTTATTAACAGGTTTAAGTTACGCACGGACGTTACATTTAACTTTAAGAAAATTACTGAGCATGAGTCTGATACAACTTATCAAGTGGGACGCTTTGGCTTTTACTGAAGTACTTCTCTGGCTACTCACCAGAGGACAGCCTTGTTGTCACAGTTAGTCCAACAGTTTATGTTAAAAGATTGGTTATAATATTAATTTTAAAATACAAACGTGACTGGCATCCAATTAGAATAAGGTATAATTATCGTCTGCAGCATTAAGAAGATTTTTTTCTTTAAAATTTCGTTGAAAAATAAACAACGGACCGAAGGCTCTATTTATGTTAAAAGATTGGTTTTCAATATTAATTTTAAAATACAAATGTGACTGGCATCCAATTAGAATAAGGTATAATTATCGTCTGCAGCATTAAAAAGATTTTTTTCTTTAAAATTTCGTTGAAAAATAAACAACGGACCGAAGGCTCTATTTATGTTAAAAGATTGATTACAATATTAATTTTAAAATACAAACGTGACTGGCATCCAATTAGAATAAGGTATAATTATCGTCTGCAGCATTAAAAAGATTTTTTTCATTAAAATTTCGTTGAAAAATAAACAATGGACCGAAGGCTGTATTTATATTAAAAGATTGGTTACAATATTAATTTTAAAATACAAACGTGACTGGCATCCAATTACAATAAGGTATAATTATCGTCTGCAGCATTAAAAAGATTGTTTTCTTTAAAATTTCGTTGAAAAACAAACAATGGACCGAAGGCCCTATTTATGTTAAAAGATTGATTACAATATTAATTTTAAAATACAAACGTGACTGGCATCCAATTAGAATAAGGTATAATTATCGTCTGCAGCATTAAAAAGATTCTTTTCTTTAAAATTTCGTTGAAAAATAAACAATGGACCGCAGGCTCTATTTATGTTAAAAGATTGGTTACAATATCAATTGTAAAATACAAACGTGACTGGCATCCAATTAGAATAAGGTATAACTATCGTCTGCAGCATTAAAAAGATTCTTTAAAATTTCGTTGAAAAATAAACGGTGGATCGAAGGCTCTATTTTTGCGCTGTCCGAAAAGTAATACTCTTGTTCAGTTATTAAAAAAGATGTGAAAGGCATGGTTTATTATTTATACACGTAAAATGAGTGACATAATTAATATGAAAGGAAAGAAACGGCTGAGTTTACATCTGACTAGGAAAAGGGCAAAAATGCATTCCCAATTAAAGTACGTACAGCTCTTATTAAATCTAAAGTCGCATCTCATGTTTTAAAGGAAAATATAGCCCCCTTCCAAAAAAAAAAAAAAAAAAAAAGCTATTGCAAAATCTTTAAATATGTCTGTAGGAACTTTGAACAAAATTATAAAATCTGATTTAAAGCTAATCAAAAAAAAAAAAAAAAAAAAAAAAAAAAAAAAAAAAAAAACACGATGTTCATCGCCTAACGCCGAAACATGTTTCGGCGTTAACTATGTAACTATTAAACGGTGTAAAACTATGTGCAGATTGCTGTATGAAAATTATTTGGCAGGTCAAAAAGGGAAATATATAGTTACAATGAAGGCTTGGATATACTTATCTGATTGCAAGAAAAATATGGATTTACCACCGAAAATGAGGAGAAAAATACTTAATATGTTGGTTCAGTGGAAAGAAGGTATGTATTTAATTATGGCAAAGCACACTAGGGCTATCTGCCTGAGGGGAGGGATGCCTTCGTGGAGGACTTTCTAAGGGAAACTGGCTCGTATACACGTTACACATGGGAAAACCACGAAAACGCCCATGCAGCCAGCCCGTTCTCGGGATTCGAACCTCGGACCGAACTACCAGCGTTCAGCGACTTTACCGCTCGGCCGCTGGTGGGCCAGAGGAAAAAAGGAAAGTTTTTCTAAGGGTTTTGTGGTTATTACTGGATTCTCCTATAACGGGAAATTTAGGAAGTAGAAAAAATGTCAAAATTAATTTGGATTGCTATCAGAAATATGTTTTAATCTCTGTTTTTAAAGAAGAAATTCCATCTCTTTATCTAAACAATCTTCACTGTGTTAAGTATCATCAGGATAAGGCTCCAAGCCATACCTCTAAATCGACCGCTCTATTTTTCGAAAAAAAGGAGAAGTGAAACCAGAATTGAAGCTATTTTCTTTAAATGCATCCCTCCCAAGACCCCTAAATTTGTCTTCTGTGAATTTGTGAATTTGTATTTTTAAAACAAGCTCCTTTATAAGCGGCATCCGAAAACTCTGGATGGACTCTGGGAGATTCTGAAGGAGGAGTGGAATAAAATCAACCTCGAGGATTTGATTTATGAAAAGGACGTTTATCTCGAAAATCAAGATACAAGAGTTGAACAAAAGGTCTATCAGATTAAGCATATTAAAAATTAAAATTCTAAGGTTTAATTATATATAAATTTTTGCAGAATCGTTACAAAAACGTGTGTATGTAAACTCGGTCGTAGTTAAATGTTGTAGTATTAATACGAACTACTGCCTACAAATATTTACACGAAATGTGACATTAACAATTAAGCTACATTAAACACAGCCGTTTTCGGAACTACTCTGATATGCGCCCTCAAGGCGCCAAATTTCTCGCCAAATTTTTTGGCGAGAAACTCCACGCTGCCATATTGCTATCTAAATTTTTTGTCTACATTTCGAACTTTAAGCCTAAAATGTCTCCAGAAACATGGTTTTCGCGAATGCAAAAACCACGTTTTGAACGCACAATTTAAGCTAAAAATCCGAAACAAAAATAAAAAATTTAGATAGCAAAACCGTGAAGTTTATAACCAAAATTATTTGGCAAGAGTCCATGTACACAGAGATATGTTTTAACTTAAAAAAACATCTACGAATGGCACCATCTAGGCAACGAACGAATTTACGAACTACGCACACCTCGCTTTAATAAATTAACATAACAACAACAAATTTCAAAGACTACCATGTACACAGCGTTCTGTTTCAACTTTAAAAAACATCTACGAATTGCACAATTTATCCGGTACGCACTAATCAACAAAATAACTAAAATAAATTTCAAACAATTCAAAAAAACAACAATAACGACAGAAATGCATACTAAAAAAACAATGAACATAACATTCTACAAAATAAGAACAAGAATAAAATAAAATGCACTTACCATTAATGATTTTCGAACAACAGAAATACCAATTTCATACCGCCTTTAACATACCGCCACGTAATCACTATCGTATTTATATGACAGCCAGACACACTATCCAGAAAATTCATACTATGGTTCACAAATAAATAAAATAACAAATAATCACAAATCCCTACTTCTATCACGCACAGCCACTAAAAATAATCTCCCATACCTTCTTTCCACACCTCCAAATACCCATTGCCCCTCAACAGGATGGCCACGACGATATTTCCTTATGCCGAACTTCAATTCAACAACTTTGACCATTAAATCTTTCCCTAGCTTCTCAGACACAAAGCATGACGGGAACCAACGAACTCCAGCGAAAGATTTTTCAACGTCAACAGGGTTGCCATACAACACGCAATTGCGCCAAAAACCAGCGCAGAACATATATCGCCACATTTGGTGAAATTAAGGCGTATATCAGAGTTGTACCCCGTTTTCTTCCAAATATGCTTGTTTTACAGCAAAGACTTCCCCCCCCCCAACCCGGAGAATAAATTCCCATTACATGATTAATAAATTTGATAACATTTTGTCCAGTAGTTTCTTATTATGATCATTTCAAAGTAGAACTTTAATTATAACCACCCTGTACATCCTAAGTCGCGCTTTCCAGACATGAAAACCGCAATTCGAATTTCGTCAATCGGCCGAGTAGAACGGGAGATATAGAACGGTACTTTTTTTTAGTCCAAAGGGATTTCAGTCCCGAAGGACTATTGCTTTCGTTTTGGCATTTTGCGTCGGACTCATAAACGTCGATTCACTTTTCAAACTGTTGCCACAAAATGTTAGAGTCCTGCATTATATTTGAAGAAATTAAATAATGAAAAATCTGCATAAATGATTGTCTATTTCTCGCATTGTGATAAAACAATGGTACATAGAGCCATCGAATTTTGAATGACGAAATCCTACAGCGAATAAGGGCATCTGAAATCCCAAATTTAGAATTTGTTTTATTATAGATTTTATATTTTGTAAAACTTTAACGAATTTTTGATTTACAAACTCAATGCTTTAAAAGCGAGAAATGGCAACGTTATATAGAAAAAAAAATACTTTTATCTCCAGCTCGCGAGACTGTGTATATCGGAAATTCTAAAGATATGCTCGTTTTAAAACTATTTTGCGACATTGCTGTTGCACTGGATCTTATGGTTTAAGTGCGAGGAACATGATATTTAATAAAGAAAGGTAACACACAAAATGTTAAAAAACGCCCCTTTGGACGTAATTTAAAATCTGAAACATTTCAGATTTTTTTTTTTTTTTTTTTTTTTTTTTTCCCAGTGTACATCTATTATGTTCATGTGAAATTATAATGTTTCTTAAATGCCTCATATAAGACAAGTAAACAATCGTCTTCAATATGTTCATTGATACAGAAGTTTGTTATATATGTAAATATATTTACTTACTACTTTTCCATTAATTATAGAATTGGCCTTTCATTAGCCGCAGGAATAGTTTCACAAACGAATGCGAGTACGGATAGGTACTTTCATAACGGTAAGAGAAGTCACGTGGTCATTTCTGGATGAAATCTCTTCACGTATTCTATAACCTGAACGTATTAATGAAGATTGCGATTTGAGATGGATTTTAACGATATTGCATCGTAGAATGTTTCGTATGCATAAATTATGTAAGCGCTCGACATGACAAAATTCATATCTTTAATGCATCTCTCGAATAGTTAACGAATGTTTAAAGTTTAAGTGTCGTGTAGTAAAGTAAGTAATTAAGATGTGAATCGATGTATATCTCACATTTGCTCGAATTCAAAGCAAACCGTTTTCATTCCTTATCCAAATAAATTAGTTCTAGAATTTATAGAAGCCTTGTTTCTACTGAGAGTCATAGCTTACCTTACTTACTACAAATCTTTACTAAGCCCGCTAAATTATCGAGACTAAGTTATTCATTTTCTTCAGTCATTTTTTGAAAGTATTCTATCCTTAGGATATTCTCAATGAAGATTAGTATACATTTGCATGCGTTTGAAACAATTTCCCAAGCACTTTTTCCACTCTGATTGAGGTAACTCGAAAGCTCGAAAGCATGCGTTTTGAATGCATCAGCCGCTTCTTCGGGTGTCGCAAATCGCTGACCATGTAATTTAATTTGTGAACAGGATCTGTGGAAATACAGAGGCTGTTCGCTAATTTTTTAGACGATTTCGGTAAGCGGTAATAAAAACTCGTTTGCTGCAAAAGAAGTAATTGCAATTGTACTATGTTTTTAAAAGTCAAAATTATCGTCTGTGGCTTGATAGTTTTGTTTTTATCCAAAATGGCCAATTTAACAAAGCAGTGGTTCGAAGGCTACATTGATGCTCTTTCCGAAGAGAAATATGCATACTCCGTTATCCAAAAACGATGCGAGAGTCATAGTTTTGTGATATCTAAAGCGTCGATAGGTAATATCATCAACAAGAAGGGTGAAAAACGTCAAATTGGAGCCTCAAGGGGAACAAAAATTCCAAACAAGTATCCAAGGAAAAAACGGACATCTTCGACTATTGCAAAGGTACGTTGTTTAATGTTAAAAGAAAATCCCCCTAGTCAAAGGACAGTTACAAAATCTTTAAAATGCTCGTTGTCCACTGTAAACAAAATGATAAACGTTGATTGAAATCTTAAGAAAGCGAAAAAACGCAATGTGCATCGTCTTCTTCCAAAGCATATCGCTCGACGCAGGACACGCTGCAGAATTCTATATGAGAAACACTTATCCAAAGAAAAATGGAAAACCATTGTCGCAATAGATGAAGCATGGGTGTATTTAAATGATTGTAACAAGAAAAGAGCCATTTATTATCATAAAAGTGAAGAAAAAAATTAAAGTATATGGTTGAAAAAATCGAAAGAAAGTTTTTCTGAGGGATTCATGATTGTTGCTGGTTTTTCTTATAATGGCAGGTTAAAAATAAAGAGAGTGCAAAAAAATGTCAAGATTAACTCCAAATACTATCAGGAATATATTTTATCGCCAATTTTTCTGAATGAAATACCATCGCTTTACCCACAGTGCCGTTCAATTAAATTCTTGTGTTTTAAATGTTCTGTTTGACATTCCTTATTCTGAACTATCTTTCCACACCGCAATTTCTAGGATAATAATGCCTTTTGAAGTGGCAGAAGAGGTATTCTATCCCATTCCTCCCGAACAGCTTTCCAGAGTCCTGTTAGGGTTTTGGGACAACGTTTGGATAATGCAGTTTTTAAGAGTCCGAAAGCACAAAAATCCATAGGTGACACATCGGGAGATTAAGTAGAGATATCAGTGAAGGGTATGGCCTCGATACCAGTTTTTTGTTCCATCTCATTTAGGAAATTTACAGTGGATTTTGATTTGTGACTGCTAGCTTTGTCCTGATGGAGTCTCACAGATGGATGGCACTGTGGGTAAAGCGACGCTATTTCATTCAGAAAAATTGGCGATAAAATATGTTCCTGATAGTATTTGGAGTTAATCTTGACATTTTTTTTGCACTCACTTTATTTAACTTGCCATTATAACAAAAACCAGCAACAATCATGAATCCCTTACAAAAACTTTCTTTCGATTCTTTGAATCATGTACTTAAATTTTTTTCTCCCCTTTTATGATAATAACTGGTTCTTTTTTTTTTTTTTTTTTTTTTTTGTGTTACAATTATTTAAATACACCTATGCTTCATCTATTGTGACAATTGTTTTCCATTTTTCTTTGGATAAGTGTTTCTCCTATAGAATTCTGCAGCGTGTCCTGCGTTGAGCGATATGCTTTGGAAGAAGACGATGCACATTGCGTTTTTTCGCTTTCTTAAGATTTAAATCAACGTTTATCATTTTGTTTACGGTGGACACCGAGCATTTTAATGATTTTGCAACTGTCCTTTGACTAGGGGGATTTTCTTTGAACATTAAACAACGTACGTTTGCAATAGTCGAAGATGTCCGTTTTTTCCTTGGATACTTGTTTGGAATTTTTTCCCACTTGAGGCTCCAATTTGACGTTTTTTTCCTTTCTTGTTGATGATATTACCTATCGACGCTTTAGATATCACAAAACCATGACTCTCACATCGTTTTTGGAGAAAGGTGTATGCATATTTCTCTTAGAAAAGAGCGTCAATGTAGCCTTCGAACCACTGCTTTGTTAAATTCGCCATTTTGAATGAAAACAAAACTTTCAAGCCACAGACGATGATTTTGGCTTTTAAAAACATAGTACAATTGCATTTACTTCTTTGCAGCAAACGATTTTTTAATACCGCTTACCAAAACCGTCTAAACATGTGCGAACAGCCTCTGTATATAGATGATCTTATTGCATTTAATAATTTTAACAAGATTGAAAATCGAGAGATTTATCCAGAATGCCTTAATCTTAATAAAACTAACCATTCGCAAAATTAAATCGACTATCTTTTATCTCCAAATAATTAACTACAAAAAGATTATATTGTTTGACAAAACATGCGACTTATTAGTAAATTGGGCTTCGAACATTTCTAAAAAAGTTATTAGTAATACTATATTAAATCAAATACAACGAATTAAAAATATTTACACAGGTACAGTAGATCTACAACGCGAAATTCTTATTAATCATTGTCTTAAAAGAGCAGCCACTAAATACTTTATCTGAATCATTTGGCTGATAAAGATATGAAAATTTATTCCTAAACCTGAAAAGGCGGTATAAGCTGGATGAACATCAGTTAAAGGATTTGTAAATAGCGTAATTACTGAAGTAATTGTAAATAATGTAAAAAGTCGTCGATTATGCCATTTTTTATTGCTTTTACTAAAAAATCTGATGTGTACAGCACATGACTTCCTTGTACGGAATATTAAATTATACGCATTTTTTCTTGCGTTTCATTTAAAATTATTGGGATTGAATTAAATCTACTTCGTCGATAGCGCATAAACCACAAAAGAATAAATGGACTCAATATAATAAATGGAAATAAATGGACTAAAGTTCACTATACTTATTTACCATAGCGACACTCTAGCGCGAGGTTCACTTAACAGCATTACATCTCATTCATTTTATAACTCAGAATACACAGAATTTATATCATCTGAAGAATTATCTAATCGTTGCCACATGTTCTATTCAAATACTATAATAAATTTGAAATGATGTATAAAAGAAATTAAACTAAAGAAACAGTTTTTCACAGACAATTCAGTATTTCTCATTCAATAAATTCAGTTCTCATTTCGCGACAAGGCAAAAATACATAAAAACTCAAAGTATCTATATTAAAAATTACGAAGTAAATCTTAAGCTCTTATTTCCTCGAATAAATTCCAGAATGGATTAAGCATGATTTAATTCGCAATAATGAAAAGAAGGCGTTATCTTTGTTGTTGCGAAGCTTAGTTTCTCCAGATTGGCAGCAAATCCCCTATTTTGCTAAGTTTCAAATGTAAACAAACATGTAAAATAATTAGTATAGTAAAAATACACTGGTTATCATAAATTAAGGAAAAATCACAAAAATAGCGATACTCTCTCAAAAATAAGCCAAACCATGTAAAATTTGAATATGTTACCAAGTAAGAGTAGCTGAGTAAAACTCCAGTATGCAAATTAGTGGCGCTGCATTCGGAATACGTCATCCGCGAGGAGCATAAAAGTCCATGTCTGAGAGCAAGCCCACACATTTCACTGTGATAGTGACATCAGAAATCTGAGATAGCCGATTCGCAACAATGACCTCAGGCATCATTTGACTCAGGCATCGCAACAATGACCAAGGCATCATTTGCCTGCAGAACTACAATAGAAACACATTGGGAGACTACAGGCAGGACAAAGTCAAACAGAAGTGGCCAGATGGCTAAACGTGAGTCCTTCTGTGATTCATAGACTTTGGAGGCGATTTCAGACCACAGATTCGGCATCTAAGGAGGTTCAGCCAAGGACGGCCAACTGCTACGACGAGCGCCGATGACCGATATTTGAGATTATGTGCACGCAGGAATAGAACCGCTACTCCGACTCTTTTTAGGTCCTCCCTTACTTCAACCATCGGAAGGTTGGTGTCAACGTCAACTGTGCGTAGAAGGCTTCACGAAAGTGGTCTGTATGCGATGCGAACAACCATTTGCGTACCACTCACGTCACGCTGCAACCGTTTGCAACGGGCACGACAACATGGCCACTGGACGCCTGAGCAATGGAGGGCTGTTCTCTTTACGGATGAGTCCAGGTTTATTCTACAACGCGATAGTAGGCGTTATTTGATATGGAGAGAAACTGGAACCCGTTATCATGCGTCAAACATCCGTAAAAGAGATGCATACGAAAGAGGCAGTGTCTGTGTTTGGGTGGACGCTCAGACCTCCATGTTTTTCCAAGGAAAACCGTGAATGCTCATGTTTGTAGAGATGACATCCTTGATGTTTATGTGCGCCCATATGCCGGGGCAATAGCTGAAGCTTTCCTGTGACAGGACGACAATGCAAGACCACACAAGGCTCGGATCGTAGATGATTATCTTCAACAGGAAACAATTATGCGCATGGAGTGGCCAGCTCGATCCGCGGACTTGAATCCTATCGAGCTCGTTTGGGATGCTTTAAGGAGACGTCTAGCTGCTCGCAATCCGCCCCCTTAGACTCTTGTGCTTGCAACTGCTTTGCAAGAGCAATGGCTCACGCTTCCTATGGAACGGATAGACCGCATAATTGAAAGCATCACACATCGATGAATGTGCTGTATTCTTTCTAGAGGCGATCATATTCCATATTGTAGGTACTTTTACTATAGCAAACTGACATCTTCGATTTGTTCAGTTTATACATGTGCTAATTTCTATACTACCATAATTGTCTGGTAATTTCTTTTTATGTTATTTGATACCTTACTATGTGTTGAATATTGTGGGTAAGTTTCATAAAATTCTACATGTAACTTTTTCAGTAATCGTGATTTTTTCCTTAATTTATGATAACCAGTGTGATTAGGCTTATCCGCAAGTAAGCAACTTTTGAATTGTTGATAATTCTACAAATATTGCATGCAGATTTACTAAAGGCGTATAAACCTTAATCGTAACATAAGAACAATATACTTCAATTATTTTTAAATGAAAAAATGCACAATTTAAAAACATGTAAGAATGAAGAATTTGAGATCACTGACTAGAGTAACAGAGGGGATGTATGTGTACATATGACTTTGGTGCGGCCTTTACTACTATATACGTTTGGTGCGGCCGATTGCAAACAAAATAGGAGCATGACTACATGTTTTCTTCTGTCATAATAATCGTGAAATTCTTGACTGGTTGCATGTTTTCATCAGGTTGTGTTACTTCTGATGCACCGTTCCTGAGCATATCACTATAATTTCATTGGTTCTGTCTGGTTGGAATTTTTTTTTTTTTTTTAAAGTTCCTAAAGTATTCTAGATATCCTCTGTAACTGCTCACGAGAAATATTCGGTAGTAAATAAGGCTATTGTTACTGAGTGATGAACGGTATAAAAAGAACCAATTCAGTTCAGTGAGCAAATATTTCTGATGTTATCTCACAAATCAGAAATTTTTCCTGCCTCTAGTCTATAAGGCGAGAGATACTTATTCTTCTAATCTAAGATTTCAGAAGCGGCGAATTGGAAATTTACCGCTAGAATTGTTTGTTTTCTCTCTCCAAACTGAACTTTGACTTTTTTACTTATATTCCGAGTTCCAGATTTAAAATGCAGCCTTTTATTTTTTCAGTAATCGTGATTTTTTCCTTAATTTATGATAACCAGTGTGATTAGGCTTATCCGCAAGTAAGCAACTTTTGAATTGTTGATAATTCTACAAATATTGCATGCAGATTTACTAAAGGCGTATAAACCTTAATCGTAACATAAGAACAATATACTTCAATTATTTTTAAATGAAAAAATGCACAATTTAAAAACATGTAAGAATGAAGAATTTGAGATCACTGACTAGAGTAACAGAGGGGATGTATGTGTACATATGACTTTGGTGCGGCCTTTACTACTATATACGTTTGGTGCGGCCGATTGCAAACAAAATAGGAGCATGACTACATGTTTTCTTCTGTCATAATAATCGTGAAATTCTTGACTGGTTGCATGTTTTCATCAGGTTGTGTTACTTCTGATGCACCGTTCCTGAGCATATCACTATAATTTCATTGGTTCTGTCTGGTTGGAATTTTTTTTTTTTTTTAAAGTTCCTAAAGTATTCTAGATATCCTCTGTAACTGCTCACGAGAAATATTCGGTAGTAAATAAGGCTATTGTTACTGAGTGATGAACGGTATAAAAAGAACCAATTCAGTTCAGTGAGCAAATATTTCTGATGTTATCTCACAAATCAGAAATTTTTCCTGCCTCTAGTCTATAAGGCGAGAGATACTTATTCTTCTAATCTAAGATTTCAGAAGCGGCGAATTGGAAATTTACCGCTAGAATTGTTTGTTTTCTCTCTCCAAACTGAACTTTGACTTTTTTACTTATATTCCGAGTTCCAGATTTAAAATGCAGCCTTTTATTTTTTCAGTAATCGTGATTTTTTCCTTAATTTATGATAACCAGTGTGATTAGGCTTATCCGCAAGTAAACAACTTTTGAATTGTTGATAATTCTACAAATATTGCATGCAGATTTACTAAAGGCGTATAAACCTTAATCGTAACATAAGAACAATATACTTCAATTATTTTTAAATGAAAAAATGCACAATTTAAAAACATGTAAGAATGAAGAATTTGAGATCACTGACTAGAGTAACAGAGGGGATGTATGTGTACATATGACTTTGGTGCGGCCTTTACTACTATATACGTTTGGTGCGGCCGATTGCAAACAAAATAGGAGCATGACTACATGTTTTCTTCTGTCATAATAATCGTGAAATTCTTGACTGGTTGCATGTTTTCATCAGGTTGTGTTACTTCTGATGCACCGTTCCTGAGCATATCACTATAATTTCATTGGTTCTGTCTGGTTGGAATTTTTTTTTTTTTTTTAAAGTTCCTAAAGTATTCTAGATATCCTCTGTAACTGCTCACGAGAAATATTCGGTAGTAAATAAGGCTATTGTTACTGAGTGATGAACGGTATAAAAAGAACCAATTCAGTTCAGTGAGCAAATATTTCTGATGTTATCTCACAAATCAGAAATTTTTCCTGCCTCTAGTCTATAAGGCGAGAGATACTTATTCTTCTAATCTAAGATTTCAGAAGCGGCGAATTGGAAATTTACCGCTAGAATTGTTTGTTTTCTCTCTCCAAACTGAACTTTGACTTTTTTACTTATATTCCGAGTTCCAGATTTAAAATGCAGCCTTTTATTTTTTCAGTAATCGTGATTTTTTCCTTAATTTATGATAACCAGTGTGATTAGGCTTATCCGCAAGTAAGCAACTTTTGAATTGTTGATAATTCTACAAATATTGCATGCAGATTTACTAAAGGCGTATAAACCTTAATCGTAACATAAGAACAATATACTTCAATTATTTTTAAATGAAAAAATGCACAATTTAAAAACATGTAAGAATGAAGAATTTGAGATCACTGACTAGAGTAACAGAGGGGATGTATGTGTACATATGACTTTGGTGCGGCCTTTACTACTATATACGTTTGGTGCGGCCGATTGCAAACAAAATAGGAGCATGACTACATGTTTTCTTCTGTCATAATAATCGTGAAATTCTTGACTGGTTGCATGTTTTCATCAGGTTGTGTTACTTCTGATGCACCGTTCCTGAGCATATCACTATAATTTCATTGGTTCTGTCTGGTTGGAATTTTTTTTTTTTTTTTAAAGTTCCTAAAGTATTCTAGATATCCTCTGTAACTGCTCACGAGAAATATTCGGTAGTAAATAAGGCTATTGTTACTGAGTGATGAACGGTATAAAATGAACCAATTCAGTTCAGTGAGCAAATATTTCTGATGTTATCTCACAAATCAGAAATTTTTCCTGCCTCTAGTCTATAAGGCGAGAGATACTTATTCTTCTAATCTAAGATTTCAGAAGCGGCGAATTGGAAATTTACCGCTAGAATTGTTTGTTTTCTCTCTCCAAACTGAACTTTGACTTTTTTACTTATATTCCGAGTTCCAGATTTAAAATGCAGCCTTTTATTTTTAATCGTCTTCTGTGTATTTTAATTATCAATGTGATAGAAACTCTGTTCATAAATTTGTAAAAAAAAATCTGATGTGTACACCACATGACTTCCTTGTACGGAATATTAAATTATACGCATTTTTTCCTGAATTTCATTTAAACTTATTGAATTGAATTAAAGCTACTTCCCCGACAGCGCATAAACTACAATAGAATAAATGCATTCTTTAAAATTCACTCTAGTATTTGTTTACCATAGCGACATTCTGGCGCTAGATTCACTTAACAGTATTAATAATTATATAACAGTTAACTTATATAATAATTATATAACGGAAACTAAGTTAACTCTTTTATAATCCAATAATTATATAACAGTTAACTTATATATTTCGTTCATATTATAACTCATAATGCACAAAATTTATATCATTTAAATAATAGAATTATCCAATCGTTGCCACATGTTCTATTGAAATACTATAATAAAGCTAGAATGATGTATAAAAGAAATTAAGCAAACAAAACAAAAAAGAAACAGTTTTTCACAGACGATTCAGTATTCCTCATTCAATTAATTCAGTTCTCACTTCGCGACAAGGCAAAAATAAAAATAAATAAAAACTCAAAATATCTGTATTAAAAATTACGAAGTAAATCTTAAACACTTATTTCCTCGAAAAAATTCCAGAAAGGATTAAGCATGATTTAAATAATAAATGAAGGCGTTATCTTTGATGTTGCGAAGCTAAGTTTCTCTAGATTGGCAACAAATCCACTATCCTGCTGTTTTAAATGTAAACAAACAACGGCTGCCATCAAAAAAATTATTAGGCTTAGCGCCACTTAAACAACTTTAAAATTGTTGATAATTCTAAAAATAGTGCAGACAGATTTCCTAAAGGCATAAAAACCTTAACCGGAAGATAAGAACAAAATAATTCAATCATTTTTAAAGCAAAAAATGTACAATTGAGAAACATATAAGAGTAAAGAAACTGAGATCACTGAGCCGGGTAACAGAGTGGATATATATATAAATATACGTTTGATGCGGCCGATTGCAACCCAAATACGAGGTGCACATCTACATGTTATAGCAGTCCTATATACAAAATTTCAACGTTCTGAGGCTACTCGTTTTTGAGTTATGCGAGATACGTACGTACGTACATACGTTCGTACAGACGCCACGAAAAATTCTCTTCAGAATTCATTTTAAAGCAGATTTTTATAATTTCTTTTGGAAAAAAAAGAGTATTTATTTTGTCCTTACGTACAGGACTCAAAAACATCGTTAAATGCATTCGATAGCGATCAAAGTGGATATTTTGGGTGAAATATGCTGCCTGAAACTTTTCGCGAATACAATAGTTTCTTTTTACTTTGTGCAAGGAAGTAATAATAAAGAATCTGCATGAATGCGTGAATGTTTCTCCCACTGTGGAAAAACAACAGTACCTAGAACCGTCAAATTTTACCAAACAAGGGCACTTGGAAGCTCGAATTTTGAATTTCGAATTTGTTTTATTATCTTTTTCAAATTCTGAAAACTTTTAAGGAATTTTTGATTAACAAATTCAGCGATTTCAAAGCGACCAATGGTAACACTGTGCGGAAAAAAATTATCTCCAGCGCGCGAGACTGTGTATTGGAATTCTACAGATATGCTGTTTTTAAATGTTTTTTTAATATTGCTGTTGAATTGAATTTTATGTCGTTTAAGTACGAAGAACATGATTTTTAATAAGTAAACGTAACGAGTGCTTTTTAGTGAAAATTACTCATAAAGTAATTTTTTAAAGTTTCGCTTAAAATTACTCAAAGAAACTGAGTCATACTTTCTTGAGAGAGTCTTACTTAAGTTCTTACTTTAAGTTAAATAAAATGCATTACTTTTATTTCACAGTAAAGTAAGGTATATTATCTAAGCGTTTTTTAACTGTTATTTTTGTGTTTCGAATAAATTTATCTGAAATGTAGTGTTAAAAGCTCTAGACTTATATATTTTGAGGAATTTTCGCATGGTTGGGTGGAAAGTTAATTGTTAGCTAAAAATTCCAAACCAAAACATACCTTTTAGAAACTGAGTGTATATGAGACACAAACATAATATCAGTTACATTTCTAATATGAAACACTGCAAAGAAAGAATTGTTTGTATTAGAGATCTTTTGTTTGCATTTCAGTCGCATTCTTAGATAGGTAAAATAAATTCTGTGGATTATTATATGGTTTCAGTTGAAATGAAGGAAAACATTAAAAAAATCTGATATGGACACCCCATGACTTCCTTATATAGGATATTAAATCATACGCAGTTTTTGATGTGTTTCAATTAAACCTATTTCCTGATTAACTGTATTTAAACCATGACGAGAAAGCGAGCTGTCACGCATGGGCTCAAACAAAGGAATTTTCGATGGGCCAAAACATCGAATGGATGGGTCATCCACCGTACAGCACTGATTTGGCACCCAGTGACTTTTTCTACAGAGGCTGTTCACACATTTTTTAGACGACGTATATTGTATTCACAAAACTAAATTACATAAAATTCTTGTGTTTTAAATGATCTATTTGATATTCCTTATTCTGAACTATCTTTCGACACCGCAATTTTCAGAATAATAATGCCTTTTGAAGTGGCAGGAAAAAAAAAAAAAAAAAAAAGGATGCACCACGACGCACCAAAAAGATATAAAGCAAATTGGACACAAATTGATATGCATACAGGTTTCGACGGAAAATGCAACATTTTACATTTTGGCTGCCAAGGAATGAACCGTTGTTGCTACAGCGCATATGATCTGCGCAACTGGCAAGATATTTAAGAGCAGAAATACCGATTCCAGGTCCTAAATTCTTCACGAATTTCATTCCGTGTATTCTGGTAGACAGTAACTGTGCCTCGCATACAGATGCGCGAACGATATGCGCAGATGTCAGAATTTGAGAGAGGTCGTGTAGTTGGGTTCAAAGAAGCCGGTTGGTCTTATCGGCGAATAGCTCGACATTTGAGAAGGAGCTATGCCACTATTAGACGATGTTGGCAGGAATGGGTGAACCATGGCCGCACACAGCGTCAAGAAGGAAGCGGTAGGCCTAGGGAAACGACAGAACGTGAAGGCCGAGCAATCGTCAGAGCGGCACTCATAGCCCCCAGATGCATCATTATCATCGATTGTAAGTGCAACAAGTGCTTCAGTGACCGCAAGGACCATTCATAGACGGCTCACATAAAGGGAGCTGAGGTCACGGCGCCACTTGCGCCGACTACCATTGACCTCTGTACAACGTCAAGCCCGTTTGCAGTGGTGTCGGGCTCATTCGCACTGGAATGTCACTGACTGGAGTGGAATAGTCTTCAGTGATGAGTCCCGCTTTGAACTCAGCCCCGATGACCAGCGAAGGCGAGTCTGGAGACGCCTCGGACAGCGGTGTGATACCAACCTGACTGTCTTCCGGCAGTCACGCCGACAACCAGGAGTGATGATCTGGGGTGCCATTTCGTTTCATAGTAGGACTCCCTTTGGTTGTCATCCGTCGCAACCTTAAAGCACAGTGACACGTCGACGAAGTTCTAAGGCCCGCTGTTTTGCCCTTCATGTCACGCCACCCTCGGCTTACATTTCAGCAAGATAATCCCCGCCCCCCACGCTGCACATGTTTCTACTGCATGCCTTAGTGCTTGCCGAACATTACCTTGGCCAGCAAGGTTACCGGAACTCTCTCCTATTGAGCACGTTTGGAGCATTATGTCAGGGCTCTCCAACCAGCTCGGGATGTTGCCGATCTAACGCGCCATTTGGACAGGATTTGGCACGATATCCCTCAGGAGGACATCCGCAACCTCTATCAATCGATGCCAAGCCGAATAACTGCTTGCAGAAGGTCCAGAGATGGACAAACGCGTTACTGACTTTTACACTTTGTGAAGCTCTATCACTTCAATAAATGATCCAATTTTTCTCAAATTGTAATCATTTGTTTTTCAGTACATGTACATCACTTCTACCGATTTTCGTCCCATTCCGGTAAATCCTTGGTGTGTCGTTTTTCTTCTGTCTATGAGTGTACATCTCATTCAATTAATTCAGTTCTCACTTCTCGGGAAGGCAAAACTACGTAAAACCTCAAAATATCTTTGTTCAAAGTTGAAATATGTAGAAAAATGTGAAACACCAAATACAACTAAAACAATTTAAAGAAAACAACTTATACAATTAAAATTAGAGATTCTACGCAAAAACAAGCCCTTGAGCCAGCGGGCAAGAAGGCAGATTTTTCGGTGCACAAAACTGAAAGTTTACTTTTGGCTCCTCTCGGCAAAAAGACACTGAAGTTGCAGAAACTAACTTACTTCACTATTCTGCTAAGTTTCTAATGTAAACAAGTATGGTTGCTATGGTTAAAAAAATTAGGCTTTACTGCCTTTAAACAAATTTTAAATTGTTGATAATTCTACAACTGCATGCAGATTAACTAAAAGGTTAAAACCCTTAACTGGAAGATAAGAACAACATAATTTAATTAGTTTTAAAGCAAAAAATGCACGATTTAGCGATATATAAAAATAAAAATAAAACTGAGCTTACGAAGCCGATTAACAGAGTGGATATACATATATATATATATGTCATAATAAGAGCAAAGGAAAAAAGACGGAACACTAGATGCGTGCTTAGATCCATATTGAAGAAGAATTTTGATTGCGTAGTATTTAAAGAACTTGGCAGTCGTGGCCGAGTGGTTAGGCCTCTCCTTTTGACGGGGGGGAAGATGTAAAATAAAAATAAATAAATAAATAAAAAATACGATGGCTTTGCTCTTTGCATCCTTTAATTAATTTTCTGCAATTCAGCATCTCCCCTTAGACCATTACCTTCTAGAACATTCGCACCTATTACATAACCTCCTCATATAAATGCTGCGTCATAAGTTCTCCTAGACAGATGCCTTCTCGCCTTCATCCTGCTAACGCTTCCGCTATGCTCCTCTTTCTTTGTTAGAACGTTATGATGTATTGAAGTTTAAAGTCAGTTCATCTAATAGTTCAATTACTGAATAAGTTATTTGATTAACTTCATCTATAAAAAGTCATCTGCTATAAATTAAAATAAAGATATGCTTGCTGTTAAAAGTGAAAAGTCCTGAGTCGTCATTTTTCTCCGTATTTCAATCACCCCAGCTTCGTTAACCATCTGCCAGAACGTGTAATGGAATAGCCTCACCATTTGCCCACGATGTGTTGGAATAACTGAAAACATTACATATATATATATGTATTTGTATACTTTTGGTGCGACCGATTGCTACCAAAAAGGGAGGCGCACAACTACATGTTAGTAATCCTATATACAAAATTTCAACCTTCTGAGGCGACTCGTTTGAGTTATGCGAGATACATACATACATACATACGTACAAACGTCACGAAAAAAAAAATCTCTTCTGAATCCATTTTAAATCCTTTTTGCAAAACGTTTTGGGAAAAATAGTCTTTTATTCTGTCCTTACGTACAGATATCCCGTAAAAACATCGTTAAATTGCATTCTATAGCGGTGAAAATGGATATTTTCGTTGAAATATGATATCTGAAAATTTTCTTGACTATAATACTTCTTTCCCATCGTAAAAGTTTAAGCAGTTTAAAAAAAAGAGGAAGAAGAAAAGAGCAGAAAGAAAAATAATAAAAAAGAACTTATTTTTTATTTCCTCCCCCCCACCACCACCACCACTATGAGAGGAAAAGGCAGAAGAAACTACTTTTCCCCAAAGTTCGAGATTCTCATTTTGCAACTACGCGAACGTATGAAACATACAAAGTATGTTCAGAATTTCATTTTCGAAAAGTAGATTTACTTTTACTTATTTCGTTTTCCATTTCCTTTTTTTTTATTATTATTATTTTATTTTTCCTTTCAAGATATAAAGAAAAAAAAAAGAGTTAAATTTGAAGGAGTTTTATATAACAACCAAAGGCTGCTTTGAATTACTGTTCCAACTCCAACTCCGTTTTCGAACGTTATATGTTTCTCCCAATTTTACAGCTCCATAAATATTCAAATTTAAAATATTCTTCATTAAAACCTTAAAGTAGCGTCATAAATATTGTGAAAAATATAATAAGAAGCTATACAAGTCGTAAAACGATTTTTACTACCAACGTAAAACGATTTTTACTTTACTTAATCGTAAAACGATTTTTACTTTACTTAAGTAAAGATATGGAAGAGAAGTAACGTGAATTTTATGTCATTACTTTTTTTAATATGGAGGTCTCGATAACGCTTGTAACTGCAGTGTAATATAATTTTAAGTCAACTAAATTCACGGAATTTTGCGTCAGTACCCTCTGAACAATACACATTATGACCCAATGAAATTTCATTACTAAAGTAATTAATTTATATGCTATTTGTCAAAAGCATAAACGACGGGTATCTGAAAAGTTTCCGACCTCGATCTGCAGACCACATCTCAAATCTACCGAAGTGTGTGTGTCTGTGGGGGGGGGGGGTTTCCTTGATAGCTACCAATCAAAATTTCAACTATTTTGACAATTACTTTTTTTGTATGACAATTACTTTTTTGAGTTGCTGTGACCGTTTTTGCAAATATATATATATAAAAAAAAAATCTGATGTGTACACCATATGATTTCCTTGTACAGGATATTAAAATATACGCATTTTTTCATGCATTTCATTTAAACTTATTGGATTGAATTAAATCTACTTCATGGATAGCGCATAAACCACATTAGAATAAATGCACTCTTTAAAATTCACTCTAGTATTTCTTTACCATAGCCACACTCCGGCGCTAGATTCACTTAACAGTATTATATTTCGTTCATATTATAACTCATAATGCACAAAATTTATATCATTTAAAGAATAAAATTATCTAATCGTTGCCACATGTTCTATTCAAATACTATAATAAAGCTAGAATGATGTATAAAACAAATTAAGCAAATTAAACAAAAGCGAAGCAGTTTTTCACAGACGATTCAGTATTTCTCATTCAATTAATTCATTTCTCACTTCGCGACAAGGCAAAAATACATAAAAACTCAAAATATCTATAATAAAAATTACGAAGTAAATCGTAAACCCTTATTTCCTCGAAAAATATTCCAGAAAGGATTAAGCATGATTTAATTCGCAATAATAAATGAATGCGTTATCTTTGTTGTTGCGAAGCTTAGTCTCTCTAGATTGGCAACAAATCTACTATTCTGCTCTTTCAAATGTAAACAAACATGTCCGCCATGTTATTTAAAAATTAAGCTTGACCGCACTTAAACAGCTTTTAAATTGTTGATAATCCTACAAATATTGCATATAGATTTCCTAAAGGCATCAAAACCTTAACCGGAATTTAAGAACAACATAATTCGATCATTTTTTTAAAGCAAAAAATGCACAATTTACAAACATATAAGAGTAAAGAAACTGAAATCACTGAGCCGGGTAACAGAGTGGATATACTATATATAAATATATTTATATACATTTGGTGCGGCCGATTGCAACCAAAATACGAGGCGCACATCTACATGTTATAGCAGTCCTATATACAAAATTTCAACGTTCTTAGGCTACTCGTTTTTGAGTTATACGAGATACACATGTGTACGTACGTACATACAGACACCACGAAAAATTCTGTTCAGAATTAAAAGCAGTTTTATAATATTTTGGAAGGAAACGAGTCTTTTATTCTGTCCTTACGTACAGATGTCACGCAAAAACATCGTTCAATTGCATTCGATAGCTGTCAAAATGGATTTTTTTGTTGAAATATGCTACATGAAACATTTCGCGATTACAATACTTCAATTTTACTTCGTACAAGGAAGTAAAAAGAGTATCGTACTGTTATTAGGTGCGTGCTTTTGAAAGGTAATACGCCTACTCAGATTAAAGAGGCGTTGGACACAGTGTACTGAGACTCTGTACCATCATTTACTGCTGTGAAATTTTGGGCAGCTAAATTTAAACGTGGAAGCACCAGCTTGGATGACGATGAACTTTCAGGACGACCAAAAACTGCAACCACTTATAAGGTATTTCTCTCGCCTTCTTGGCAGGCCTTCGTGGTGTGGTGTTCTGCACGCTGGTCGCGGATATGAGAGGTTTCGATTCCAGGCGAAAGCGATGCGTATTTTTCATCTTGCGTGCTTCCCAAAAATACCTAATTTCTCCACAATTTCAACGGAAATATCCATTTTGACGTTTCCCGAATCCATTTAAACGATTGTTGGCGTTTTTATATAACAGAATAATAAACTCATTTTTCCAAAATGGGTTATAAAATGGATTTAAAACGGATCCCGCAGAAATCCTCTGTATGTAGATACATACGTTTGTATGATGTATGTATCTTCCATAACTCAAAAATACTTATTCTTAGAACTTTGAAATTTTGTATATAGAACTGCTGTAACACCTAGTTGTGCATCTCCCTTTTTATTGCAGTGGCAGTATCAAAGATATATGTATATATAAACACACACCCTTATAAGGGTTAAATTACCCTGCTTTTATTTTCTCAATCGTTTGCGTAGTCATATGCTTCCAATTATAGAGGTATTTTAAACGACAAATATATTCCTGTTTTGGCAACGTCAAATTAAAAAAAATAATAATTTTTGACCAATTACGAAATCTTATTTGTAACGCTATCTTTCGTTTCTTATACTTGCATTTGGTAAAATTTCATACTCGTTAAGAAAAAATAAAATTGTAAGAACTCTCTTGTACAACCAAAATCGACCGGAATATTTAATTTCAAAGTTTGCACAATATTTGATTTAATTTTCGACTCGCCTTCAAGGATCGGTTAATTAAGTCAGAACAATACAAAGAAATAAATTTTTATGAAATGCAGAAAAAAAAAAAAAAAAAAAAATTGTGCATTATTTAATAGGCCGTACAAGGAAATCATATTGTGTCCCAATTAGATTTTTCAATTTCAATTAAATGATAAATATAGGCTTTTATTATATTTAAAATTATTATTTTAATATTTATTATTATTACTCAGTTATATTTCTATTCGGAAAGCAAGCTAAACGTTTGCATGATTTCTTGATGATTTGCCTTAAGTCAGTTCTAAGAACTCTCAACCTTTAAAGTTCATACTTAGTGTATATTTCGCATATTTAAAAATACAATTCTCTTACTATAAAGAAATCCATTTTAATATCTTTATGTTTTACACGTTTTATATGTATGCGTGAGCATATATTTTTTATTATTAGAAAACGTGGAATTTTTTTTAGGCTAAAAATAACTCTTCAAAAGAATTTTTGTTTAATTTGCGCTTTTGTTTGTATGTAGTAGTAAATGTCTCTCATTATAATTTTTGAAAGCTGTAATTTGAATACTTCCATAATAGCGTTTATTTTAAAATGGCAGAAGATGTTTCTTCAGCGAATTATCCAAATCCATTTGAATTCTCGATTCCATTTTGACAATTTTCTGCATGACTTCTGTACGTACAGACAGAATAAAGGACTCTTTTTCCCAAAACGGATTGTAAAATGGATTTAAAATGGATTCAGGAGAGATTTTTGCATGACGTCTGTACGTACGTATGTATGTATCTCGCATAACTCAAAAACGAATAGCCGTAGAATGCTGAAATTTTGTATGAGACTGCTGTAACATCGAGTTGTGTACCTCCCTTTTCGTTACAATCGGTCGCACCAAAAATACATGAATATATATATATATATATATTTATATATATATCCTACTCTGTTACCCGGCTCGGTGAGCTCAGATTTTGTTCCTATATGTTATTAAATTGGGCATTTTTTACTTTAAAGGTGATTGAATTATGTTGTTCTTATGTTCTAGTTAGGTTTTTTTTTTATGCCTTTAGTTAATCTGCATGCAATAGTTGTAAAATTATTAACAATTTGAAAGTTTAACTGGTGCCAGGCATAGCGAGGCCGTCATTTCTTTACGTTTGAAAATGTAGTAGGGTAGCGAATTCAGTGCCTTTTTGTCTTCACTTTCTTTTGAAACAAAAGTAAACTTTCGGTTTGGTGCACCAAAAATTTGGTCTTCCTGCTCGCTGGTCGAATTACTTGTTTTGCGTAGAAAACTCTTAATTTTAATTGTAAAAATTTATTTTAACTGTTTTTAACTGCATTTGGTGGTCCAGGTTTTTCTGTATTTTACAAATTCTAATGAACATGTTTTTGAGTTTTTATGTACTTTTGCCTTGTCGCTAAGTGTCAGCTGAAATGATCGACAGGAAAATATATCTCTAATGAAATTCGAGGGAAGACCGTGCATTTTAGTCGTGTGGTGTTCATGTCAAATATTTTTATAAGAAATGACAAGCCATTTTCATTCTCTGAAGCTTTTTTATTTTTTTTTTTAATACAACGCATTCGATAATCAATATCCTTAAGCTAAAGAAATTGAGAATTTTTTCGTGTATTTTGAAAGTAAATTTTACTCCCGTTAAAAATCATTTTTTACTTTATAAGAGAAATCCCAGTTATTTACCGTTAGCACTAAACTGTTCACACTTTCTCTCGCGTAATGAATAATTTCAGTTTGGACTTCGGACTTAATAACTCTTTAAATAAACTAGAAGATGATGGCAATTATAAAAACTGAATACTTCACAACGTCTTCCTAATAATAACAAAGGATTTTTAGCTGATAATGAATCTTCTGTAACGTAACAAATGCGTAGAAAATTCCTTATATTTTTTTTCGAATATTTGCACTTCAATTCCTTTAATTTTTAACATTTAAAAGCTTACAGTTCAAATTTTTAGAGCTGTGAAAATGCATTTATGGAATTACTTTTTCGAAGCTAATCTTTCCCAGTGTCAGGCATAATAATGAATCAACAAATATATAATTATATGCACTAACTATCGAGCCTAACCAATTAAAAAATATCCCTCTATTTTTTAAAGTGACTTGAGTATTTTTTATTTAGTGAGATAACCCACATTTATTATTTGTGATTTTTAATTTGTTTGTTAATTTTTATGTAAGTAGGAAGTGTTTCTTTAGAATATCAATATTTTTTTAAACAGGAATACTTCTTATTATTAGCTTTTTTATTTATTAGTCCAAACGAGCTTTGTCCCTGAAGGATTATTATTTTCGTTTCGTGATTTTGCGTTCAATCGCTATAAATGTTCGTTTCACTTTTCAAACTGTTGCCACCAAATGTTAGAGACCTGCATTATATTTCAAGAAATTAAATAATAAAAAATCTGCATAAATGTATGTATATTTATCGCATTGTG
This sequence comes from Stegodyphus dumicola, assembly GCF_044657685.1. NCBI lineage: Eukaryota > Metazoa > Arthropoda > Arachnida > Araneae > Eresidae > Stegodyphus > Stegodyphus dumicola. Next base: position 276,064,991 of record NC_140769.1, on the reverse strand, counting down.
ATAAAACAACGGTAGCTAGAGCCATACAATTTTGAATGACGTAATCCTACTGCGAATATGGGCATGTGGAAGATCAAATTTTAAATTTGGAATTTGTTTTATGATCAATTTCATATTTTGTAAATTTTTAACGAATTTTTGGTTAACAAACTCAAAGATTTCAAAGCGAGCAATGGCAACACTCTACAGGAGGTGGGGGGGACCTTTTTATTCCCAGCGCGCGGAACTGTGTATCAGAAATTCTAAAGATAGGCTCATTTTAAAATTATTTTGCGTCATTGCTATTGAACTGAATTTTATTGTTTAAGTGCAAAGAACATGATATTTAATAAATAAAGGTAACCCGCAAAACGTTAAAAAATCGCCCCTTTGGAAGTTGTTTAAAATCTGAAACCTTTCAATTTTTTTTTTTTTTTAAATTTTAATTTATTATTTTTACTTCCTTGTACGAAGTGAACAAATGAAGCCGAATTGGGCGAATTGTAAGTATTGTAATCGAAAAAATTTGGGGGTATCATATTTCACAGAAAATATCCATTTTGGCTGCTATCGAACGCAATTTAACGATGTTTTTGCATGATATCTGTACGTAAGGACAGATAAAACGACTCTTTCTTCCAAAATGGGTTGCAGGAAGAATTTAAAATGGTTCAGAAAAAATTTTTTCCTGACATCAGTACCCTTACCGACGGACTTACGTATACGTTTATCTTGCATAACTTAAAAATGAGTAAATTCAGAACGTTGAAATTTTGTATGTAGGACTGCTATAGCATGTAGTTATGCACTTCCCTTTTTGGTTGCAATTGGCAGACCCAAAATTATATATATATATATATATACCCTGTTATGCTGCTTTGCGAGCTCAGTTTTTTATTCTTATATGTTTGTAAATTGTGCATTTTTGGCTTTAAAAATAATTAAATTATGGTATTCTTATCTTCCGGTTAAGGTTTTTATGCATTTAGTTACCCTTCATGCAATAGTTGTAGAATTATGAACAAATTAAAAGTTGTTTAAGTGCGACTAAGCCTAATTTTGTTTTACCATAGCAGTCATATTTTTTTACATTTGAAACTTAGCAGAGTAGTGAATTAAGTCAATTTATGGACCTTCAGTGTCTTTTTGCCGAGTGTTCTTGTTCGTCCTTTTTTTTTTTTTTTTTTTTCCATATCTATAGTAGTTATTTTACAAGTTGCATTTATGTTATTTACAAGGAAAGAACAATATTCAGTACATGATTTCATTACTGTAAATTATAAAAAATAATTTCTCGGTCGTATATTCTTATGAAATTTCAACTTATTTTCTCGAGTTGAAATTTTTAAGTTGAAAATGACATTAAAAATTGCAAATTTTGGAATTAAGTATCTCGGTCAATTTTTGCGGTTCGTCAGTCAAATATTTTATAATTTCATTTTTTAGTAATGGATTTAAAACTTTCCCATATATAGTCTAGGAGGCGGAAGATCGCATCCAAAGTCAGTTTTCGCTATTTGTTGAAATTAATTTTTTTTTTTTAATTTGACATTCCCGAAACACGAATAATTTTCGTCAATTAAAATACCTCTGTAACTCCAGGTGTTTAACTACGACCAACAATTGCTAAAACAAAAGCCCGGGTTTATATATATATATATATATACTTCATTGGTATTTTCCTTTAGACCTTTAATTTTTAATTGCTAATTACTCAAGGTACCACTTAGTTGGTATTTCTTTTTGGACCTTCTTCACTATGTATTTACTTTTGGTTTTGACTTTTACCCTTGCCTGCATGAATGACGAAACACGAATTGAATGATTGAAGAGTTCGGTTTGGAGGCAACCTTCCCTTGATAAGTCTCTCTCCTGCCTGCTCAACAGTCATTCACTTATGCATTTTTAAAAAAATTGTTTGGATTAATTTTAATTTGCTAAATTGGTGAATTTATTTTCATGTTTTGGTTTTGCACTTGATTTACTTATGCTATCTGAATTTAAATGATATCGTAGATTAGTTCGAAAATTAAATCTTTTGTATGTTTGCACATTATTTCAACCTTAAATTTGCTTTTTTACGTATATACATGTTTGTTAAAATTTTATATATATATATAATAAGAAATTAATAGCCAATATCACGCAAAACCAAAAAGCTGAAATTCATGCGTAATAAATTTTAAAAAATCGTATAAATGTACAAAAGATTTTAATAAATGTTAAAACTAAAATACTTCAAACAAGTAAAACCCTAATTCAAAAATTTAATGAAATTTAAAGCATATAAAAGAAGAGGAATTCAATCAACTTCACTGCCACTTCGTCAGGAGGAGGAACATTGAAATCAATTGAAATCTCTCTTCTAGAAATCCTTGCTTTTCAAAAATTGTTTTGTAATTACATCTATATACATATATACCCACACCCTTACATATATGTATATATATATATATATATATATACCCACACCCTTACATATATGTATATATATATATACTATATACCCACACCCTTATATAAATGTATAGGTATATATATATATACGTATATAATGTTGGTACTGCCGATTGCAATAAAAAAGGATGTTACTGCAGTCCGATATACAAAATTTCAGGTGTTATAGCAGTCCCCATGTACAAAATTAGACCAGACAATGTGTTATAGCAATGCCATATACAAATTTTCAACTTCTACGGCTAATCTTTTTTGAGGTATACGAGATAAATTCATACATAAGTCAGTAAACATTCCCATTTTACAATCCATTCTGAGATAAAAAAAAAGAGAGTCCTTTATTCTGTCCGTAATAGAGACGTCACTCAAAAAAATCGTCCCGTTGGATTCGGGAACGATCCAAACCCGTATTTCCGTTGAAATATTATGCGAAATTTTTCATAATTACAGTAGCTCCTTTACTTTATAAAAGAAGTGAAAAGTTTATAAAGGAAATGCGCCAAGATAATTTTTTGAATTTCTTCGTAAATTTCCCAACAAATGTTTGCAAAATTTAATATATAAGCATAATTTGAGTCGTAGAATCAAAATATGGAAAAGAATTCGCATGTTATTTCAGAAAAAGTCCAATTTTGTGTCAAAAAACCTATGTTAGAACAACGTTGTATATAAATCTAATGTATATCTTAAGTTGCGCTTTCAAGGCATGGAAAACCCAAATTATGACGATCGGTCCAGTAGAACGGATGATATGGAACTGTTCCTTTGTTTCTTGTGCAAGTTGTATCGAGTGAGATTTCTGGTTTGCTCACATAATTTTACGCTGGGCAGTTTTGTGAAAGTTTCGTTCTTCATAAACAGAAGCAGACTTGTAAAGCCAATGCCTCCATCATTATAACTGTGCACCATCGTTAGGTTGGCGAACAGTTAGCCAATTTGCATGAAGATGCGAAGTACCGTTTCTAAGACATTCCGTCAAAAAGATAGCGAAGTTCATCCCATTTACGCTACGAAGTAGAAATTCGATCGAACGATGATAAATTCGCGACGAGCTAACGAACACCGTCCTAAAATGATGAATTTGAAACGTTACCATTAGTTTACTTTTTCGATCGATTCCGTTTTGGGGTGGAGGGAACTGGGGGGGGATATCATTAAAATTCTCTCTTTTCGTTTTTTTTTTTTTTTTTCCCGAGCTGAATGAATTCAATAGTTATGGTAAATGTTTAATCGATTTTTAAACCGTGGATGTCATGTGAAAATGCGGCGCCATAGACACTGGTACCTCTGGAAACTTCTCGATGCCCCCCAGGGTTTCCTGTCCGTTATTCAGAAAGATACTTTACTATTGGTTCATCGGATTAGTGCTATATGAAACCAATTTCAACAGTGAATAGTCCATTTTTATTTACTATACCATCTCTAGGAGGTCTATTAATTTATATCAGTTTTATGAATTTTGCGTTGTTAGTAAACCTTATGTGTGTGTGTGTGTGATTACGGCAAAGCCTCGAGGGCTATCTGCCTAAGGGGAGGGATGCCTTCGCGAGGACTTTCTAAGGGAAACTGGCTCGTATATACGTTACACATGGGGAAAACCACGAAAACGCCCATGCAGCCAGCCCGTTCGCGGGATTCGAACCTCGGACCGAACTACCAGTGTTCAGCGACTTTTACCGCTCGGCCGCTGGTGGGCCTTAGTAAACCTTATGAAAAGTTTATTAAAATGTAACCTCCAGTGAAATAATGAAAACTTTATAGAGGGTTTTCACACATTTCTGTAACGGTTTTTCTTTTTCTCCATGAATTTAAATATTAATTTTAATATATAAACATGACTGGCATCCAATTGGAATAAAGTTTAATTATCGTCTGCAGCATTAAAAAGATTCTTTTCTTAAAAATTTCGTTGAAAAATAAACATTGGGCCGAAGGCTATATTTTTGCGCTGGCCGAAGAGAAATACTCTTATTCAATTATTAAAAAAAGATGTAAAAAGCATAGTTTTGGTATTTCTTCACGTCAAATTATCAGGTTCAATGTTCCTTCTAACCTTCTTCGGGAACATACAAGGACCTGACTCGGAACAGAGTGCTTACTAAAGCTATGTTCACTAATTGTGGTAAGTAGACAGGATACAGACGAAGGGTATACAAAACCCTTTATTTTTTCTCTATATACAATAACTTCCGTACTTCGGAATACACTGACCCTCCACTCGGGGTCTAACGTAAAAAAGTATAAAAATAAAACTAAACTCTAATTTAACTTTAGAATAATACACGTGGAAGATTGGCCTTATAATAACAGGAAGCGTATGTAGCACAGAGACTGTGAACACTACAATACGTTTAATTTATCAAGAGGATTAAAACCTCTCGCCTGGAAGGCAAATAGCAACTGCGTAACTTCTAAGGTAAGCGGCCTGCTTCGAACTCACTGCTTCCTCTCTTTCGCTTGGCAAAAAGGCCACACTTAAATACTTGGCGTTCGCCAGACAAACTTTGCATAAAAACCTTCACGCTTATAATTCTGGCCGGAAGTAGAAAATAAGAAGTGATAGTAAAGATTTAAAATAAAATAAACGTTAGTAAAACTTAAGATCCTTACAAGATAAACTATTTTATGTGCAACAAAGAGCCCCAGAATTTAAAATGGGTGATATAGAAAAACTAATAAAAGAAGCAAAAAAGAATACGGAAGTAGCACAAAGAAAACATAAATTATATTATGATTTGAAACGACGGGCAGTAACTTATAAAGTAGGGGATGAAGTTTTAAAAATTAAGCATTCACTTTCTTCAGCACCAGAAGATAAAACTGCCAAATTTTTTCCACGCTTTGAAGGACCATATGTTATAGAAAAAATAACTCACGCTGTTGTAGTGTTAAAGGCAAGAAATGGTGAAACCTGTTCCGCAAATATTGATTAAATGAAGCCCTACTTCGATCGTAATAAAATGCAAATCTTTTCAGATCTTTTGCAGGATCCGGTACGGCAGACACCGCAGGTACAAGTTCCAGAGGTGGGAAAACGACAAGTACAAGGGCAAGCCAATGAGAGACAGAAGCAAGTGAAAAGAAAATTGCCCCGCGGAAAAATTGAAGGTAAAAAGAAAAAGAAGCCGTTCCACCGTCCAGAAAACAGAGTTCACGAACACCCCCAGAATGAAGAAGGGAGAAGGACGACGTATGTGAAAAGGACCGGGAGAAAGGACGGCAACTATTACCCGACTTTAAAACGGAAGATCCACTCATCCGACAGAACTCTCCGCAGCAAAAGTCGCCGAACTGCGGAAGGGCCATCAGCGGCGGAGGAAAAAGTACAAGAAAAATTTGAACGGCCAACAACGAGGTTCAAGCAGGATCACGACAGAAGTTTCCCGGTTCCGCCAAGACCAGCTGCCTTCAAACGGCCAAGACCACAAGCAGAAGACAAAAGGAAGGTGTTCAAGGGTGGCCGTACTGGTGAAAAACGGAAGCTTCCAGAGGAAAGCACTGAAGGGCGAGCCCGTACAAGAAGGAGGATCAACCAAGCCACTATCTGCTATACCTTTAAAGACTGGGCCCAGAAAAGGATGTCCGAATATTACAAAGATAAGTAAAATTTTACGTTATTTTGCAAACTTGAGTTAATCTTTCATTCTTACTGCAAGTGGCAGATTTCAAGAAGTTTTACCTCATGCGAGGTCTACCTTTATCGCCGAAAGGGCGAGAAATGAGTTGTGACCGATTTTCTTATTATGTTTTTCAATTACTCGCGCGTAAAACTAAAGTTGATGTATAATAGCGTTGTGTAAGAACTTAAATATTGTAAAAAAAGTTATTGTATAAATTTTATTTAATACATGATAGCAAGAGAGAAGTTTTAGTGTGAAAGACTTTTTGAAATGTAGTATTATTTCAATGTAGAAAGAATTGGCACTTGCTTTGAAAAGAATAGAAGTTAACAATGTACTACTAATGTATGTTTTGAAATGTGTAAAATTAACGCCATGTTGATATGTTCTGTTATTTTAAATGTTAAGAAATACCGTGATATGGTAAAAGTGAAAGTAATGTTAACCCATCAACGAGCCCGCCTCTCGGAACGAAATGCTTTGAAAACGGTCGCGTTGTCAGACAACAAACCCCTCCAAAAAAAAATCGCTTTCAGTAGCTTGTAGACTTGTTTCTTTTAACATGTGACGGCCGAATTTTCCGAAATCTTTTTTAGAATTTTAGCTTCCAAGCTTGTAAACTTTCAATTATTCGACATGTTTTATTGGGCAACATTTTAAGAAAGATCATTATTTATTTTGTTACATAATTTTTTTACTATTTACTTATCTATTTTATTTAGTTTTAGTAGGCCAATTTATTTTGGAAAATTAAATTTTAATCCATTCTTTTACCGACTCAGTTTTCATCACATTATAAGTCCATATATATTTACGATGAGAGTACAATATTTATCAGAATTTTTTGGAAAATTTGGCATATATTTTAGCGTTGAATTTTTTCCACAAGTTGTTCGTTAACAGTCGAGCTCATCTTCGTCTTTTCGGCGTGGAATTGGCAAGCAATAATCTTCCTAATATTTTTCGGGATTTTATAGCAAATTCTAGAATTTTGGCGGTTGACAAATATTTTGGTAAGTTTAGCTATTATACAGTTGCTACTAATGTGGAATTTAAAGCCAAAAATGTATTCCTTCGTTGATTTGAGAGATCGCATTTCGAATTGAAACGGAAGTTTGAATGAATTTGATACAATCTTACCACAGACTAGAAAGAATTATTTCTCTGTGTTGGATGGATTTTTCTCACTTTTCTGCATTTGATACATTAAATGCATAAAGCAGACACTCACAAATAGAATTTAAATAAATTTATTTAAATAAATTTCTATTTTCATTTAAAATTTGTCATTATTAGCACCTCCCAGGTCGTTAACATAATTTCAAGGCCTAATGGAAAACTGATAATATAAAAAGACTATGTCTTGAGTACCAATAGCCAAGTATTTGTAATTAAATAAAAATAAATATTGAATACCAGCCGCTTTTTTATTTATTTTTAGTCATATAACAAAAGATAAACATGAATACTATTACATCTAAGAATTATTTAGTAAATTATTTTGCTAATGTTTTATGAATGAGGAAACACGGTAAAAATGTTTTAATGATTGAATTCACCGTTAAAAATCAAACAAACTCCAAAATTCCTTTTTCCCATAACTTCGTAAAATGTTTTGATTAAATATGATTTGAATGAGTTTTCCAATTCTGTTTTGAGTGATATAAATGAGGATATAAATATTATTAAATTAGGATATAAATATTAGGATATAAATTATTATTAGTAATAATTTTTGTATTATAACTTAGCAGAATATCCTTTACCGTTAAAAATTATATCTAAAAGAATTAAATTTTGAAAAAGAATAAAAAATATAATTAACCGTTTCATTTTGTCCTCTATGCATCTATTTATATAAAAAAGGAATCTGGCTAGGGAATTTACGACTTGTATATGAACTAAAAATTGGTATCTTGACAAAACTTGTCAGAGCATAAAAAGCTTATATTCTGTGATATTAGTGTATTAATCATACTTCTGTATCCGTATATGCAGTTTATAATTACCAGCATAAGTATCATAATGGATTTTATTAAAACGTCGAAACTGAATGCATGATCCTAGCATTATCAAAGTACGGCTCTTTATCCCGTTAAGTATTGCTTGGGTCGTAACCAACACGAGTTTTATTTTTGAAATATTATTCCAAATAAAACAGGAAGCGTTAAACTATATGCATTTTAAACAGTTTTACTTTTTTATATGCATAGAAATGTTAAGTAGCTTTAAATTGTACTTCACTTCTGAAATTTCTGCGGTATTATTTTTAGAACAGATCAAGGACTTTAAAGAACAAGTACATTTCAGTAATATGCAACGTTAATGATATAGTTCAAATGTTATTGAACAGCTGTACGATTTGTAACTGGCACTGGAAGAAGCAAAATTTATCTACAACTTTCCCTTTCTTCTCAAATTCGTCTGATTTCTTCTCAAATTCGTCTGATACGTCAAGCAAGGATTGAATAGATAATTGTAAACGTCTTTGCTAAAAGTAATAACAATCGGGAAGAATCCTTTCTACCCCTGCCTCCTGGGAAAAGAAAACGACTTGGAAGGGAACCTGACCTCCGCAGGCTAACTGACACTAAGGTCTCCAAAGACTATTTCTAGTCAATAGAGTTTTTTCATTGTAGAAATACTCATTATCTAGAGCTATCTTTTTTTCTAGCCATTGTAAGCTACAGATATAGTGCGAAAAAATTATCATTTTACATAATTTTCGGATAATTACATTTTACGTTAAATAATTTTAGATTTTGATTAACGCATTCGATGAATATGGCAGAATAATAGTTTGTTGTAAGCATTGTAAATTTCAACGTTTTTTAAGTAAAGTTTTCAAGTAAACCAAACCAAAGATTATTAAATTAGTCTTATAATGTTTACTGTTTGGTTTTCAGTGTTCTGAATTTGCATTTTAAAAACATAATTTAAATAATCTTTCTTTACGCTAGTCGCTTTTAAAATGTTTACCTATGTAAACACTTACTAATGTTTAATGTAGCAACTTTGTATGTACTTAACGAAAGACTTAGAGGAATTTATAAAAAAAACTAGTTCACATGGAAAAAATCACGAAATCTTCCCTACAGCCAACGTATTGACCAGAAACCAAAACCAGGTCAAAATAGTTATGATCATCTCTTTTATCCACATAGCCAGTGGTAAACTTTTCAAACTTATACTTGTTCTTATTGCAGTTAAAACAGAAATGTGAACACTCAGATACTGCGCTTGTTAAAGTTAGTACAGTCTGCGGCTGATTCTATATCTGCTGAGGTGTTTTCGAAAAAAACTTGAAAGATAATAAATTATGTTACCTGCTGAGTCATCGAAATATTATATATTTGTTTATTGAAACTGAAAATTTTATAATTTTCTATAAAACTGCAATGGAATTATTGCATTGAGTAATCTTCAGTGTGATGTAATTAGTGTCTTAAATATAAAAGTATGTAAAAATCAAATTGGAAATTACAGCAAATCAGTCCCTAGAAATATGCTATGCCTGTATTAATCTAGTAGCAATAAATTATTCATGAACATTATAGTATGCATGCCATATAACAATTTGTCAGCAGTACAGGGAACAATTTCGATATGCGTGCCTTTTCTTTTAACAATGTTTTTCTCTCGTTACTTTTAAGATAAACATATAACTTGAAATAGTTTTTCTTCCTCCAGCTTTCACTTATTTATTTCTTAAAATATCTCCACTAAAATCAGAGTGATATTATCAACGATTTTTCTTTATTATATAAATATAAAATTTTTTCTTTATTATATAAATATAAAATTTATCCTTTATTATATAAATAATTGAAATGCTTAAATTTGACATTCTAATAAATATTTTATAGTAACTCTCTGAAAAATTTAACTTCTTTTAAAATGTATGAAAATGAATTAAATCGTGTATTTTTTCCAGTCTTAATGATAATAAAATTTTAGAATCATCAGTTATATATCCGTATTGATTATGAGAAATTATCTCATTCTTCTTTGAGCTGGAAATTGCTCAATGGATCTTCTTCCAGCTAGAATTTGAACTCGGGGTGTAAGTGACAGTAGATCGGACTGTCAGTCGGAATGCCTGTGGTTCGTATTCCGCTGATAGGATAACGGATTTTTCGTGTTTTTTTTTTTTTTTTTTTTTTTTTCTCGTAAAAACGCTATGTCTCTTCAATGGCACCCCAACGAAAACATGTCAGACGATAATTCGTTAACACATGAATTATTCCGACAATGCCTCGTGCTTCTTTTCTCTCGCCCTCTAAATGAAAACAAATAATAAGGAATTACGCCATTCTCACTATCTTGTTATAAATGGAAGTCCTTCCAGCTAGAATTTGGAAGACCTCCTTATTAAAAGCACAATGAGGGCACTGCTGAATTTTCGCATTTCTTGCTTCGAAAAAAATCCAATGTCTCTGCATGGTATCTTTCTGTTTGTGCAACATTCGAAATTATTCCGCTTTCGCAAATTTTTCAAATTTACTTTTTCTTGTATCGTTTTTCCATTTGTCGTATATTGATACGTGAAACAATGCAGATTTCTGTCTATTTTCTTAAGTTTTCGTATCGGCAGAAAAATATACTGTCGCATTTAAAATTGGTTTTAATGCTGAAAATGATTTGATTGTTTGGTTCTATTTTTCCTTTTTCTTCCTTTAAAGATTTATTTTTCTTCCATATACTTATTTATTTACTACATTTTAATCTAATAGTCTCCCAAAAACTAAAGCGATAAAAAAGTTCTTTGATTCCAAGATAAAAGAAACTTTCATTATGCTTTGAATTTCTTCAGCAATCTTTCACCAGTAGGATTTATTTTCTTCTTTCACCTACTGATACTATGTGATTCTATGTCTGTAATATATCTGATTATGTATGTGTGTGAGTGTGTCTAATGGTTTAATTGATATATATATGTCATCAATGATATATATATATATAATCAATAATATATATATGCATTCATATTTTAGCATATGTATATATTAGAATGCATATATATATATATATATATATATATTGCATTTTATAATTTCATTACACAAAAATTTTATACCTTAGGGAGTATATCTTTTATAGTAGATTTTGGGAATGCTTGAATTTTGAGTGAAAAGGAAAGTCAAGATTTCTTCTACTTTACCCCGTTCAGTGCTTTCACTTTTACTAAGGAATTAACATCATAGGAGGGCTGTTTTTGCCCAAAGGTTTGGCCTTTGTGGAAACGGTTAGGGGAAACCAGAAAAGCAAGAAATAATTTTTCATTCATGAATTGACATCTTCAAGAAGCATTGACTCTCAGTGAGTAAAAGACAAACATCTGGAAAGATGTATTTAAGTATAAAATGGTTTTCGAATCCAAATAACATTAATTTAAAGAAATTTTTGTGGATGCAATATATAATATTGAGATAAAAGTAAGTAAAAGAGGGCGATGTAGGGTGATTTCACTGTTCGACTATTCGATACACTATTCGACTATGTTAGAGAAAGGCCTCAAACATAGTACTGTCGGCCCTGTGTTTAGATTTGCTAAATTTACTAAAGCACACGCTATCTATCTACCAAGATAGAGATATTCTACTTCCGACGAGCTTTCTAAGAAACACACGCATTTAGTTTACATGTTGAGAAAAATCATAAAAATTCCATGCAGTTGATCTATTTCGTCGTTGAAAATAGAAGCCAAGAAGAATCGATAGTGTTCTCTGGCTTCAGGCACCTAGATTTCTCACTTTGAATTTGGAACTAGAAATATAATTACAAATGTCTCTACTAGGGGAGATCAAAATTCATTATTTTTTCACACATGTAAAATCTGGTTAAATACGTTTTCTCGTTTATAAATTACAGAAGATTTTTCAATAATTCCTGATATTTTAAAGGAAACTTTTGAAGTATTTGTTTCCTGTAACAGGTCTAAATAATCATTCATTAAAGCCACACTAATTTTAACGATCTGAAAATTAACAAATGAGTTGAACTCTTTCATAATTATAATAAAAAACTTAAAAGATTACCTCAGAAGTGAATTTTTTTTTTTATTTCTTAATTTAGATGCCTTACAATCCAACAGTTATTTCCCCTATTAAACTACGGCCATATTAGTAGCCGGCAAATACTGGTAGTTCGACTTAGATTTACACCCTGACGAACGAATACGATAGCTGAATGGTATTTTTCCATGTTTTTTCCTATGTATAACATGAATATGAGACTTTTCTCGTTAAAAAGTCCTCTACGAAGGCATCTCTTTCCTTAAAAGCAGATAGTCCTCGTCTGTTTTGCTGTATTCAAGTAATCCTATCCTTCAAACTACGGCACCTGTCACACTAAATCAAGATAAAAGGTTTCTAAACAAGATTTTTAATCGGTCTGCGGGCCCCAGTGGCCAAGCGCTAAAACCGCTGAGTACTGGTAATCCTACATAAGTTCAAATCCTGGTTAACACGCTTGTTCGGTGAAAGTTTTCTACGTTCAATGTGAAGGAAATCTAGTTTTCCTTAGAATGTCCTCCCTGATAGTTTCCGTCCTCTTGCGCAGATGCCAATTCCATTAAATTTTCTGCATTAAACACAATTGTAATTCTTTCTTTTTAAAGAAATCTCAGGGGAAATAATTGTAAACATCAGATTCAGTGCGATTATGAATTATTATTTTAAAGTAGTTAACATTTTGAGTGGGAAAAGCATTTTTAATACGCTCATAAATAACCCCTCCTCTAAATTGGCATCAAACTGTGTCGATTTCTACAACAATCTATATAAATACGTTTCCAAAAAATTCTGCGAAAATATTAAAAGTTGTATTTGTAGAACATTTATTAGTTAGATTTGTGACTACCTACTCAACTTTTGGTTTTCATAACCTATAAGGTATTTTCTCCCGCCTTTTTAGCATACCTTCGTGGTGTAATGGTCAGCACGCACGGCGTGTATTCGAGAGGTTGGTGGTTCGAGTCCCGGCGAAGACATTGCTCCTATTTTACATGTCCTGCTTCGAAATAACCTAATGTTTCTATAGTGGCACCCAAACCAAAAAAGGTGGTGGATGATGATTCTCCGCCGCAAGGATTTGGCGATTCGGTCCCCTAATCCCCAGTCGCCCTTTAAAAGGGGGAGTATATACAGTATTTTCTCCCGCCCTTTTAGCATGCCTTCGTGGTCTCAGTACGCTCGGCGCGCATTCGAGAAGTCCGTGGTTCGCGTCCCGGGTAAGGCATTGCTCATTTTTCATGTCTTTTGCTGTGAAAAAAAAAAATGTAATGTCTCTACAAACCTTCCATTCATCAGAATAGTAATAAAGTCATGAAGCATAGGGGGTAGGGGGGAAAAGGAATTTTAAAGAAAAGATTATTTTTACAAAATGACTCAAAATTTCTTGAGACAGTATAAGTAGTTATATAACTCAAATAATTAAATATTTGACCTCTTAATTTTACCAGTATTTCTGTATAGAAATAAAACATAATTAAATATCTTTAATGAGTATCATAGATATTGGAGCACATCGAGTGAGCTTCACAATATTTTCAAAAGCAACCACTTTGACAAATGAACAGAACTGTCGGGAATCGCTTATGAATGTCACTTACACGTTTCATAATGCAAAGAATGTTATAAAAATAACAGTTATGCTATATCAACAACTTACCGATCTTTCCAAAGTGCTTAAAAATAGAGCTGTTCCAAAAATTGTATTCAGTGCATTCACGGTGTTTAATCAAAAGCTCGTCGTCGATTTTTGAACTACTTATCGATAAACTATTGAATTCAAATTTTGTACACACACCGTTTACGGATGATAATAATTCGATTTAGAGTTTTTAAAATTTAATGTTGAAGAAATTTTTTGCGCATATTTCCATTTAAGAATAAACTAAAAAATCTCAAAATTTTTAAGTTTGCATCATTTTACAGAGCGTAAAATAGCTTTTGAAATAAAATTTGCAGGAAATTCGTAACCTAATTTCTGATTTTGGGGCGAATTTTGTTTTAAATTTATATATCTTTTCGATTATTTGAGGTAAAAGGATACTTGGAAGTAAAAGACTGAACCAAAAGTAATAATAATAATAATAATTTATCGCATAGATTAATGATAATAAGAGATTACTTAATAGCTTCTTTGCTAAATTCCTGTACAGTTTTATAAGAAGAATCATAGGTTCTTAAATTACGAAATCAAATAATTGAATCGCATTGTCAGATGTATAATATTTATAAATTTATCAAGACACCCTCACGTTTTTATTATTCGTGATATAAATTTGTAGAAGAATTTTTTAAAGAGAATTATTTAATCTCGTATTCCCATTAAATTACACGATACATTATTTTTAAAACAAAGGGCGTTAGCCGAAAAGGTCTATTAACTTCATTTTTTCATTTTCCGTTGAAACCTATGTCAGTTCACTTTTCAAACTGTTGCTACCACATATTACAGCCCTGTATTATATTTAAAGAAATTAAATAATGGTTTTGGTTTATTAGATTACGGCAAAGCACTCGAGGGGTATCTGCCTTGAAATTAAATAATGAATAATCTGCATAAATACATGTATGTTTCTCGCATTGTGATAAAACAACGGTACCTAGACCCATCCAATTTTGAATAACCTACATTTCCACCCGAATATGGGCATCTCGAAGCCGAGATTTGGAATTTGTTTTATTATATGTTTCCTATTTCGTAAAACTTCAATGAATTTTTTATTAAAAAACTCAACGATTTTAAAGCGAGCAAAGGCAACACTGTATGAAAATAATAATATAAAAAATTATCTTCAACGGGCGAGACTGTGCATTGGAAATTCTAAAGACATGCTCATTTAAAATTTATTTTGCGGTATTGCTGTTTAACTGAAGTTTTATGGTTTAAGTGCGAAGAACGTGATATTTAAAAATAAAGGTAACCCACAAACCGTTAAAAAAAACGCCCTTTGGGCGTAATGTAAAATCTGAAAGATTTGCATTCTCAGATTTTTATGTTTGCATCTATTACTTTTATTTTTCTCGTTTTAATTCATTAATGCCCTTTCCATGTAGTATCAGGTTCAATGTTCAGTCTTACTTTCTTTGGGAACATGCAAGGACCTGACTCGGAACAGAGAGCTTACTAAAGCTATGTTCAACAATTGTGGGAAGTAGACAGGATACACAAGAAGGGTATACAAAACCCTTTATTTTTCTCTATTTACAATAACTTCCGTACTTCGGAATACAATGGCCCGCCACTCGGTGTGCGGAAAAAATGTCACCCGGAAAAAAGGGAAACGGAAAGAATATCCCCGGAAAATAAGGAACGGAAAAAATGTCACTCGGAAAATAAGGAACGGAAAAAAAGGAACTCTAAAATCTCGCCAAATAATGTCGCCGATTGGAGATAGGGAAACCTGCCAAACGGGCTCTCTTGAGGGAGGTTTTAAGGGCAAGACGTTGAGCTGGCTGCAGCTGAGCAAGGTCATTTCGATAGCAGGTTTTTCCAACTTGCCTGCGGGAAAACTGCATGTTTTCCCCCGTGGTTTGCTCATGGAGGTAGGAAGTAAGAAGGAGTCGCCCTAAACAAGTTTTTCCGTACCCTGCTCTGAAGCACCGGCGATCCCTACGTGGTGACCAAAACATTGGGTCATTTACCATTGAGTTCTATGGGATTTGACGCGTTCGGGTGTAAATATTTTGTAATTACGTCGAAAATATACATATAAATGTATATATTTTCTTTTTCTACAATACTTCAGAGTCCTAAGTATGTGAAAACAACATATTTTTAAACAACATTTCATTCTGAACGGAATTAAATGCTATACTTTTCACAGGACAGTTTTCTCAGAATGATTTAATTTGAATGAAATATTTTCACAAGTTTTCGTTAATTACATTAGAAAAAAAAAATTAAGGTAATTCGATTTTATTCGGTTAAGGTACAAAAATTAAGATCAAAGTTTATTGTATTATTAATATTAAAATTATGCATTATTTCTTTTCTATTTATAGAGCTTCTTCCTAAAATACTTTCTTAAATATGACATGATTTTTTGGCTTCTTTTAAATCGAAAAATGTAAGTCAATTTATAATTAATGCTCTATTCGGTTCATTTTAAATTAGAGAATTATTAGGAAAATAGTACTTGACTTTTCCTGAACATTCCTAAAAGGGAATAAAATAAGTTTTTTTTTTTTTTTTTTTTTTTTTTTTTTTTTTTTAAGTATTATTTAAAATTTGTAACTGCGTTATTATAAAATGTAAAGGGAATAATTCTTTTAATTATACTTATCAGATTTTTTTTTTACCCTTCATTTCAACAATACATATTCCAAAACTCTTTATTACGTTCTTAAGTGCGCATCTCATAGCATTTGCTTTACAATACCTTTTAACAGATTGCTTTCCAATACGAACTTTTCTTGCTTAAATACTTTTATAACGTATTTGTCAACAGGATTTCAATTTATGTTTACAATTCAATATGAAGGTTATTATATATTTAGATAACATTTATAATCATTATAAATTAGATACATTTAATCATTAGATTTCTTCACAGTACTTTCACAGTTGTTTATAAGTGAATAAATTCTTCATTTCAAATACATTTATAAATAATTTAATGAATATTTAAGTATTTTGTCAAAGCAGATACATGCTTTTTGCAAGTACATGCATAAATACCCATACATATTTCCTATTTATCATTTCCGGCATGTGCAAATCTTTAATTTCTGTGCATTCACTATATTTTTCGTGTAAAGTAATTTACACTAATTTAGCATACACCCGAAAGTTTTACATAAAAAATATATATGAATATAATTTGAATGAAAATTATAAGTATTATTTTTAATACCCACTCAAAGGTCGGTTTTTCTTCAAAATTCCCCCACGATGGCATCTCTCTCTTTAGGCAGAAAGCCCTTGCATGCGTTACTCTATTTAATAAAAACTTAATCTGACCTATGTGCCTAATTACAAATATTTTAACATACATAATTTTATATTTACATTTAGCCATCAAGTTTCAAACTTTTCAAATCTTTTAGAAAATAAATTTTGGCAGATCTCTTTTAGCAATTTTCTTAAAATCTATATTTTTGTAGTGCAACAGCTTAGAATTTTATAAAACAAATTCATAATCAAAATCGCTGTTGTTAGTTATCGAAAAATAACCAAGATGTGATTTTTGCGTAAATGTCAGTAAACTATACAAATTGCTATTATCCATTACACTATGAATGTTTCTTTCATGCGAGAGTGTCCCTTTTTCGATTTCTATGGAACTGTCGTGTGTCGAAATATTATCAGAATTTTGTCAAGCGAGCTTCTGAATGTAAACAAAAAAACACCCCGACTGGTGACCCAAGCTTCAAAGCAGTGCTTCACTTCTAGCGCGGAATGGCCCCTCCTCCCTTTCCTACCTCCATGGGTTTGCTTCACCCGTTTCCTTAAAGAAACCGACCCACCTCACCCGGTAGGAAAGAATTCACGGGGAGCAAATATTTCTCCTCTGTTAAATAATGATTGCCGGTCTTTAAACTAAATTTCATCCATCCCTAACTGGAAGCTAACAGCTTGTTCACATTAAAGTGTTGATAAATGACGAATTGTCAGTAAAGACGGCACACGAAAGCTGCTAAACAGAACTATTGGCGTAGTATAGTCTGTTATTTTTTATTACGGTTTAACGAATCTAGCAATAATATTATATTATGCATTCCGTTATTATTTAATCTATCCGTAATATGAAATATAATTTTCTAAACACTAACGGGGTTTATCATCAGTTAATTTATAAAACTACAGATATTTTATAGTGTCACTTTTTTTTTTCCACTTTAACGGTTTATCATTAGGTGGGTGTTTTCTTTTCTTTTCTTTTCTTTTTTTTTTTTTTTTTTTGTATTTTAAAGTCCAAAGAGACTTTGATCCTGGAGGACTATTCTTTTCGTTTTGCGATTTTGCGTTGAATCACTATAAACGGCGAATCACTTTTCAAACTCTTGCTACCAAATGTTAGAGTCCTGCATTATATTCGAAGAAATTAAATAATGAAAAATCTGCATAAATATATGCATATTTCTCGCATTGTGATAAAAAAAACAGTACATAGAGCCATCGAATTTTGAATGACGTAATCCTCTGCGAATATGGAATCTGGAAGCCCAAATTTGAAATTTGTTTTATTATCTATATTTTGTAAAACTTTAACGAATTTTTGATTAACAAACTCAACGATTTAAAAGCGAGGAAGGGCAACACTATACGAAAAAAAATTATCTCCAGCGCGCGGAACTGTGTATCGGAAATTCTTCTAAAGATATGCTTTTTTAAAATTCTTTTGCGACATTGCTATTTAAATGAATTTTATGGTTTAAGTGCAAAGAACATATTTAATAAATAAAGGTAGCCCACAAAACGTTAAAAAAAAACGCCCTCTTTGGACGTAGTTTAAAACCTGAAACCTTTGAAATTTTTTTTGTTTGTTATTAAGTTTTTTTTTTTTTTTTTTTAAATATGAATGATGGCCCCTCAGCCGACTTCGACTTGACCAGAAGTAGTTGTCATTTTATTATGCAGTCACCTAATAGGTGGGCCACCTTTGCCTCCTATGAAGGGACGGACAATTAGAACTATGCATTCCCCTGGATTCGAACCCAAGCCGTTAGGTATCGCAGTTTGCTCCCCTAACCACTACACCGTGTGGGCGGCATTTATCATTAGTTAGTTTATAGAATATTATATTCTATACTAATTAATATAGTTATTTTAAAATAATTAGCTAAACCGGCTTGGCTAGTCCCCCCCCGCCAAATACTTACTTATTCGAGGAAATAACTTAATTATACGCTTTAACGGTAACATATATTTTACACTATATTTATTTTATATTAAAATTTTTCCTATATATAAATAGATACGGCCATACACGCAATCGAATCGGCTTAATGTACTTTCATTTATAGAATAATGCACTTCCGAATGTGAACAGTGAACTTTCTTCTGGTGATTATCTTCTTCTTATGATGATCAGTATTTCTGAGAACTTGGACATCGGTGCTGAGAGTTATTTCTCTAATTCGCAAAAGCCCAAAATCTTATGAACCTGTGGTCATCTTTACTGTACTTTCTGTCCCTAACTGTGGCAATTTATTGGTATGAAAAAATTTCTTGTAGTAGAATATAATCCATTCATGCAAGCCCTGTTATAAGAATAATTTAATAAAGAAGCAAAGTTATCATTTTATTCAAAATTGCATTTTTCGAGCGAGGTCGTAAAGAGTTCTGACTTTCTTATCGGTTAAATGTTGCTATTTCTGACTTTTAACTTGCTAATTTAACATTTTCTTTTTTTTAGCCCAAAGGGGGATTAGACCCGAAGGGCTATCACTTTCTGCGTTGATTCACTTTTCAAACTGTTGCTACAAAATATTATTGCCATGCATTATATTTAAAGAAACTAAATAATGAAGATTTTGCATGAATGCATGAATGTTTCTCGCATTTTCAAAAAACAACAGTACCTAGAGCCATCCAATTTTGAATAACGTAGTACTCCAACCAAACATGAGCACTTGAAATTCCGAATTTGGAATTTGTTTTATTAGCTATTCCCAATTTTGCAAAACTTTAACGATTTTTTAATTAACAAACTCATCGATTTAAAAGCGTGCAACGGGAACACTGTACGAAAAAAGAAATGTATCTCCAGCGCCCGAAACTGTGTATTGGAAATTCTTAAATTTTGCGCTTTTTAAATATTTTGTGATATTGCTGTGGAATTGAATTTTATGGTAAAGTGCGAAGAACATTATATTTAATAAATAAAGGTACCACACAAAACGTTAAAAAAAATCCTTTTGGGCGCAATATGAAATATGAAAGCTTTCAGATTTTCCTTTAAATAATGAAAAATCTGCATAAATGTATGTATATTTCTCGCATTGTGATAAAACAACGGTACATAGAGCCATCGAATTTTGAATGACGTAATCCTCCTACGAATATGGGCATGTGGAAGACCAAATTTGAAATTTGGAATTTGATTTATTATCGATTTTATATTTTGAAGAACTTTAACGAATTTTTGAGTAGCAAACTCAGCGATTTAAAAGGGAGCAATGGCAACACTCTACGGGTGGGAAAAACCTTTTTGTCTCCAGCGCGCGGAACTGTGTATCGGAAATTCTAAAGATATGCTGCGGCATTGCTATTGAATTGAATTTTATGGTTTAAGTGCAAAGAATACGATATTTAATAAATAAAGGTAACACACAAAACATTAAGAAAACGCCCTTTGGACGTAATTGAAAATCTGAAAACTCAAATATTTTTTTTTTCCCCAGTGGCGTGGTAAAATGAATCATTAAAAACGAAGCTGAGCTTCTTAATTACATTTTGCAGCTTTAGAATGATACCGCTAATTTGATTATCCAGAACTCGAAATATTGAATAAATTTTAGTTAAATAAAATTCAAAATTAATGCGAAAGAATTTGTTTTAGCAAATTTCGTGAGATAGATTATGTTCTGCTGTTCTGTAATTTTTAATTAGGACCGTAAAAGAAATGTTTCTTGACGAAGAGGTGAAAACTGTTGAAAACAGTCAATTTCCTATTTATGAGAAAACTTTATTATGACTTTGGAGATTAAAAAGTACATATAAATATTATAGTTCTCATTTTTCATGTTTAAATTATTAGTAAGAAATATGGATTCTAATGCATCAATTGTAGTGTAATTCTAAATGAACTATTTATAACATTGTCATCAATGAAGCAACAATCCTATAATTAAAAAAAATGAATGCAAAATTCTATTCTTATTGTTTTGAGCTCAAGTTCTATGTTTCAAGAGCTTTCAAGTCTGAATTAATTACTTTTCAGACTTAAAATTGCAGTATAACTTTTGTATTTAAAATTTTGTTAGCAGTTTGTTAGCAGTTCTAAAACAAATATCATGCAGAATTTTAGCAGTATTAGAAAAGGACTCAAAAAGGGCTGACAAGGAAACTTCCTATCTTTTGGCTTTTTTAATTGTTGAAGTGTATGGAGTCAAAATTAAAGCTACTAACAACCAGTTTTTAAGGTTGTTATTAATTAAAACATCTGTAATTTTTAATAAGCATCATGTTTATGAGGAAATGACAATTCAGATAATTAAGTATTATCTGAATTATCCTTTCCTAGTCATTCCTAGTATCATCATGGCCGGTGCCAGAGCATATGCAATCGGTGCGGCCGCATCGGGCGGCAGAATTGAGAGAACGCAAAATTTTTAGAACTTTGGGAAGAGCTGGGCGGCAGAATTTTGAAGTTGTAAAGCAGGCACCGTGCGGCAAAACGTCTAGCGCCGGCCTTGGGCATCATTTCAAGTCTTAGTAAATCAGCTTAGAATAATTAGAACTGATTTATAGGAATTTAGAAAAACTGCGCTACAGTAACATATCATTGATAAAAGTATATCCCAGGAGAAAATATTCTTATTATTATACTATAATGTTCCCTTAAAAAGAATGTAATATTTAGCAATCATACTTATTATTGCCGATTTTTTAAGAAACACAAAATTCACAAGGTTTTGCAAGCGAGTACACCATTCAATACTTTACAAATGAGTCGCACTTGATCAAACAAACCACAGGCTTATACACAACCGTCCAGGAGTAATTTAGTCAGGTATTTTTTTTAAATGTTAATATGCAAAATATAGAATTAATACTAAATATGCATAAATTTTAGACTTGAGCCTTCTTGACGTGCTTTCGTGGTGTAGTGGTCTGCACGCTGGGCGCGTATTCCAGAGATCCGCGGTTCGATTCCCGGAGAGGGGGTTGCTCAATTTTCAAGTCTCCTGTTTCCATAAAATATCGAATGTCTCTGCAATCTAAGTGAAGAAATATTCGACATAACAGACATTTAACTTTTTCTTATAATATAAATTTTTCGTGGGAACAATTTTACATTGAGCTGAAAATTAATTTATGTATTCTGCAGTAAAAATTTACATTCATTCAATTAATTATTTATGTGTACTGAAATTTTTTTATTTTTTTTATTTTTTATTTATTTATTTATTTATTTATTTATTTTTTTATTTATTTTATGTAAAATTTATCTGGCGAAATTGAATTTAGAAATTTTCTGCATTGGCTATAATTTTCTTCCTTCTGCAAAGATTGGTATATACGTAAACGAGACATATTTTTTCGAATGCCGTAACAGCATTGCCGTATCCTTTTGTGTTAATATATTCAAAAATTTTAATTATTACGTAAATTACAGCATTATATGTTACATGAAGGGGATTAAATTGAATCCAAATTCAAAATATTTACATGTCTTTTCACTCATATTTCTAACAATTTTATTTTCATAGGGAAAGTTACCAAACACTGATGATATAATAAAACTGACAGTAATTTGTGTTCTATATTCTTAAGCAGAATACATAATGCAGCTCATCAGCGCTCCAGCAGTCTCCAGGGCCATAGCTAGAAGGGGGCAAGGGGGGCATGTGTCCCCCGGCGCAGAATCCAAGAGGCGCCAAACTGATATTACGACATTGTAGAATTAAATGTTTTCCATCCTTGGCAAGCAGTAAGGTGCGCGAAATCTTCAGTTGTCTCTGGGCTCTGAAAACCCTAGCTACGACTCTGGCGGTCGCTTAACACTGATAGTTCGACAGGTGCTCAAATCCCAGCAAACAAGCTGGTTGCAAGATAATTTAGTTATTTCTTCATGTGTAAGGTAAATACAATCAAGTTTCCCTTTCTCATACTTCGTTAAGTCCTCCACGAAGGCATCCCTTCTCTTAGACAGACAGTTCCCGTGCTTTGCCATGATTCAAATATCCATCAAAGAAGAAATGAGGAGAAAATGCAGTAGATACTAGCTATTCAAGGGATAGAACAATTATTAATAGATGTAGAAGAGCATTTTTGAAATCATTTCTTGAGTACCAATTCCAGGGAGTTCTAAATCACTGAGAGTTCTTAAATGTTAAATAACTTCAGTGCCTTTAATTGAGTCTGAAAATTGGATTGATGGAGTTGAATTTTTTGAATTTTAAAATTTGCAATTTGCTAGAAAAGACGAATTTTCTGCTCAAGTGCTTGCAACAATATTGAAAATTCAGAATTTGCGAATCTATGGGCGACGTGCGTCATTAATTACATCAAATGCTTCTAATAATTCTTCTAATAACTATTTTAGAGTTTAACATAAAAATTCTAAAATTGCAGGGACTGTAAATAATCTAAAGATATTTAGAAATACAACAAGATTTGACAGTTGAGGAAAATTGAAAAATACACTATTTATCAGAAAAGATGAACTGAAAATAATTATAATGTAAGAAAGAAAAATGTTCTCCTTTCTTTTTGTTTATTTTCACAATTAAAAAAAATTATATAAATCTAAAATTTGGTTACTTAGGGAAATTGCTATAAATTACGCATATAACAAATCAGTGCGAGAATGGTTTTGCATACGAACTGCGACTGCAACACATTTCAACCAGTTTTAACCAGCTTCAGATGTTAAAAAGTTCCAGAATTAAGATCTTCTTATTGTAAATGCACAAAATTTAAATCTTGGCGTAAAATTAAATAACTTGGGCATTTAAAGCCCGAATATTGGAAAATATCATAATTAAGAATTTTTAAATTTTTGCAATAGCATACGTACAAAATAATGATCAACAATTGATTCAAGGCTTTCATACAAATACAATAATCCGAATGGAATGTAAAAGATTATTACTATTCTAATTTATATTGAAAGTTGTTACACGACCTTGAAAAATCAATATTATAATTTATAAGGCACACATGTAACTGAAATTATTAAATGCCACAAAAATGCAAATATAATGAGACTTTTCTAATGCGACCACTAACGGCCGCTTCAAGCGATCTTTAAGCCACTTATATAGATGGTTGCATTAGAGAGGAAAATGTATAAAAGCTTGTTTATTTATGTTGTAGGAAACACTTTTAGAGTTCGCCGTCATGAGATTCTCTGTACTTATATGTAAAACAGTTACAAATAATACGTCTTACTAAAACGATCGGACATATTTAGGCTTCTAAAATGATGTCAAAAATTTCAAAAAAGAAATCTAACAGAAAAAAATCCTGATTTGGTTAATTTAAAGCAGTTAACACAGTTTATGATAAATAAAACATTAATTAAAGCATCATAGGCTTCAGTATGAGAAAAAATTAGCATGATCATCAAATCAGATTATTTAGGTTATGGCAAAGTACCATAAGATTATCTGCCGAAGTGAATATGGATGCTTTCATGGAGGACTGTTTATAGCGGGTAGTTGACAAAAATTATTTCATACGTCTGATAGAAACTGACTCGTATTTATGTTACACATGGAGAAAAACACGAAAATTTCCTGGTAAGCAGCACATCCGCCATGATTTGAACCCCAGTCGAACTACCAATATTCAACGATTTTTACCTCTCGGCTGCTAGTGGTCAAAGGCCATTTAAGTTATTCTCTGAATTTCAAAGTTATCGGTTTATGCTTTATTACACAATTATTCATGCTCATATTTTTGGAAACAAGAGACAAATTAAAAGCTGGAATTCTAGATAACCAAGTTAAATAATTAAATTTATTTAATTTTCCATTTTGATACGTTTTACGTTATGAATACGAAAAGCTCCCACGTATGACTTATTTGGAGCTCAATTTGGAGAGTAGAATGAATAAGCTTCTTTAATTTGGTTTGATTTACTTGACTATAACAAGGCGCATGAAAGGTATCTGCCTAAGAGAATGGTTGCCTTC
This sequence comes from Stegodyphus dumicola, assembly GCF_044657685.1. NCBI lineage: Eukaryota > Metazoa > Arthropoda > Arachnida > Araneae > Eresidae > Stegodyphus > Stegodyphus dumicola. The sequence goes on along the minus strand of NC_140769.1, from coordinate 276,040,117 downwards.
GGGGAGGGCTTCCTAAGGAAAACTAGCTCGTAACCACGTTATATAGGGGAAAAACCACGAAAAGCTGCTTTGCTAGGAATCGAACACAGATCTAACAACCAGGGTATTCAGCAACTTAACCGCTCGGCCGCTTTTAAGTTTCCATAAGCTTTACACGTAATTGTAATTAATATAACTACTATAAGTAAAAATCCTTTCTAAGATATCCATCAGCCATCCATCAGATTTCAGCCTATCAGCGGCCGAGCGGTAAAAACGCTGAACACTGGTAGTTTGGTCCGAGATTCCAATACCGCGAATGGGCTGGCTGCATGGGCACTTTCGTGGTTTTCTCCATGTGTAATATGTATACGAGCCAGTTTCCCTTAGAAAGTTCTCCACGAATGCATCCCTCCCTTTAGGTAGATAGCCCTCGTGCGCTTTGCCATAATTGAATAATCCTAATCCATCCATGTTTCTAGTTGATTTTTGGTATTCTGTGAAGATGACCACCCTAGAAAGATGATATTCAGTGCAAGCGTTTGTTTATAACCATAGAAATGCCTGTCACTTTTGGAAGTGATCGTCTTAAGGAGATGGGCTACTAGATGGTCCGGCTCTGAGTAGGTTACGCATTGGTGCATTGTAAAATGCATTAATTCCTCTCTAATACGATCATCCACGTTTCTAATTATTTTGGTCTTTGGTGGAAGTGGTCGTCTTAAAGAGATAATGCTCGGTACAAGTGTTAATTTCTACCCTGTGAAATTATTTTGGAAGAGGTCGCCATAAGAGGGTTCATTGCATATTAAATGTTTAAATCCAGATCGCGTGGTTATAGGATCCAATTTAATTAGATTTTAAAATTTTGTAAAATAAAAAATCTGAAAGGTTTCAGATTTTAAATTACGTCCAAAGGGGCTTTTTTTTAACATTTTGTGTGTTACCTTTATTTATTAAATATCATATTCTTCGCACTTAAAACATAAAATTCAGTTCAAGAGCAGTATCGCAAAATAATTTTAAACTGAGCACATTTTTAGAATTTTCGATTCACAGTCTCACGCGCTGGAGATAAAAATGTTTTTTCTGTACAACATTGCCATGGCTCGCTTTGAAATTCTTGAGTTTGTTAATCAAAAATTCGGTACAAAATATAAAATCGATAATAAAACAAATTCAAAATTTGGGCTTCCAGTTGCCCTTATTCGCAGTAGGATTACGTCAGTCGAAACTCGATGCTCTAGGTACCGTTGTTTTATCACAATATTTGGTGGCAACAGTTTGAAAAGTAAAACGGACATTCAGAGTGATTCGACGCAAAATCGCAAAATGAAAACATTAGTCTCTCAGGGACTAATAATTTTGAAATAAACCTCTTAATTTTAATAACTGCGGTTTTCTTGTTTTCAAACTTAAGTGCAAAATTAAACAATTATTTCCTGTGCAGATGCGTTACTTTTAATTAAAATCAAATCAGAAAAAAAAAATTATGCAAAAATTAATTAGGTAAAAAATTTAGTCCTATTCTTATCGCAAACCGTAACTTGAAGTTGCATCTGCAACTGTTTCTTATACCAAAGCTCAGGATGAATTAGTTTTCTGTTGTGCGTCAATAAATGTTTCACAAAACCGCAGCTTAAGGCTGTAACTACATGCGGTGCCAGGAGAGTAATTACTAAAGACCTGACAATGACCGACGCTGGACAACCCGCCTTCCCCCCTGGCTTCCATCCCGAAAACTTCCCCCTCTAAACAACCCTCTATTTTTAACCTTAACGAAGAAACCATGGAGGTAGGCTCCATGGAAGAAACAAGCAGCCAACACATCTTCTTGCTTCTACTCGCACATGTTTCCGGTTATCCGAAGTTACGTTTGTTGAGATAAAACTTTTATCACCCAGCTTGGCGATCTTTCTAAACGTGCCTTATATTTCCCATTGCAAACGAAGGGTGACATTTTTTCCGTTCCTTATTTTCCGGGGATATTTTTTCCGTTTCCCTTTTTTCCGGGTGACATTTTTTCCTACAACCCGCCACTCGGGGTCTAACGTAAAAGTATAAAAATAAAACTAAACTCTAATTTAACTTTAGAATAATACACGTGGAAGATTGGCCTTATAATAACAGGAAGCGTATGTAGCACAGAAACTGTGAACACTACAATACGTTTAATTTATCAAGAGGATTAAAACCTCTGGCCTGGAAGGCAAATAGCAACTGCGTAACTTCTAAGGTAAGCGGCCTGCTTCGAACTCACTGCTTCCTCTCTTTCGCTTGGCAAAAAGGCCACACTTAAATACTTGGCGTTCGCCAGACAAACTTTGCATAAAAACCTTCACGCTTATAATTCTGGCCGGAAGTAGAAAATAAGAAGTGACAGTAAAGATTTAAAATAAAATAAACGTTAGTAAAACTTAAGATCCTTACAAAATAGGTGACATAACTAATATGAAAGGAAAGAAACGTTTAAGTTTACATCTCACTGATAAAAAGGCAAAAAATGCATACACAATAAAGGTATATACAGCTCTTATTAAATGTAAACTCGCATCTCATGTTTTAAAGGGAAAACCAGCCCCCCCCCTCCAAAGAGCTATCGCAAAACCTTTAAATATCTCTGTATGAACTATCAACAAAGTTATAATAAAATCTGATTTAAAGCTAATAAAAAAAAACAGGTTAATCTTTGGATTATGGTAACTTGCCGACTTTGGCGAAAATTTGGCGACCAACTCTGCTACAGCAACCTGCTAGTTTTTGTTTGGACGCCATTTCCTTTTCACGAAGTAAAGGCTTTTTTTTTTTTAACTCAACCATTTTTTTTCCAACAATCTGCTAGCCAAATTACGCTTATGCTAGAACTTTTATGGAACAAAAGTGCTTAATCATCACGAAGATTCGGTGCGAAATTGGGAGAAAGGGCAGAATCGCCCACTGCTTGCGCGTTTTTAAGAATTGCACATACACGGTATCATCCATGTACACGTCGACCTATTTTCACTTAAAAAAAACATCTCAGAATTGCACAAAAATGGCATTGCGCACACTCTTGACTTTATCCATGTACACTGTATCCATGTCCTAGCTAGTAACCTTTATCGCCTTACCAAAATGTCGCCAAACTAACTGTTACCATATTCAAAAGTTTAGCCAAAAAATATGATGTTCATCGCCTAACGCCGAAACATGTTTCTCTGCCTAAGACTATGTTCAGATTGCTACATGAAAATTGTTTGGAAGGTGAAAAAATGGAAATATATAATTACAATTGATAAAGCTTGGATATAGTATTTATCTGTTTGCAACAGAAAAAGATCGATTTACGAGGGAAAAAAGTCTTAATATAAAATATAGTAGAAAAAATGTCAAAATTAACTCGAATGGCTATCAGAAATATGTTTTAACGCCTATTTTTAAAGACGAAATTCCATATCTTTATCCAAACAATCTTCACTGTGTTAAGTTCCATCAGAGTAAGGCACCAAGCCATACCTCTAAATCAACCGCTCTATAGTTTTGAAAAAAATTAGAAATGAAACCGGAATGGGAGCTATTCCCTTTAAATGCATCCCACCCAAGTCCCCTGATGTGTCTCCTATGGATTATTGTGCATGTGGACTGTTTAAACAAGTTCTTTATAAGCGGCATCTCAAAGCTCTGGATGGACTCTGGGAGATTGTGAAGGAGGGAGTGGAATAAAATCAGCCTCGATGATTTAAGAAAAGGTGATGTGGTGTGGTGTATTTAATTATGGCAAAGCACATTAGGGCTATCTGCCTAAGGGGAGGGATGCCTTCGTGGAGGACTTTCTAAGAGAAACTGATTTAAGAAAAAGGACTTTCTGGAAATTAAGATGTAATATCATAGTTCAACAAAAGGGCTATCAGATTAAGTATATTCGAAAATAAAATTCTAAGGTTTGTTTGCATATACATCTGCAAAATCGTTGTAAAAATCGTTTGAACGTCCTCTGTAAATCAATCCATTGTAATTGTTAATATTTTGTGAAGTATTCGATAGCTTCTTTTATAGGAGTTTTCTTAAGTCAGCAGTTTCTCAAATGAAATTATTTCTCAAAGCAAAGAATCAAACTAGAATAACTTGAATGAAATGAGAAAGAATGATATTACGACTAAATTTAAGTGCAAGAAAAGATACGAGACGTGGACTGATGTAAATTATGTGCACACTGAAGAGCCATTACCTTATGACCACGCTGTTAATAACATGTAGCCCTCAACAGAGCCAACAGTGCCAGCACTGGGCGTGGCATTAACTCCATACGTAGTCTGAGGTATCTGGTACCAAGCGCTCACCAACTGGTGTTGCAATTCCCGCACGCATATTTCACAAGTGCACATCAGCGCAGCCACTGAGGGAGGGATTTCGAAAATGGACCAATGAGCTGCTATTGCTCTTGGTGACGCCAAATCTTCGTGAATGTGAGCGTATTTTGTTTACGTTTTAATTTGCATGTGTTTCGCAGTTATAAATATATGGCGTAATAGTAGAAATCTTGTAGTGCTTCCGTTTTACGAGTTTAATTAATCGCTGACATTTCACTTTCGAGATTTTTATCACGCATTAATATTTGGATTGATGTTCATGGCATATTATGTGGATTAAGAGAATTCAAGTGTATATTTTTTTTAATCCATTGTTAAAATTAAAAGTTATATGTGAATAAATTGAATGTACTCGTTGTGAATAAGATAACTTCACTCCGCTTGATGGGTATTTCTTGTGCAGACAATGCACTTAGTGAGCAGTTATTAAATGTGAAATTTAACACACTAAATGTATGCGAATGCAAATTAGTAAATTTCACTTTGAATAAAATTCTGCATTAGTTATTATTGTAGAACATCTTTTTCATACAGACTGCAATAAAAAGTGCTGACTTCTATTTACATATATAATTGGTGTAAATATTTTTCTTATACGCATAGTTTTATGTAAAGATTGCATTTGCACTCAAGATGTTTATCACATATTTCTTTCTTTATCTTATTTACCACTTATTAAGTAATATTTCACATCGATATTTTTGCGAAGTATCCAACATGTGTTTGTATTTATTTCAACCAGGTAGTGAAATCTTCATAATTGCCTATATTGGATCTAACTTCGCAATGAAAAAGTTTCAGAAGCAATCGACGATACTTTAATTATTTTCTACAGAAAATTGCGTGGTAGAATATTTTCAACCATCTTGCTTAAATCTCAAAGCACGCGAAAGGTCATGTGACATGACAGAAATATCACTGGATGCTCATTGGTCCAACCTAGAAGCCACTCCCTCAGTGGCTACACAGATGTGCACTTATGAAATATGCTTCCCTCGACGATACTTGAATGTACTCGTTGTGTATTATTTTCTAAAGAAAATTGCGTGGCAGAATATTTTCAACCATCTTGCTTAAATCTCAAAGCACGCGAAAGGTCATGTGACATGACAGAAATATCACTGGATGCTCATTGGTCCAACCTAGAAGCCACTCCTTCGGTGGCTACACAGATGTGCACTTATGAAATATGCTCCCCTCACATTGCGAGGGGTTAGCGTGGCAGCACGAATTTGGTTTTCCCAGTGAGACCACAAATGCTCTATTGGATTAATGTCAGGTGAATTCAGAAGCCAAGACATGACTTGAAAGTCACTGGAATGTTAATCGAACCACTCCCTGACGATTCGACCCTTATGACATGGTGCATTATCCTGTTGGTAAACACTATTCCCCCGCCAGAAATACTGTTGTCATGAATGGATGAATCTGGTCCTCAACGATGTTCACTTAGCGCCCGGACGTCAGGGATTGTTCTGTGGGAGATCGTGGGTCCTAATGTGCTCCATGAAAACATTGCCTGCACCATAATACCCCCCGCTACTGGCTTGTCTCCGCCTAACTGTGCATCCGGGAGCCAGGAAACCCTGGCTCCCGGATGCACAAGATCAAGGGCACGCCCGTTGATGTGATGGAGCAGAAAACGTGATTTGCCGGACCATGCAACTTTCTTCCATTCTTCTACTGCCTAGTACCGATGTTTCTTGGCCCATTGCAAACGCAGCTGGCGATGACGTGCCGTCAATGCAGGAACATGCTTCGGCCTCCGGCTGCGTAGGCCCATGTTGTGTTGAGAAATACTGTCTGGGTCACTACTGTAACATTGTAACATGCATTGACTCTTTGACGGGTGGTGGTTACCTACAGTGCCCACCTTTTCTATTGAACTTCTTACTCATCCTTGTGAGGGGTTTTCAAGACCGACCATTTCTGAAGTTCCCTTGTAGCTCACTAGATGGCAATCAAGAAACATAAGCCAGTAGTTGATGCAGCAATTTGTCTTCAAGAAAATAAGCATCAGCCATCGAAGACAACATCATGGCGATGTGCACTCTGCAGCACCAAGAAAAAGCCTGTAAGAACAGCGTGAGAATGCAGCACATGCAAAGTTGCACTCTGCTTGAAAAAGAAAACTGTTTCCATGAGTACCGTAGAGACTGATTTGTAGGGATGTGTTCTGCGGGCGGTGGTCACCGACACTAACCACCAGAAGTGGTCATGTTTTTCGAGCGTCTTGGACCAAATGTGTGTAATTGTCGCAAATAATTTCATTGTAACACCTGATGTAGTAAATAAAACAAGAGTTTTACTGAAAAAGTAAACTGCCTTTTCCAGCCTCTCAAACAGTTAATATGCAATTTAACATTTCTGTAATATTTGTTTGCTATTGTTTCTCACTCCAGTGAAGTGAACCTAGCTTCACATTATCACACAGTAATACAAGGGCTCCAGTTTCATAATGATTCTCATTACCTCTTTGAAATTTTCTGGTTCCAAGACTAAAGTAATGTCCTATAAGCGGCTCGTAAAACTCACTCAGACCTACCCCGACGAGACGATTCCTTAATCGAATCAGCATACTCGCTACCAAGTACGTCACTGTTATAATTTATTGCTGGAATGTGGCACCAGGAAAACTGCTTATGCCCTCATGTTGGAAGATCGCCAGTAGCGTAATGGCGAGCAGCCCCTTTTCCTTGGAATGTTGTAGAGCCCTTTACCGCTCCGGGGTGGACCCTCTAAGGGAAACGATTTTCATTTCTCCAAGAATTGTTTCCTTAGGATATACTGTGTTGTTGGTTGCTTTGCGTAAGAAGTTATCTATTGCAGCGTCGTCAACTTCACGGACCACTACATATATAATTTTATACTTGGCAGACCACTTGTTAAATATCTGCATAATCGCCTGTAGTAACGGCAACCGCCGGCAATAAAAGGAGGTGCTTTCCTTAGTGGCACTGCAGTTCCTTTAAGTTCGAGCCAGAGTTGACCTGCCCGGGGGAGAAGCCAGGGGATGAGAGATTCCGGTTCCCGTCCTGTTCCGGTTCCCGTCTTGTTCCAGTCCTGTTCCGGTCCTGATCCAGTCCTATTCCAGTTCCAGTCTGGCCGTTTAAGTTCAAAACACGTAGGAGCGGAAGTCTGAATCCAGCGAATGGAGATATATGCCGAAAGGGCTAGATGGATTCTGTCTTTTAAAGGAAAGTGTTCTTCACCGTGCCGGCATAGCTGTTACTTTAAAGCACTTTGAATGTTTTCCGCCCAAGATGTTAAGTTTTCGTTTATGATGTTAAGTTTTCGTCAGTGTTGAAGTTCCAGTTAAATAAACCTTTAAGTTTTAGACAAGGTTTTTGTGTTCTTCAGAAAATTTTAGATTCGAAGTCAGATATATCACATAGGATTTAGTGGAAAAATCAACACCTCTAATAGAAATTTTTAAAAAATGGTAAATACATTTATACAATAATAATCAGCAAGCTACACATATTTCGTTCACATTGAATTATGTGAACACTACAAGCTTCACATTTCCATATCACTGAGAAGGAACTTCACGAAAAGCAAGAACAAACCGGCAAGCGCACAGCAATATCAATAAACTGATAGTGTTATGATGCCGCCAGTTTTTAATTATTACAAACATAACAATCATCGCTTACTCAGCAATGGTGCCATCGATCGGCAGTTAGACAAAACAAAAACGGAAGCTTCCAGTGATGCAATTATAAACAAGAATGTAGATGGTTCTCATAAAAATCCATCAAGTTGCCTATTGACACGGAGAAAAACTGTGTTAGAAATGTGGGAAAAACCACAATAGCATGTGTTTGTAATTCAAAAGGAAAGAGAATTCCAGTTCGCGCTATTATTGATAATAGCAGCATATTCATGGATGCCAACTCTCACTTTCAAATGTCGCTAGATACACCTGTAAAAGGAGCTAAAAAGTCGCTAAATTCAGAAGGAATTTCGCTCAAATTAGTAGCTAAAATAAAAAAGTATAATCCGTTTTCCATAATAGGTTTTGTTACTCGTCAATTTTTAAACTGAGTCTTCATAGAAATATACATAGTGTCCCAATTTTTCTGCGGACCATTTAAAGTTTTCACGGTGGTCCAACCAGTGGACCATGGTCTCTAACATGTAGATATGCACCTCGTACTTTGGTTACAATCGACCGCACAAAACGTATATAAATATATGTATATATATATATATATGTGTGTGTAATAATAAAATTCCATAGTCAAGAATACAATTAAAATTCTAACTGTATGTTCTTTTCATTTTTAATGGCGACGTTCTCTTATTTGAAAGTACGTGGAATTAAATCCACAGCCCCGTAGTCAAGTTGTTTTTCCCGCCCTTTCTACACGTATACAGTTTTAGAATGTTCTGGAAATAGTTCAAGCGAACTGGGTTGGCTGACGTCATTTCTTGGAAGCTCCGCCTTTCCAGAGGCTATAAAGGACTCGCAAAAGGAATATCGGGGCTTTTTCTTAAATATCACGATGCAGTAAACTTCATACAAAAAGTTATTAGTAATTCGTTTTATTTACTCCGGATATCAGATATTTGTAACTGCTATTTCCCCTGACCAATAGTAAATGGTTCCTGTTTTTTAAACTTATCGTCTGATTATTTAAGCTACGACTAAAGCTCATACATCACATATATATATCCCCTCTGTTAACCGGCTCAGTGATCTCAGTTTCTTTACTCTTATATGTTGGTAAGTTGTGCATTTTTTTGCTTTAAAAATGATTGAATTATGTTGTTCCGGTTATATCCGGTATGTTAACTTTCGGTTAAAGTTTTCATGCCTTTAGTAAATCTGCATAGAATATTGATGGAGTTATCCACAATTTAAAAGTAGTATTCAGTGCAGCTAAGCCTAATTGAGTTTGGCGAACATGTTTGTTTACATTTGAAACTTCGCAAAATAGCGGATTTGTTGCCAATGTAGAGAAACTAAGCTTCGCAACAATAAATCGAACGCCTTCTTTTATTATTGCCAATTGAATCATGCTTATCTAAAATTTATTCCAGGAAATAAGTGTTTAAGATTTACTTCGCAATTTTTAATACAGTTATTTTGAGTTTTTATGTATTTTTGCCTTGTCGCGAAGTGAGAACTGAATCAATTGAATGAGAAATACTCAATCGTCTGTGAAAAACTGTTTCCTTTTTGTTTTGTTTGCTTAATTTCTTTTATACATCGTTCTAGCTTTATTATAGTATTTGAATAGAACATGTGGCAACGATTAGATAATTCTTCAAATGATATAAATTTTGTGCATTCTGAGTTATAAAATGAACGAAATGTAACTCGGTTAAGTGAACCTAGCGCCAGAGTGTGGCTACGGTAAACAAATAGAGTGAATTTTAAAGTGGTTTATGCGCTATCGACGAAGTAGATGTAATTCAATCCAATAAGTTTAAATTAAATGCAAGGGGAAAAAATGCATATAATTTAATATTCGGTATAAGGAAGTCATGTGGTGTACACATCAGGTTTTTTTAAAGAATATAATACAGTTAAATTTAAATAATTTAAATAATTCTCTTGGGCCATTGCTGCAAGGAATGAAATTTGAATTTATCATTCTCTATTCGTAAAAAGCAAATATAAAGTTAATTAAATTTTATATGAAATTGAATTACAAATAAATGATTAATTATTGCTGCGAACTAATCTACAATATCATTTAAATTCTGAGAGCATATGTAAATCAAGTGCAAGTACCAAAATCTATGAATATATAATATATAATTCCAGTAAATTTTTTAATCCTAAAAATTTATAAAAATGAATAGGTGAATAATTGTTGATCAGGCAGGAGACAAGGAAAATTGCCTGCAAACCTAACTCTTCAATTATTCAATTCGCGTTTCGTCATCCATGTAGGCAAGGGTAAAAGGAAAATTGAAAACCAAAAGTAAAACCAAATGTTATGAATTACAAAAAAAGAAATTGAAACAAGTGAAATTAGCAAATAAAGACTAGAATAATTAAAGTCAGTAAAGAGTAGAAATCCAAATTTTTTAGAAAATAAAAGTAATTTAGAAACTCTTGCCTATAAAGAACTTCCCCGACACGAATTATGCAAATAAATCGAAAAGAAACTAGATACTATTTATAAAAATACATAAATAGTACTAAAAAAGGATTTTTTTCATATACAATTTTATTTTTTATCTACTAAGGGATTTTTTTTCATGTAATGAATGTCTTTTACTTTTCATGTAATTAATGTCTTTTACTTTTCATGTAATGAATGTCTTTTACTTTTCATGTACTGAATGACCTTTTTTGACATTTTTCCTCTACAGATACCATCAAAGAATGCAGAGGAACGAATCTTGAAGGCAACGGTATTAGACAGCGATCGTGGCAAGCGGTATAACCTCATTGGCCATGCTCTCTTCCCCCTCAAAGAAATCGATCTGACCTCTGATGAGATGGTAGTTCAATGGAAGGACCTCACTAAAGATATCGATGACGTTGTAAGTATTTTTACTGCACTATAAAACAAGCAACGTGCAAGGTATACCTTTAGCTGAAATGTGTCTCAAGTTTGTAATATGCTTAATTAGTAATTTTAGTCCCTTGTGTTGATTATTAATTTCAATTTGCACTATTATTGCTTTTGTGCTGTTTTAAAATATTTAAGCGTATTAACGTATTTCTTCCGCCTTCTTAGCGTGCCTTCGTGGTGTAGTGGTCAGCACACTGAGCCGGTATTTCAGAGGTCCGTGGTTCGATTCCCGGCGAAGGCAGTTGCTAATTTTTTCAAACTCCCTTGCTTCCAATTAACGTAATATCTCTACAAGCTAAATGCATTTTTCACATGCCACAATTTCATTCGTGAAACTCATCCGAAATGTAGAAAGGAATACACAAATATCATATGATATGATCAAATGGGATTTCTTTTCACAATTAATCAAAATTAGGTACTGGTTCAAGACGAATCTTTACTGAAGCCTTGGCCAAATGAGTTTAACTTGTAGAGACATTGAGTTATTTCGAAGCAGGAGACATGAAAAATGAGCAATGCCCTCGAACCTAAGACCTCTCGAATACGCGCCGAGTTTGCTGACCACTACACCACGAAGGCATGCTAAGAAGGCGGGAGAAATACCTTATATACTGCCCCTTTTAAAGGGCGACTGGGGATTAGGGAACCCAATCGTCAAATCCTGGTGGTGGAGAATCATCATCCACCACCTCTTTCAGTTCGGGTGCCACTACAGATTTATTAGGTATTTTTGAAGCAGGAGAACAGATAAACGTGCAGTGCCCTCGTCGGGACTGGTACCTCTCGAATACGCGCCGAGTGAGCGGACCATTACACCACAAAGGCATGCTAAGAAGGTGCGAGAAATACCTTATAAACTGTTGCCAAAAATTTTCTTGAAAGATCATATATCTTTTTTTTTTTCTTTAGATTATGTGTCATAGAAAATGACTGGATGTTTCTCAACGCTGGCATGCTGTCGGCTGGCTTAAGCAGGAGTGTTTCTTAAGACTAAAAACATCTCCTTTTTTTATCATTTTTTAAAATTTTCGGTTTTGAAAATAATTTCATATGAGTTTAGCACCTCCAGACACCTATTTCTAGTCATTTAACGGTTATCCTGACACCTGTTTCTGGCCATTTAACGGTAACCATCCTTTGAATGGTTAGTGTGTAACTTTATTGTTAAGATATGCGCTGGAGTCCAATTATTGTATGTAAAGATCTGGACAGTAAAACAGGTACTGTAAGGATTAAAGATAATATCGGGGGATAAGGTCTTTGATCCCATTGGATGAGACGATGCAGCTATTGGCCTGGCATATGTACGTATGGACTACAACATACGACAAAATTTATGCACTGAGTACTTTGAGAGTGAAAATACTGTCATTCCATGGACGCCCCTCACGAGGTGAGGCACATAATTGCTTTTCACAGGACAAGAACCTCCGTTCATTCGGGTGATGGTTCAGACTTGGCAGGGACCACAGGGATGTGGACCCTTGGCTGTGGGGACCATAGGACTCTTGGCTGTGGAGGCTTTACATGGTTTGATATCGAAGGTTGTCATTGGGGACTTGGCTCCCTTTGATCAACTGTGGGGGCGGTCGATGTCTAACTATATTCTTCGTTTTCTTAGGTGGATGACCTATCGTCTACCATTGACTTTGTGCTTGTAACCAGACTATGTGAAACGGAAGTTGTTTCTGTGGGTTAACCAAGGGGGGGTTAGTCTATCTTGTATCGCCTCTAGGACTTGGGCCGTTTAAGGGGATTCATACACCTTAAACCCCTTATGATCTTCGAATATGTGACTGTTGCATGAATTGGGATATTTTATTTATTTTAAAAGCAATTACTTCCAACGTTTTACAGCTGACTACATAATATAGCTGCTTTGGAAAATAGTAACCAGAAAATTTGTGTTGCCACAAATATTTTTGTAATTTAATCCTCTTTGTGACAAAATATTTCGCCATGTTTTTACCTTGCGCGCACGATATTTTAAAAATGGCTAATAGTACATACTTGAAATTTGATGGAATTTTTTATATGGGCACTACTTTCTAACTGAACCAACAATCTGATGAATATTTTAATACTGAAAATTTTATGGACGAAAACATTAAAATTTTTGTTAATAAAATACATTTTATACACTTAACTCAAAATAAAATAAAAATTTAACATGAAATTTTTAGAATTTTAGGTTCACAGTAGTTTCCAAATGTTATAAAAGCTATATATTAAATATGGAATTAAATTATAAAATAGAATGTTTTAAACTGTGCGCGCAAGGAGGAAACATGACGAAAAATGTCGTCAGAAAGCGGATTAAATTATAAAAATATTTCCGGCAACACAAACTTTCTGATGACTATTTCAGAAAGCAGCTATATTATGTAGTCAGCTGTAAAAAGTTGGTAGTAATTGCTTTTAAAATAAATAAGTTATCCCAATTCTTGCAACAGTCACCTATTCGAACAAATTATGGGTTTTAAGGTGTATGAGTCCCCTTAACTGTGTGAAGGCAGCCTCGTGCTTGCCGTGTCTGGGTGCCTCTTCCAGCTAGTGCACTGTCATTCCACGAAGTGGCTACTATATTCAACCGCCCTCAATCCATAAAGATTGCCCTTGGATGTACTCTTTCCACTGTCTTCTCTCTCGAATTTTTCTCTGAGAATCGTAAACTGGTCCATTATTACTACCCTCTAGTATGCCTGATTATTTAATTGAAGGTATCGACATAGAAGCAAACTTTTTGTGCAGTTCAGATCTGGTCACGTCTTTTTTATGATAAATTTCGCTTGCGTGCGCAGCGTGCACTTTTCTTTCTGGTTTCGTACTATTTTCTCATGCTAAAAATGTACCGAAACATCTTTTGTTTACTATAAAATTTTAACATAGACTATAAAGGGTGGTCATAAAAAACTTCCAACCCGCTTTTTTTCCTGCGTAATTCGATCAACTCAATGAAAAGCCAGAAATGACGTTGAACGATACACGTATAACGGAAATGGACGGCACGTATAACGAAAATGGACGGCAAAGAAGATCCTTTCACAGGACCAGTGACAATACAAGAGAGGAAAGGGTAAAACACTTTTACTGGAATTACAAGTTTTCAATGTACGCAACATTTCAAGGTAGTATCATCTCCCGTAACTTTGCAATTTCGTTGCCACCGCGATCGTCTGACCCCAATGTGATGGATTTCTGGTCCTGGGGTTACTTGTAATCCAAGTTGTGCACATCAAATCTGCGAGATTTGTCAGAACTGAAAGATTCTCCATACAATGTGAAGATGGACATGTTCCTCCCGCGATGCTACGTTCGTCATCGCTGTTGAGAATCTCCCACGTGTAGTACGTTATCGTCTGCGAAAATGGGCACTTTGATAACTTGTATTTTCAATAAAAGTTCCCCCCCCGGTTTCCTCTCTTGTGTTGTCATTGGTCCTTTGCAATGATCTTCTTTGCAGATGTTTTACGCCGGAAATGTTCGTCATACGCGTGCCGCTACAACGCCATTAGTTTTTCACTACGCTTATTAGTTTAAGCAGGAAAATTTTTTAAGGGTGGGCACTCGCCATTTTTAGGCTTTCGCCACTACAGCCAAAAGTGCTGATCATTTTATTATGGAGGCACCTAGTAGGCGGTAACCGTTAACTCCTTTTGAGGGGACAGTTATTCTACATCCATGTCTTCTACGGGATTCGAACCGGGGACCTTCAGTATCGCAGTCGGCTGCCCAAACCGTGTGGCCAGCAACGCAGGAAATGTGTAGGTATTGTCTTTCGAAGATTTCAAAATTTTGTCACTGTGACCGTGACAGCTATATTGTTTTAAACCATCACAATCTCGAGCGCATACTCTCAGATAACAATATCTGAAATTTCACTTGAACGGTTGAGTAAATAGGCCACTATGGAACTCATATACCCCAAAATGAAGTGTTTTATGACCACCCTGTGTACCAGACTTCTTATCTTCGTATGAGATTTTGTGTCTCACTTATCCAGTTATGTATGTCGAATTTACTATCACGTCCTTAACATCTGGCCTTCTCTAAGAAGTCTTTTCTATTGCCATACATAATTGAAATGAGAAAATCTTCATGTGTTTCCAGAACGTTTTCATTATGAAAAAAATATATTTTTCTGATACTTGAGGTATTCATTCTTCTACTCATTTTCTCTTAAAAATAAAAATTCTTAGAAAACAAAAGATTGAGTATTTTAGGCAGCTAACTATTTTAACAGGCAGAGGTTGTTCTAGAAGTTTAAATCTCCCCTTGGTTAAAACATTACTGCAGAATTTTTGAAGCGTCTAGAATTTCTGAGTGTTGAATGTCAAAGTCCCTTATGTGATATTTCTTGCAGGTTCCTTGTGACGTAGGGGAGCTCCTGATCAGCTTGTGTTATAACGAGAATCTGGAGCGACTCACAGTAACTGTCTGCGAAGCCAAAGGTCTCAAAACTCCCGAAGGCCAAACGGGGCTTGGTAAATTCTTTCTCTCAGTACATGTTTTATAAATATGTTAGAAGTTAAACATACAATGGCTCCCAAAAGTGTTCGTACACTTATGATTTTCATAGAAATAGGGCTCTATCCATTAATTAAAAGTAAACTTTCCGAATGAGATTTTAATAATAAAATCTATAATCTATTCGTAATAAAATTACATGAAATATTTTTTAAATATAGTGAAACTTTATTTTTAAGAAATTAATAATAAAAAAATGACAAATATTTTATCTCACAAAAGTCTTCGTACACTTCAAAAAAAAATCTCGACAGATTAGTAAATATTTTCATTTTTCGTTAAATTAATATTTAGTAAGCGATCCCTTTAGCATCCACAACAGCTTTTAAGCAACTGGGGATAGATTTTACTAATTGTTTTTGTAATTTCTGTATCAATGTTCATCCGTTCTTCCATCATGACTGTTTGAGTTCGCTTTTCGTTTTGATGTCATGTTTTAGTACTCTAACCTCCAGTTCTTTCCAAATGTGTTCTATGGGGTTTAAATCTGGCGATTGAGGTGGCATTTTTAAAACCGGTGGACAATTATAGAGACACCAATGGCGAACGTTGAGAGCCGTATGCTTAGGATCGTTACCATGATTAAAAATAAAGTTGATTCCAATATCCAAATTTTGGGCTGATAATTTTAAATTGTCTCTTCAAATATTTAAATAAAGAGAATGATTCATTATGCCATCAATAAATACCAAATTACCTAGTCCTGATGCTGCCATGCACCCCTACACAAGAACACCTCCACCGCCATGCTTTACTGTTCCAAATAAGTTCTTAGAATGTAGTTCC
The DNA here is from genome assembly GCF_044657685.1 of Stegodyphus dumicola. Classification (NCBI taxonomy): domain Eukaryota; kingdom Metazoa; phylum Arthropoda; class Arachnida; order Araneae; family Eresidae; genus Stegodyphus; species Stegodyphus dumicola. The sequence goes on along the minus strand of NC_140769.1, from coordinate 276,023,937 downwards.
TCATGTTTTCTTCTCGACATTCTCTTTCTTCTCATTTTTTCTCCTCTTTCAGTTGCTCGACCATCGGAACCAAAAATGTTAAATTTATTTTCGTCAGCAAATAGGACATTATTCCAGTACGTTTCGGGTGTATTAATCATTGATTTTGCGAATGAAAGCCTAAGCTTTCTATTTTTCTTACTAACGAAAAATTTTTACGGAAGAACGCTCATGTAATTCAGCTTCTCTGAGAACTCGTCGAACAGTTTCAGGTGAAATTGAAGTGGAAAACTTTGCATTAAATTCTGCAAAAAATTTTACAGCATTCAAACGTGGGTTTTTCACAAATTTTTTAATAATAAATCTCTCATCACGTTTTGTTAACTTTCTCGGTCGACCTTTTCTTACTTTATTTTCAATCCGATTTTCTTCTTTAAAGCGTTTTATCACATACTGCACTATACACAGACTACCAATAAGTATTTGGACACCTATGCAAATGACGATATCAGTGGTCCTAAGGTATGTCACGGACTCCGCTGGTATATATCGTGTAGAAAACAGCATCGGCTTTAGTCGCATGCAAGATGCTTCGCAGTTCAGAGCTCTCTGATTTCCAGAAAGGTATAGTTATCGGGTATCACAAATGTGGCGGATCCTTAAGGGACATATCTAGCGATCTGAAGTATCCAAAATCGACAGTGGCCTATGTGATTAAGAAGTGAAAGGTGAGCAGTGATTGTCGGAATGTGTCCCGAGTCGGCAGACCAACGAAACTGAGAGATAGAGACCGACGAGGGCTGTCCAGAGAAATTCGGAAGAACCGCACCCAACCGATGGCCTTCATCCGTGAGGAGTTTCAACAGGCATCCGTGAATATTGTTTCAATGAATACCATCCGTAAGGAAGCACATCTGTTTGGTTTTCATGGTCGTGCTGCTGCCCATAAGCCTTTGATCACAAAGTCCAACCGCGCTGCTCGGTTAATGTGGTGCAAAGCACATCGAAATTGGACCCCAGATCAGTAGAAACGGGTTCTTTGGAGTGACGAATCAAGGTTCACCCTTTACCGTTCGGTTGGCAGGGTCTGGGTCTGGCTTCTACCTGGAGAACGTCTCCTGCCAGAATGCATTGTGCCAACAGTCAAGTTCGGCGAGGTGGCATTATGGTCTGGGGGTGTTTCTCCTGGTATGAGCTGGGACACTTAATCCCCATTCATGGTAAGCTCAACTCCGATGCTTACTGCACTATTTTGGATGACAATGTGCTTCCTACGTTGTGGCAGTTTTACGGGTTGGACCCCTGTTACTTTCAGGACGACAATGCCAGTTGTCATGTTTCGACGTTAACCAAGGCTTGGTATGGGGCCAACGGAGTTCATCGAATGGACTGGCCTGTCCAGAGTCCAGACCTGAACCCTATCGAGAACCTCTGGGACGAGTTTCATCGCCGAATTCAGGGGTGCACTAACCGTGCAAAATCGGTGAAGGAACTTCTATGTCTTCTCCAATCTAAAAACTGGAGTGGAAGAAAATACCACTAGCTGTCATACAAAGACTTGTGGAAAGTATGCCCCGGAGGGTCCATGCTGTAATTACCTCTCGTGGAGGCTCTACCAACTATTGATTTTGAAAAAAGTTAGTTTTTCCTTTCTATCACAGGTGTCCACATACTTATTGGTAGTCAGTGTAGAATGGGATAAATTAACTAATTTAGCGATGTTTCGGATTGATTTACCACTACTATGGTGAAAAATTATAAATTTTTATAATTTCGTTTTTGTAATTTTCGACTGCGACCCATTTTTCTATAATAAATAGAATTAAAGCAAACGATTTTTTAAATGCCACCGCAATGCAAAAATTAAAAAAAAGCGGCAAACTATAATTCTCATTTTGATTTTATCCGAAAGTATTTCAGTGTACGAAGACTTTGTGAAATAAAATGTTTGTCATTTCTTGATTATTAATTTTTTAAAAGTAAAGTTTCGCTATATTTAAAAAATATTTTATGTAATTTTGTTACGATTAGATTATAGATCTTATTATTAAAATCTCATTCCGAAAGTTTACTTTTAATTAATGGATAGAGCCCTATTTCAATGAAAATCATAAGTGTATGAACACTTTTGGGAGCTACTGTATATTCTTAACTTTAAGGGGACTCATACACCTTAAAACCCAATAAGATCTTCGAATATGTGACTGTTGCAAGAATTCGGATAACTAATTTATTTTAAAAGCAATTGCTTCCAACATTTCACAGCTGACTACATAATATAGCTGCTTTCCGAAATAGTGATCAGAAAGTTTGTGTTGCCACAAATATTTTTATAATTTAATCCGCTTTGTGATAAAAAGTTTCTACCTTATGTGCACAGTTTAAAACATTCTGTTGTATAATTTAATATATTGCTTTTATAACATCTGTGAAACTACTGTGAACCAAAAATTCATGTTAAGAATTTCATGTTAAATTTTTACTTTTATTTAGAGTTGGGTTTATAAAATATATTTTATTAAAAAAATCTGCAATGTTTTCGTGCATAAAATTTTTTAATATTAAAATATTCATCAGATTTTGGGTTCCGTTAGAAAATAGTGCCCATATAAAGAGTTCCATCCAATTACAAGTATGTACCCTTAGCCATTTTTAAAATATCATGCGCGCAAGCTGGAAACATGACGAAAACTTTTGTCGCAAAACGGATTAAATTACAAAAATATTTGTGGCAACACAAACCTTGTTGTTACTAGTTTCCAAAGCAGCTATATTATGTAGTCAGCTGTAAAACGTTGGAAGTGGTTGCTTTTAAAATAAGTAAAATATCCCAATTCTTGCAACAGGCACATATTCGAAGATCATAAGGGGTTTAAAGTGTATGAGCCCGCTTAAGTTAAAATAACATAATAAAGATTAATTTAGAAATTCAGAAGTCAAACAACAAAAATCAGCGTTAATTTGCAAAATTTTCACAGGACTAGTTTCGATGGTTTTACCGAACCATCATCTTCAGCTGCAAAACCGCAAATGAACAAGATAGGAAATAATGCTTAGATAAGATAAGAAAGCCTGGACAAGAATAAGCAAGTGGCGCCATCTGTTGGCGAAACCAGAACTAAAACATAATTTCTCTAAAAGCCGAAGGCAAATTTGGATTGGAATTAGGATCGGATTTGGAAAACACATTTTGTTTTCCAAAATAAATATTACAAGCAAACTGAGGGATTAGCCATGGGAAGCCCCCTCAGTCCCATCCTGGCTGATATCTACATGCATTATTATGAATCAAAATTGTTTGAAACTTTAAACTTCCCGGCATGGTTCCGCTACGTAGACGATACTTTTACCCTGTTTGAAGGTAATAAAGATGATTTAAATAGAGTTCTTTCAACAATGAATTCTATTGATCCTGCTATTCAGTTCACTTTTGAACTTGAGACTTGCAATTCTCTTCCGTTTCTCGACATTCTGGTCACACGTAACACATCCAACTTCAGTACTACAGTTTACCGTAAACCTTCATCGGTTTGCCTTCCACCACACTTTAAATCATGTCATCCGACTAAACAAAAGTTAGCTTCATTTTATTCCTATGTTTTCCGTGCTCTTCAAGTTTGCTCCTCCAAACTGGCCCTTGATGAAGAACTAAATTATTTAAAAGCAATAGCTATTGACAGGGGCTTTTCACCGAACATTATTAATCAAGCAGTTAAAAAATTCTCATCTCAACACACCAAAAGCCACACTCTTATTTTAGGAGATTATAAAAATTCTGTTGTCATTCCCTTCTTTCCATCAATTAGCTATAAAGTTGCACATATTTTGCAGAAATTTAACTTTCGGGTTGTTTACTCTCCCATCAATAAAATTCCAACTTCTATACTCAAGGACCCCATTCCGGATATGAATTCCTGGGGTATTTATAGGATTCCTTGCCAGTGCGGTTTAATTTACATTGGCCAAACTAAGAGAGCCTTAAAATTTCGTGTCAAAGAACATGAAGCATATGTTAGAAAAAAGGAAACACAGAAGTCTTCTGTTGCTCAACATTGTTGGTCCGAAAATCACACTTTCAATTTTTCTGCTGCCAAAATTATTCAAAAAACATCTTCCATTAGAGAACTGGATTTTCTAGAGGCATTTCACATTCATAAAAATCTTTCTGTTCTAGTTAACGATCCTAATTCCAATCCAAATTTGCCTTCGGCTTTTAGAGAAATTATGTTTTAGTTCTGGTTTCGCCAACAGATGGCGCCACTTGCTTATTCTTGTCCAGGCTTTCTTATCTTATCTAAGCATTATTTCCTATCTTGTTCATTTGCGGTTTTGCAGCTGAAGATGATGGTTCGGTAAAACCATCGAAACTAGTCCTGTGAAAATTTTGCAAATTAACGCTGATTTTTGTTGTTTGACTTCTGAATTAGTATTTATTCGGCGTGTTATTGTGTCTTAATTAATTTAGAAGTCAAAGAACAAAAATCAGTGTTATATTTGAAAATTTTCCAGGACTAGTTTACCGAGGCATCGTCCTCAGCTGCTAAAGTGCAAATGAACGAGATCATTCTTAGATGAAGGAGATAAAATAATATATTATCTCGTTCATTTGCACTTTGGCAGCTGGGGTTGGTGGTTCGTTAAAACCATCGAAACTAGTCCTGGGAAATTTGCAAATATAACGCTGATTTTTGTTGTTGACTTCTGAATTTATATGTTCTTAAATGAAACCTTATTCTACATTCAGTGAAATGATGTTGTAACATAGGATGAGTTAGATTATGTTTCACAAAACTTCTTTAACTTTTGAATATTAAGTAGTTACTGAAATGATGCCAAAGAGTTCATTCAAATGTACTTAATTTCATTCGCCTGGGGAAAATTAATAGATTAGAATACGATGAAACGACATTTTAAGGTAGTATCTTCCGTAATGGTGTGATGGAAGAACAAAAGTTGAAACACTATTTCAGGTATTCGCGAATGGTTATATCTTCGAAACTACAAACGTTACATTCAGTCGAAATGCATCATTAGCAGATGAAAAAGCATATTAGCAAACACACACACACAAACGAAAATTAAAAATTGGACAAAGGGTATACGCATAGTAACGCGTCAAAAATAGCGAAATTTTGGTGACGTCAAAGCTTCGTGCGCATGCGCGATCGCGTGTGAATGGCAAGGTCGTCTGGTAGGCAGTCAATGTGTTCGGGTGGTGTTTACTGTAATTTATTTTATTTCGCTAGGTGGAAAGGTCGTCTGGCAGACAGTGTCAAGCTGTTCGGGCGATGTTTCTTGTATTTTAGAGTCCGCCAGAAAAATGCATACACTGTTTAAGGGGAAAAAACCTATACATACCGTATTTCTTAATTACATTTAATTATTTTTCAAAGATGTGTTACAAACCTAAGCATATGCTTACATTAGATGTTCAAAATGTTGGCCGTCGGCAGCCAAACACCTAACTGAACGACGAGCCGTCGCTGCACCTACAGTGATCAATGTCCCAATTGAGACCTATGCACATGTTTCTTCTCGAGAAGGTTCTCGAGCATGCGCGGTTTACTTCGATACTCTTCATCTTTCACAGCTTCCCCACAGGGACATTTGCACAAAAAAGTCCGTAGGAGTACGATCTGGTCAACGGGGAGGGAATTCAATGGTCCCTCTTCGTCCAATCGAATGTCCCTGCAGATTGTCATCCAGGGAAGCTCGTACTTCAAGGTGATAGTGGGCTGGAACCCTGTTCTGTTGGTAGAAGACCTCATCGTCTCCATAAAGTACATGTATAGCTGGTAGACTTAATGTACGTAACATTTGCAGGTACGCTTCTGCAGTGACAGTACCATCAAAGAAGAAGGGTCCTGTCAAACCCCAAGATGTAAGTCCACACCAGACAGTAACCCCTGTTAGATTGATTGACTTTTCCAACATGGACGTGCGGATTTTCTGGTACCCAGCAGATACAGTTATGTCGATTGACAGTTCCATTTAAAGCGGGTCTCCTCAGACCGCAGTACCATCGTCACAAACTGCAGCAATGGTAACTGAGTTACCATCTGCTGATATGATTCACAAAATTGCATTCGACTATCGAAATCATCATTATTAACTCTTTGCGGCACTGTGTGCCCGGTCTGGACACACCTAAAAATTTCCTTCTGTACGCACAGAAAAATTGAATGAAAAAGGATTTATAGGCTACTATAGGTTACTCTGAACCTTCTTTATTTATAGTAGATGGCAGCTCAGCACAAACGAGTCCATTAATTTTAGCCATGTTTAGTTTTTTAAGACCCTCATTTTTCAAAGAAATCTTCCAGATTTTTTTAAGGTATAAAAGGAATTGTTTTAAAAGAAATTTCTGTGCTATTTTTTTTGGCTGTATGCTAATCTCCTTATTCTATATTAGTTTTAAATTTTTACCTTGAAATCTTGCCTAAAATCAAAAAGCGAAACCTACGTGTGCCCAGACCGGGCTCACCGATCATCTAGGTCAACTGAGAGTCTGTATTCTTTGTTTCTCCGCATCTCATCGGTCAGTTCATTGACAAAAATGCTCGTTTCAGCACTCTTTTCCAAGCTGTATTCAATCAGCGTTCCACTTTGGGCACAACCACAGAATTAAAACGATAACTGCTATCTTCTCAAAATTTTACTTGTGTACTCCTCTAGGCCTAATTAGACTGCCTACCTTTTTTTTTTTTTTAATCAAAACTCCGACTTTGAAAGGTAGCGTGCCGGAAAGGGTTAATGGCATGCATCAATCGCGGAATGTAACATTTCCACTTAGCGTTTTTCAAAATTCGACGTAGGACAAAAACAGCTATAAATTCTGCTTTGAACGACCGGAACGGTAAAATAAAAATACTAGTTTGGGGAAGCTTAATTTATAAGACTTAATATTAAGAAATAATAATTTCTTCAAAAATTTTATGATTATAATGTAGTCAAACATATTAATACAGTTTGAGTTCAAACAATAGATGAAAATGAGAATAAATTCATTCTCTTTCTTTCTCTTTTTACTTCCTTGTACAATTTTTCTCCTTGAAGCCAAACTTTGGCAATTCTTTTCCTTTTCTGTTTGACAATACTATGCATTGTTGCTTTACGTACCAAAAAATCATGGCTTCCAGGGCAATTTTTAATAATTGGATACGAATAATTTTCTTTGGAAAGATCACAAACATAGCCTTCTATCCACTGCTTCTTTAAAATCGCCATTTTGCATAAAAACAAAACTGTCAAATAGCAGATGATTATTTACACCTTCAAAAATATAGCTGCAGTTAAAAAAAAAATTTCCATTCAGGTGATTTTTACTTCCTTGTACGAAATAAAAAGGAAGTATTGTAATCACGAAAAATTCCGGGTAACATATTTCAAAGAAAATATCCATTTTGAACGTTATCGATAGCAAATTAACGATGTTTTTACATAATATCTGTACCTAAGTACAGAATAAAGGATTCTTTTTATCCTCCAAAGGAATTATAAAACTGATTTAAAATGGATTCAGAAAAGATTTTTTTTCGTGCGTCTGTACGTACGTACGTATGTACACTCCGCGAAAAAAGGGACAGTTGTAAATATCCCGTTCTACTGGGCCGATTGACAAAATTCAAATTGCCTTTTCCACGTCTTAAAAGCGCGACTTAAAACATATTAGATTTGTATATATCTTTGTTCTAATATAGGTATTTTGACACAAACTGGGACTTTTTTCTGAAATAACACACCACTTGTTTTTACATATTTCGATTCTACGACTCAAACTCTGCCTAAATAATATAATTTGTAAAATTTGGTGCGAAATTTACAGAGAAATTCAAAAATTAAACTTGGCGCATTTATCCAGTTTGAGCCAAGAGTAATTCACTTGGCGAACTTCTTCATATATGGCAACCTATTTTCCTTTTCCTTCCATTGCGCAGGAGCGGAAAAAAAGTCACATCATTCCTACTTTCAAATAATTTTAACAAAGTGTGTAAACCACATTTTCGTTATTATCGCTTTCAACAAATATGCCAAATTTCAAAACGCGCCACTACATAAATTCACGTATATCTTTGGGAATTTTGAATAAAAAGCTCTAATTTTTTGCAGGTATGCTTTAGAAATACATCTACTGTAAGATAGTTTTAAAAGTTTTACTCGTTGTAATTAAAAATTTTTTTCGAAAAATTTATAAAAATTATTTTTAAATGCAAGTTTAGAAAATAAATCATAAAAATGGGTGAATTTTATTTGGAATGAACCTAAATTTCGAATTGTATAGGAAGGAATCAAATAAGTTTCATTAAAAAAAAGAGATATTAATAAACACATACCAAATTAAATTAACATTGACAAGCTTAAATTTTGAGACCTAATTTTTTAAAAACGACTCGTGCGATTTTTATAAAACTTGAAAGTTTGGCGTAATTTCAGTCGTAGAATTGAAATATGGAGGAACATTGACATGTCATTTCAGCAAAAGTTCGATTTTGTGTCAAAATACCTATATTAGAACAATGCTATATATAAATCTAATACTTATCATTAAGTCGTGCTTTCGAGACATGAAAAACACAATATGAATTTCGTCAGTTGGCCTAGTAGAATGGGAGATATAGAACTGCCCCATTTTTTTAAAGTATGTATGTATGTGTCTCGTATAACTCAAAAAGATATAGCCTCAGAACATTGAAATTTTATATGTGGAACTGAAATAACATGTAGGTGTGTACCTTCCTTTTTGGTTGCAATCCGCCGCACCAAAAGTATATAAATATATATATATATATATATATATATATATATATATATATATATCCACTCTGTTCCTCAGCTCAGTTTTTTTTTATTCTTATATTCTTGTATGTAAACTGTGCAATTTTTGCTTTACAAATAATTGAATTATGCTGTTATGATCTTCCTGTTAAGGTTTTTTATGCTTTTAGTTAATCTGCATGTAATAGCTGTAAATCTATCAACAATTTAAAAGTTGTTTAAGTGCGGCTAAGTCTAACATTTTTACCATAGCAGTCATATTTGCTTACATTTGAAACTTAGCAGAATAGTGGATTTTTGCCAATCTAGACAAAGTTCAGCTTCGCAACAACAAAAAAAGTCTTCTTATATTATTAAGAATTAAATCATGCTTAATGGATTCTGGAATTATCATTTAAGTTATTAAATTATGCCATATACTCACTCAATATAGCGTGCACAACAAGTTAAGTGAGTTTTTACGCCTTAAGTGTCTTTTTGCCGACTGGGACCAAAACGAACTTTTAGTTTTGTGCACCAAAAAATATGCCTTTTTACCTGCTGGTCGAATTTCTTGTTTTTGGCAGGAACTCTAATTTTAATTGAAATTTTTTAAATTTTTTTAACTGTATTTTTGTGTTTTATATTTTTCTATATCTTTCAATTTTTAATGAAGATATTTCCAGTTTTTATGTATTTTTGCCTTGCCGCGAAGTGAGAACTGAATTAAATGATGGAAAAATCTATCTTAAACGAAATTGGAGGAAATAAATATTTTGTATAAGCAGCAAATATTGTCGCCTGTCTGACTCGCGCAGAGAAAATGTTTAGGGGTAACACATGCGCATTCGGTAAGCGACGCTGAATCGTCTGTGAAAAACTGTTTCCTTTTTATTTGTTTAATTTCTTTTACACATCGTTTTAGTTTTATTAAGATATTTGAATAGAACATGCGGCAACGATTAGATAATTCTTCAGATGACATAACTTTTTTGCATTCTGAGTTACAAATTGAACGAGATGTAATATGTTTAGAATTATCAACAATTTTAAAGTTGTTTAAGTGCCGCTAAGCCTAATAATTTTTTTGATGGCGGACATTGCTTGTTTACATTTGAAACGGCAGACTAGTGGATTTGTTGCCAATCTAGAGAAACTTAGGTTCGCAACAACAAAGATAACGCCTTCATTTATTATTGCGAATTAAATGATGCTTAATCCTTTCTGGAATTTTTTCGAAGAAATAAGTGTTTAAGATTTACTTCGTAATTTTTAGTACAGATATTTTGAGTTTTTATGTATTTTTGCCTTGTCGCGAAGTGAGAACTGAATTAATTGAATGAGAAATACTCAATCGTCTGCGAAAAACTGTTTCTTCTTTTTGTTTTGTTTACTTAATTTCTTTTATACATCGTTCTAGCTTTATTATAGTTTTTGAATAGAACATGTGGCAACGATTCGATAATTCTTTAAATGATATAAATTTTATGCATTCTGAATTATAATATGAGCGAAATATAATACTGTTAAGTGAACCTAGCGCCAGAGTGTCGTTATGGTAAACAAATAAAGTGAATTTTAAAGAGTGCATTTATTCTATTGTGGTTTATGCACTGTCGGCGAAGTAGAATCGAATAAGTTTAAATGAAATGTAGAAAAAAATGCGCATTATTTATTATTCCGTACAAGGAAGTCATGTGATGTAAACATCAGATTTTTTTTAATAATGCAGTAATATATTTTTAAAAATTAATGTTTTATTTATTTATTTATTTATTTTTTTAATTTCAGATTCGTATGTAAAGTTGATGTTCATGATTGAAAACAAACTGATCAAGACGAAGAAAACAGTCGCAGTTAAAAAATCAACAGATCCCAAGTATAACGAATCATTTCACTTCCGCTTACCCCAAAAATGCCTAAATTCTGCCAGCGTCATTTTGCAGGTGACTGCGTCCGGAGGACCCAATAAAGGTAAGAAAAAACTACGAATCCTATATTAAAGACAATTGCGTTTAATTGTCTGTCTGGCACTCACTGATTTTATGTATTAAAAATCGACGCTAATTCAACGACTAGATTTTATTAAATGTGCACTATTATAATGATTTATTAGAAATATCGTAGTTGGCAGTTTATGTGCGCGTAAAAATATAATCTAAATACAAAACATACATTCAGCATCTATTTATTTTATTTTATTGCATTTTGTACTTTTTAACTATATTATTGAGTGCATATGGGTTCATAATAGATTGAATGCACAAAACGCTGGACTTCTCCTCAAAGATTTTTGTACAATATCGCAATATCACGCAATATAACCAGTAGCTATATTTTAAACTGTTAAAACGTTAAATAGAATGCAATCCAAAGCGTAGAGAAAGCTAATTCGATTTCACCGCGAATTCGCTACAATCAACAACAGTTATCTAAGCAACAACTGAGCTGAGATGTTTCTTTCCGGCTTTTATAGCTTCTTTGAATCGGCCACGCGAGACAGTTCTAGCAATTTATGTAAAATAAAAAAAAAGTAGAATTACTGTTACAGCTAACATAGTAGTCAATTACATTTATTCAAAATAAATGTCAATTACAGAGATAATTTTTTATTTAATTTTAAATGCGTGTGCTCTTGTATTTTTAATTTTCCCGCGTAGTTTTCGTTTAAAATCTGTCTCGTGCTGAAGGGGTATCAGAAACCCCTATACTGACAATGTTAAATTGGCCATTTTCGATGTACCTTTTCTCAAAATCTGCTGTAGATACAAGCTTGAAATTTTTTCTGTAATTAAAGTATACCTATCTGATTATACTGAAATGAGCTTTTGAAACAGTTTGAATTTTAGAGTAAATTACAAAATATTTTGTTAGGCATAGTAAAATTTAGCACTTTTCTGACACAAAAATATTTAAATTTTTTTTTTGTAAGTTTATTACAAAAGGCTCATTTCAGTAAATATTAATGAACCTAATAAATAAGTCATAAAAAGTTTAGACACCTGTGAGCAGTAGTTCCTGAGAAAAGGTACATCGAGTATAAAAAAATCACGTTTGGAGAAAAACGCGTTTTTATGTTAAAATCCTCATTGATCAAAGCAGTTGATGACAAATTAAAACTAGATTTTTTTTTTTTTTTTTTTTTTTTTTTTTTTTCAGTTTTAATTTTCATAGAGATTAAAGAATGGTATTTATAGAAAGATAAAAGTGTAGAAAATTTGAAAATGCAAAAATCCGAAATCACAATTTTTTGAAGATTTGGGGGTTCTAACTCCCCTTAATTACACCAGGGAAAAAATAATTTAAATTAGAATTCTTCTAAATATAAATAACTAAATACAAAATTTGTAACAATATATAATATTAAAATCTCTGCGCGTTTGTCTGTCTGTTTGTTTATGTGTAACATCATCTCCTCCTGCTTGTTTGTGTGTAACTATTAACATTACATCATGTCTCTCTTGTTTGGCCATGTACAGTCTTTTTCATGTCTCAATAAACTCCCGATGCAACCTCTTGGGACTCCAGGTATTTGAATACAATTGATTCGATAGGGAAGGGCGGGAGACATACGCCTGCTTACCTATGTTAGGCACCAGGTCTGCCCGTCCTCCGTAACCTGTGTAACATGATGTCCTCCTGTTTATTGTGTGTAACATCATCTCCTCCTGTTCATTTGTTTGTAATATCATCTCCTCCTGTTTATTTGTTTGTAATATCATCTCCTCCTGTTTATTTGTTTGTAATATCATCTCCTCTTGTTTATTTGTGTGTAACATCATCTCCTCCTGTTCATTTGTTTGTAATATCATCTCCTCCTGTTCATTTGTTTGTAATATCATCTCCTCCTGTTTATTTGTTTGTAATATCATCTCCTCCTGTTTATTTGTTTGTAACATCATCTCCTTCTGTTTATTTGTTTGTAATATCATCTCCTCCTGTTTATTTGTGTGTAACATCATCTTCTCCTGTTTATTTGTTTGTAATATCATCTCCTCCTGTTTATTTGTTTGTAATATCATCTCCTTCTGTTTATTTGTTTGTAATATCAGCTCCTCCTGTTTATTTGTTTGTAATATCATCTCCTCCGCAACGGCAGGGAGTTTAGTTTCCAGCGTGAACTTGACGAAGAATCAAACCACAATTTATTCAGCCAATATCACTCAGGACAGTTTCAAAATCACGTTTGCAGTCGTCGCGAAACTACGACAAACACACTGAAACAATCAGCAGGGCAGCCTTTTGACTATCAGGGTATAACGGTAAAGACAGCTTCACGGCAAAGCACAGTTCCCGACTCGGTGGATCGCTTTCGGATCTCAACACATTGCTACTGAACTCAACGATGCACTCCGATGTACTGCTACTCCGCATACAGGCAAGGTTTATATAGTTTTTGGCCTGCCTTCGAGAACATTCCGGACCAAAGTTTTGAAACTAAGACAGAAAGAGGTATCTAAACTTTCAGTCGAAAGAAATTTCAAATAGAGCAGGAGGAGAAATGAATTTTTGAAAAAATGCAGTCACTAAAGTTGAAAGTTAAATACTTTTTATCTTGCTGTTTAAGAGGACCTGTTCTTATATTGCTTAATGTTTTAATACCTAAATCTAAACATATACAAATCAAAATACACTTTCGAATTGCTTCTTTCCGAATTCCTGCATAAATTGAACACCAGTGGTGGATGGAGGGGCGGATGGCAGCATACTTGATCACAATCACATCATTTTGCCTTTTTTTCGTAGCGATTATTCAGAAATTTACTTCTGGTTAAAAAGGATGCAATGCTAAACACGCCTCACGTTTTCGATATACAATGAAGAAGAAGGCGAAGAGAGGGACGTGGTTTATTCAGGCAGCAGCAAGCGACAAATGCATATTCACTTCAGTCCTATTTATAACCAGAAAATCACTGTGTTAATCCTGAACAGCGGTTGAACAACAGATATCACAATGCAGAGGGATTGCAGGGGAAAAGTGACGTAACATGCGGCAGAGTGACGCAAAATGGAGTGAAGCGAATCTTTGAAACGAGGATGTGTTTAATTAAAATTTATACCAATTGGTTGCAACCAAGTTTAATAATTTTATAACTTTGCTTTATATTTTATGTTTTACATATATGTATTTGTAATAATAAAATTCCATAGTCAAGAATACACTTGAAATTCTAACTGTATGTTCTTTTCATTTTTAATGGCGATGTTCTCTTATTTGAAAGTACGTAGAATTAAATCCACAGCCCCGTAGTCAAGTTATTTTTTCCGCCTTTTTTCTACACGTACAGTTATAGAATGTTCTGAAAATATTTAAAGCGAACTGGAATGGCTGACGAGGCTGACGTCTTTTCTTGGAAGCTCCGCCTTTCCAGAGGCTATAAAAGGACTCGCAAAGGAATATCGGAGGCTTTTTTTTAAATGTAATGATGCAGTAAACTTCATACAAAAAGTTATTAGTAATTCTTTTTATTTACTCCGGATATCTGATTTTATAACTGCTATTTCTCCTGAATAATAATAAATGGATCCTGTTTTTTAAACTTATCGTCTGATATTTTAAGCTACGACAAAAGCTGTAACATCACATATATGTATGTATTTAGTTGTTTAATTTCTACTTATGATTATTTCCTAGAAAAGAAGGTGTAGATCTGTTGGTAATTGAAATTAGGAAATGTTAAACTTAAAAAGACTGTTTTAAAACTGCTAAAAAATATGTAATAAATAATTTTAAAAGTCGTTTAATATTTGTATTGCTTTGCCTGAAAAATGTACATTTTAAAATGACAAAAAAAAAAAAAAAAAAAAAAAGTACAGGCAAAAAAAATAAGACAGTATACATATATAAATAATTTGAATTTTAGCATGCGTATATAAAAAAAACTAAGTAAATTACTGCCGACTTAGCGGCAGAGCGCTGGCTTATCAAGAGGAATTAGCACCCCCCCCCGAAAAAAATGATTTGGGAATATGTACATGTAATGGGGAACTTGGAGAACAGCTGCGAAGCATTAGCGATGGTTCTTTTGTGTTCTAATAACTTGCAGAGGCTTTACAGTATTGTCAGAAGGCACTAACACTTGAAGACGGCACGCCAGCGGCTGAACGGTCTCTGAACGCTGGTAGTTCGGTCAGAGGTTCGAACCCGCGAACTGACTGGCTGCATGATTTTTCTCATGTGTGTGTCAATATGAGTCAGTTGCCTTAGAAAGTCCTCCACGAAGGCATCCCTTCCTTCCATTTAGTGCCTTAGGACGGAATACGTAAATAATAATAATAACACTGGAAGTCTGTCTTCCAGTGTTATTATTGACATGTAATCAGTTAAGCTGCTATAAGCGCCCCCCCCCCTGTTTTATATAAAACACATCACATTTTTAGATGATAGGCGAAAGTTCCATAGGGGCGAAACAGATCCTAATAAGTGAGAGAAGTCAAGAAAAGACAGTGCGTATTGAAAAAGCTGGGGCGCAAAAGGAAATACGAACTAGTATTGAACAATATTATACTTCGTCCATTGCTGATTCTGAGCCTCTTCCAACAAGTAAGAAACTGAATGACGTAATCAAGAAGCTCAATTTAAGTAAAGCTCTAGGTCCGGATGGGCTTGATAAGGGCATTCTCAGAAACTATGGATAACACGCATCCGGCAGTACTTTTCTCCTATTTACAGGCATGCTGGAGAATTCCCCACTTTCCAGAAGGCACAGAAATAGCAGAAGTGACCCTCTTCTTAAAGGGATAAAGATTCAAACGAGGCTGCTTCTCATAGGCCCATCTGCCTGCTCACCAGCCATGGGAAAATCCTCGAAAGAATAGTACTTCAAAGACTGAATTTTTACATTCATGCTAATAAACTCATAAATACTGCGTAATATGGCTTTATAGCAGGAAATCACGCACTGAATCACCCACGGAACACAGAAACAAGCAGAATAAACTGCATACTGTTGTCATCAGCATAGACATTCAAGGCGTCTTTGTTTCGTTGTGGTGGCACGGACGGAGGCGTCCACATGCAAAAAGTGACGAAAGCACGTCCCCTGCTTAGGTTCACTTCTGTGGAACCTGGTAGCAGCATGAAGGTATGAAAGGAAGGAGGGGCCAGTCGGCACTAGAAGTGAAGCACTACTTTGAAGCTTGGGTCACTAGATGGGGTGTTCTTTGTTTACATTCAGAAGCTCGCTTGACAGGATTCTGATAGTATTTCGACACAGGACAGTTTCATACAAATTGAAGAAGGGACACTTTCACATGAAAGAAACATTCATAGTGTGATGGATAATAGCAATTTGTATAGTTTAGTGACATTTACGCAAAAATCACATCTTGGTTATTTTTCGATAACTAACAACAGCGCGATTTTGATTATGAATTTGTTTTATAAAATTCTAAGCTGTTGAACTACAAAAATATAGATTTTAAGAAAAATGTTATGCTTAAAGAATGAAAATTTAAATGTACCTTACGGTACATTTAAAATTGTATACGTCTTTCGATACCCTTGATAGAGTATTCGCTACTTTTACTTTATTTTCAAAACGCCAAAATGTTTTAAATAAAACAAATTTTTTTCACATCCATATATTGTTGCATATTATTGCAAAAACCATGTATCTGCCTTTGACAAAATGCATAAATATTCATTAAATTATTCATAAATGTATTTGAAATGAAGAATTTATTCACTTATAAACAACTGTGAAAGTACTGTGAAGAAATCTAATTATTAAATGTATCTAATTTATAATGATTATAAATGTTATCTAAATATATAATAACCTTACTATTGTAAACATAAATTGAAATCCTGTTGACAAATACGTTATAAAACTATTTAAGCAAGAATTGTTCGTACTGGAAAGCAATCTGTTAAAAGGTATTGTAAAGCAAATGCTATGAGATGCGCACTTAAGAACGTAATAAAGAGTTTTGGAATATGTATTGTTGAAATGAAGGGTAAAAAAAAATCTGATAAGTATAATTAAGAGAATTATTCCCCTTACATTTTATAATAACTCAGTTACAAGTTTTAAATAATACTTAAAAAAAAAAAAATATTTTATTCCCTTTCAGAAATGTTCAGAGAAAGTCAAGTACTATTTAAAGTATTTCGCTAATTCCTAATAATTCTCTAATTTAAAATGAACCGAATAGAGCATTAATTATAAATTGACTTACATTTTTCGATTTAAAAGATGCCTCAGAAGCCAAAAAATCATGTCATATTTAAGAAAGTATTTTAGGAAGAAGCTCTATAAGTAGAAAATAAATAATGCTTAATTTTAATATTATTAATACAATAAACTTTGATCTTAATTTTTTTACCTTAACCTAATCAAATCGAATTACCTTAAATTTTTTTTTCTAATGTAATTAACGAAAACTTGCGAAAATATTTCATTCAAATTGACCATTCTGAGAAAACTGTCCTGTGAAAAGTATAGCATTTAATTCCGTTCAGAATGAAATGTTGTGTATAAATATGTTGTTTTCATATACTTAGGACTCTGAAGTGTTGTAGAAAAAGAAAATATATACATTTACATGTATATTTACGACGTAATTACAAAATATTTATATCCGAACGCGTCAAATCCCATAGAACTCAATGGTAAATGATCCAATGTTTTGGTCACCACGTAGGGATCGCCGGTGCTTCAGAGCAGGGTACGGGAGAGACTTGCTTAGGGCAACTCCATCTTACTTCCTACCTCCATGGGTAGCAGACACCGCGCTCAACCTGTTTGATGATGATGAAACATCAGATATAATAGCGTATGCTGACGACTTCTTGCTAATTTCAACCGGTCACAACCGTATAAGTTACTAGGTAAATTCCCAAAAAGCGTTAGACATAATAGTCCGCTGGGCCAGTGCTCACAGTTTCAAGAGCAAAAGCAAAAGGAATGCTAATTAGCCCAGGAAAGAAGCACGAGCGTCCCCGTGCGTAAACCTTCACGGAAGAAACGTACAATTCGTGAGACATTTCCGCTACTTGCGTGTCATTATAGACGACAGATTCCCCTGGATCCCTCACATCGAGGATCTTAAAGAAAGGCTGCATAAATTGTCAATGCGGAGAACAGCTGCTGCTAGCTGGGATGTCTCCTCGCAGATGCTCAAAATATGCTATGCAACAGTCGCTGAGCGCATAGCTCATCAGGGCGTTTCCATACGGGGCGTCAATGTCACGATTAACATGCAACATGCATTGAACTCCGCGCAAAGATCATTTCTTCTGGGCATCTGCAGAGGATTCCGTACCTCTCCTACAACTGCATTAAATGTATTGGCTGGGCTTCCGCCTCTTCACTTGATAGTACAGAGCGAGAGTGTTGTGGTGAGAGTGATCAGACTGAAACAAGACGTTACTATTTGGAGTAAGACTTATGTATGTATCTTCGGACTACGAGAATTACATTGCCCACTCTCCTTTGCACCCTGCACACTTCGATATAGAAGCAAACTGTGATCCCCCAACTGCATTACAATCCTTATCCGTATATACTGATGGCTCCGAAGGAGAACTCAGGACTGGCAGTGCCTGGTGTGCAATGGAGGGTGATCACATAATCCATTCCTGGGCTAAGAAGCTTCATTCCAGTAACTCGGTGTTTCAGGCAGAACTTACAGCACTAAAGGCAGCTCTGGACTTTACTGCTAACAATGGCAGGTATAAAATAATTTATACAGACTTTAATGTCAAGCTTAGGGCGGCCGCAGTAGACATCCCATTGTCAGAGACATGCAAAAACTATTAATTTCGATTCCTGCAAGTCTTCGCACACTATCTGACAGGGCATGCCCATAAATGTCCTATCTTCACAGATTTCGCCTAAGAGACGGTGACCAATGTATTTGTCCCAGTACTGGTGACCCAGATCACTATCAGTTTGACTGCTCGCACACAGAGAATTCACGTTTAAAAAGACCAATTGCAATCAATATGCCAGCATAGTTCAAGAACACAATTAAGAATAAATATGCGCCCAGCCGCATTAGAGACTGCATTACCATTGCTAAAAGCATTGCTGACAACCTGGAGTGACTACTTTTCTTGGACACTGTGCCGTCAGCAGCCTGCTCTGTACATACTATATTAATTTACTTAATGTCTTGTGCTTTTTTTTGTGTGCTGTTTTTACTTATATTTAATATTATGATTAATCCAGAACTCATTTAATGTGTTCCACAATTTGTAATGTATTTCATCATCTGTACATCTGTAACCGATTATTATAGCACATCCTTAAATATAACTGTATGCCTAACATGTACGATAATAGTGAAAGGTGTTCCGCTTAGTCTCAGCAGTCCCCACCATGCACCTTCTTTCCATGTTCTGGTCCTTATTTCAATGTTCCTCGTTTCGTGGCCAATCCCCGGAGGACACAGTACTAAGCTCTTTATTTATGTTTATTCATGTATTTATTTTTAATTCCACCGACGGGATCCAACAGGCTGAAAAGCACCTAACCCAGTGGACCAGCTGTTCCGTCGATGGTGAAAAGAAAGACTCTGCTCCTTTGCTTCAGTTGGCCCACCAGCGGCCGAGCGGTAAAATCGCTGAACACTGGTAGTTCGGTCCGAGGTTCGAATCCCGCGAACGGGCTGGCTGCATGATCGTTTTCGTGGTTTTCCCCATGTGTAACGTGTATACGAGCCAGTTTCCCTTAGAAAGTCCTCCACGAAGGCATCCCTCCCTTAAGGCAGATAGCCCTCGAGGCTTTGCCATAATCACACACAAACAAATCAGAAAAGGTAGGATTTTGTATCAAAATATGTACTTTAGAACTGTGCTATACGGAAATCTAATCTACATATCCTGGTGTGGAGGCATGAAAACCCCAAGCTGAATTTCGTCAATTGGTTCAATCGAGCGGAAGATATATAGGACTTCGCCCCCCCCTTTTTTTTTCTTTTCAATGGCTGTGTGTTATTTATATTTAACCGGTGTTTTACTTATTTATTACATTAGCCTTGTTTTCAGTGTTAAACTTTCACGTGTTATATGCTTATCCCCGCCCCCCCCCCACACACGTACAACAATATACAGCTGACCCATGGTACAGTAACCTCTCGAAAAGAAAAGAGAACGTAATAACGAGTGATCGTTATAAATGGTCATTATAAATTATGCTGTCATCAGCTGGGAACGTTTAGCGCTGATAGTTGTAACAGAGCGTTTGTTATGACGGCAGTTCGACTGTAGCTTTCTCTGTACTAAACTAACAGTAACTTTTTTTTCGTTTTATGGCATTTTAGTTTGTTTAACTTTCCATAAGAAAGCTCTGCATTCATCAAGAGACGGAAACCTGTACCAACCTTTTATTAACGCAAGATACGAGTAGTTTTTGACCCTTTCTTTCTTATTACACTACCCGACGTTTAAAATGCAACACCAAGAAGGAGTGGTGCGATAATTATGCAAATTTCAGGGTACGCATCTCACCGAGTTACGCAAATGATGTGAAATGCGCAGCCCTCCGGCGCACTTTAAAGATCTAAGGGAAGGAACCTGAAATATGTTCAATTTTCGTTCCGTTATTTCTGCTAGGGAGATCATCGTAGAAAGTCTGTACTTGTCTCAGAGGTATCTTGTAATAGCAGAGAATGCCACGCCATCGTCAATGGAGACAGTTCCAGCCAGACAGACGATTTTACAAGGGGTATGGTGATCGGACTGAGAAGGGCAGGTTAGTGCATACGGAGAATCTCAGCTGAGGCACACCTAGAGACGTCCACAATGCACCGAGTGTGGTGACGATGGCTGGAACAAGGAAATGTGGCAAGTTCGATTGATGCCGGTGCAGCCAGAGTGACGTCAGAACGCGTGGATCGCCCGCAAGCCACTTCTACCTCCATTCTGCAGCATGTGCAAGATAACCTGGATGTTCCCGTATGGACCAGAACCATTTGCTGTCGATTGGCGGCTAGTACCCTGCACTCTTGGCGCCCCCTAAGAAGACTGCCATTGACCCTGCGTCATAGAAGCCAAAGTCTGCAGTGATGCCGGCTCGAGCGGTATGGACGATCGAATGGCACAGGGTCATGTTCTCAGATGAGTCATGCTTCTATTTCTCCAATGATAGTTACCGCGTACGAGTGTGGCGCCGTTGTGGAGACAGTCCATCCGGCAACAATTGTGGAACGCACCACCACGCGACAACGCGGCATCATGGTTTGGGGCGCAATTGCGTACGACTCTAGGTCACCTCTAGTTCGTATTCAGGTCAAAGATGTGTGCTACATACCTTCAGGGATGATGTGCTACATACCTTCAGGGATTATGCAATGTCCTTTATCAGATTGATAACGCACAATCACACACTGTTCGCATCAGCTCACGTGCTCTGCAAGACGTACAGATGCTTCCCTGGCCACGGATCTCTCACCAATCGAACACGTTTGGGATGTGATTGGATGCCATTTGCAGACCCTGCCATTGGCCCGTTTAGAAGACGAACTGTGGCAAATGGTTGACCGATAATGGAGGGCCATTCCTCTGGACACCCTCCGCAGTTTCATTGGCTCTGTACGTAGACGTGTTGCTTCATGTATCGCTGTCCAGGGTGGTTCTACAACCTGTTGAGCATCACAGACAGAATGTGAACACTTCTAGCACTAGATAATCACAACCACACCTCGCCCTTGATCATCAAATTACAACAACTTTTACAGCTCAACCTGCAGAAACATCTCTCCTTAACATGGATCAAGGCACATGCAGTAAATGAGGGGAATGAAGCAGCCGATAGCCTGGCCAAGCAAGCAGCCACTGATCCAGAAGCTGAAAAAATCACAATCCCAGCCCCTCCTTCCTACCTCAAAGGGCTATTACAGGGTCAAGGCCTAAATCTTTGGCAGGAAGACTGGACGCGCTGCACAGCTGGAAGACGTACATACAGCTACCTCCCGAAAGTCAGCACTGAACGCAACATTGCAATAGCACCTCTTACGGCTTATATTACGGTACACGGCCCATTCCCGACCTACTTCAATAGACATGGCATAACAACCACAGACATATGCGCCTGCGGAGCGGAAGGCTCCCCAGACCACTATGTTTTTGAAGGCCATCTGACAGCAGGAAATCACCTCCCTCTTCCCATCAACAACAATAGAGAAGCTTATCACCGCTTCCTTATAAAGCACAAACCGGCAGTAAATACAATCTGCAAAGTTGCTAACAAGCTCGAGAGCATGGGCCAAGATTTGTGCTCTCCTCATTAACCAAAACTCTCAAGGCATGATACACTAAGTCAGCATGCAGTTCCACATTCTGACACATAAGTCTACTCCTAAAACTTACATAAGTCCTTATTACATACACTTATCAAATAATGTACAGTCAAATGTATTTAACATTTCCTCTTCTGTATATGCATAATACTTAATTTTTTTTTAACCTATGAGCCTGTATTTTAATCCTATTATTTTGTATCTGTATATTTAATTTCTATTTGTATATGAATTTTATTGTGAATATGCAAAATTACCATAGCAAATTGCAACAACAAATGTCAAAACGGTAAAATGCAATCTGCCCTTGTATGGCCATGTAAATGCTCTTGTTAACATCCTAAAAAGCTCCCGCGGCGGCCTTTTGAGGCCTCAGGGAGTTGTTCCTGGTAAGTGGAGGGCGCGGGATACATGCCTGTTTACCTTTGTTAGACATCAGGCGTCCCCGTCCTCCGTTACCAACCAATCAACCTACTGAGCAGACGATCTTCTCGCTCTGTATTATGCATAACATTTCCGAAATAAAGAATTGTTATTGTGACTCTTTGCTGTCTCTCTCTGTGTTTGCCGCGTTTCATCCATTTCGGACCACTTCTTCTTGGTATTGCATTTCCAATGTCGGGTAATTATGTCTTGTGGTTGGACTATTTTATTGAATTTAAACTTTTGCAAGTTTAATAACGAAAGGTTGAGAGATTCACCCTTTATTGACGTATTCTGATTTTCATTGCATTTTTTCTTGCAGATAAAGCTGTAGGACGTGTGGTCTTCGGATCTTACATGTTCGTCCGAGGGAAACCGTTGGAACACTGGAACGAGGCAGTCTCGTCGGGCCACAAGCAGATTCGCCACTGGCAGAAGTTAACTCTGTGATTGCCCCCTCCCATCTTTAGGAACATATCCTACACTCAGTGTCGTTTAGATCCACCAGCTTTTTCGTTTGTTGCTCAAAATTAGAAAATTACTGTTACAATTTAGTGAGCTTTCCCAAATCCTCATTTGTCTCGGTTTAAGTTTAGTGCCATCTTCCAATGAAACAAGACGTAAGAAGACTGAAACTGGAGTCCGTCTTTGGAAGACAGAATGCGAATAGGAATGCTGATCAGTCAGTGGTTTGGAATTCCTGTGTGGATGCTCAACCACTAAAGCACTGCAAGAACGACGATAAAGAACGGAAAGATGTTTAGTAGATTTGTTAACAGTTTTAGCAAATTCTTTTCTTGATTTGAGGAAAGTATAATACAAGTGATCCTCGTATTTATATATTCAAAACTGTCTATTAATAAAAAAATAAAAAAATAAATGATTAAATAGAATAATAAAAAAGAATTAATAACTAATAATAAATGCAGTCAAAATATTAAAAATAGTAAATAAATAATAATAAATTTAATAAAATTAAAAAAATAATAAATTTAATAAAGTTATAAAAAATAATAAATAAGTAATAATAAATTATAAATAAATACAAAAAAAAATTTTTTAAGGAAATCTGAAAGGTTTCAGACTTTAAATTACGTTCCAAAGAGCCCCCCCCTTTTTTTTGGACATTTTGTGTCTTACCTTTAGTTATTAAATATCACGTTCCTCACACTTAAACCATAAAATTCAGTTCAAGAGCAATGTCACAAAATAGTTTTAAACTGAGCCTATCTTTAGAATTTCCGATACAGAGTCTCGCCGTGCTGGAGATAAAAATGTTTTTCTGTACAATGTTGCCATTGCTCGCTTTGAAATCTTTGAGTTTGTTAATCAAAATTCGTTAAAGTTTTACGAAATCGATAAGATAACAAATTCCGAATTTCAAATTTGGGCTTCCACATGCCCATATTCGTAGGAGGATGACGTCATTCAAAATTCGATGGCTACCGTTCTTTTATCACAATGCGAGAAATATACATATAACTATGCAGGTTTTTCATTATTTAATTTCTTCAAATATAATGCGGGACTCTTAACATTTTGTGGCAACAGTTTGAAAAGTGAAACGGACATTTATAGTTAACCAACGCAAAATCGCAAAACGAAAGCAATAGTCCTTCAGGGGCAAAGCCCCTTTGGACTAAAAATTATAAAAAAAATAATAAATTCAATAAAATTATTAAAAATAATAAATGATTAATAATAAATTCAATAAAATTATAAAATATAATAAATAAATCATAACAAATTCAATAAAATTATTAAAATAATAAATTATAATTTAAATGAGAAATCGCCATTATTTAGATTTCTGTAAAATTCAGCTTAGTTTAGCTTCAACTTTAAAAAAAATGATAATAATAATAATAAAAATCTGACAAATTTCAGATTTTATAATAAGCCCAAAAGGATGTGTTTTTTCATGAGGGCTTCTAAACGGGATTTGAAAAGTGATACAGACATTCAAACTCATTCGACAAAAAATACCGTTTGACATTGTAGCGTCTTCGCGTTGCTAGGACACCCACATAATTATGTAAAGAAAGCTCGTGCGTAAAATATCCGTGCTTGAAGATGCAAGGGATGTAAATATTAATGGAACGCTTTGAAATTGTGGAGAATTTTAAATTTCTTAAAGTTTTACAAAATATGAAATAGATAATAAAACTAATTGCAGAGCCCAAATTTGGGCTTCCAGATGCCCATATTCGAGTGGAGGACTACGATATTCAAAATCTGATATCTGTATTTAATTTCTTTAAATAAAAAACAGGGCTGTAATAATATTTAGTGGCAATAATTTGAAAAGTGAAACGCCACAAAATGCCAGAACAAAATTAACAGCCCTTCTGAGTTAACGCCGTTTGGGCTTTTAAAAAAAGAAAGGAAGAAAAAAGAATTTTTGCTTGCTTAAAGATGATAGAACTTCTCCTTGAATTGAAAAGGGGAAGAAATGGTTTTCGAACTTGACTGATATCAATAGCTGGGATGAACGTACTCTCCAAAGTAAATATTAAATGTTTTCTATTTGTCATCTTGGAATATTGAAGTATTTTGTGTTTACTCGAGCATAGAATGTTATGCTCGAAGATATCTTATGTCCACAATGTAGGTAACAGCAATAAAAATGCACTCTTATAAAACCCACGCAGGCGAAGGAAATGACGTACTTGGGTATTAAAGTTGCCACTCTTATTCTACTAACTCTTAAGCCTATATAAAGAACTGACCATAGGTTTTTAGCTTCTGTTATAAGTAATGGTATTTTAGTGCAAATACAGTTGACCCTTCAAGGATATGAGTTTGAATCGGGAAATTCAAATATAAACGAATTTTAAGGACCTGAATATACTTCAGATTGGTCGAAGTTTGAAAAAATCTTTAAAATATATATATATGTAATAATAAAACTCCATAGTCAGGATTACACTTAAAATTCTAACTGTATGTTCTTTTCATTTTTTAATGGCGATGGTCTCTTATTTTAAAGTACGTGGAATTAAATCCACAGCCCCGTAGTCAAGTTGTTTTTCCCGCCTTTTCTACACGTACAGTTATAGACTGTTCTGGAAATAGTTAAAGCGAGCTGGAATGGCTGACGAGGCTGACGTCATTTCTTGGAAGCTCCGCCTTTCCAGAGGCTATAAAAGGACTCGCAAAGGAATATCGGGGGCTTTTCTTAAATGTCACGATGCAGTAAACTTCATACAAAAAGTTATTAGTAATTCTTTTTTATTTACTCCGGAGATCAGATTTTTGTAATTGGTATTTCCCCTGAAATATAATAAATGGATCCTGTTTTTTAAACTTATCTTCTGATAATTTAAGCTACGACTACATCTATGATTCTTCATTAATCTATTTATTCCGGACAAAAGCTGGTACGTCACATATATATATATACTTACATAGAAATGTCACTCATATTAAGAAAATTTTTGTACGTCTTCAAATGTGTACAATGTACACTTTGCACACAAAAATACGAAACAGATCTATATCTCCCGTTCTACTAGATCGAATGTCGAAATTTAACTTGCGTTTTTAATGGTTCGAAAGCACGACTTAGGATATATATTAGATTTATATATATCATTGTTCTAACATAAGTATTTTGACACAAAAATCGGACCTTTTTCTGAAATGACATAACATTTATTTATTTATTTTTTCGTATTTTGATTTTATGAATCGAAATATGCCAGTGCGCCAAGTTTTGTAAAATGGCACGAGTAGTTTTTAAATAATTAGCTCTCAAAATTTTAGCTCCTCCAATGTTAATTGAATTTGATATATATTTATTAATAACTCTTTCTTATTAAACTTTTTTGATGCCTTTCACATTTCGAAATTTAGGTTCATTCCAAATAAAATTAGTCCATTTCTTGTGATTTATTTTTAAAATTTGCATTTTAAAATCATTTTTATAAATTTTTTGAAAACAAATTTGAATCGTAACCTATAAAAGTTTTACCATCGTCTTAACGTAAATGTATTTCTAAGTGTAACGGTAAAAAGTAAAGAATTTTTATTCTAAATATCCTAAGATATACTTGAATTTACACATTGGCGTCTTTTGAATTATGACATATTTGTTATACGCGGTAATAACGCCAAATGCGGTTTACGCACTTTGTTAAAATTATTTGAAATTATGAACGATGACCCTTCTTTTTTCGCTCGTGTACAATGAAAAGAATTTGATGTGTACACCACATGACTTCCTTGTACGGAATATTAAATTATACTCATTTTTTCTTGCATTTCGTTTAAACTTATTGGATTGAATTCAATTTATTTCGTCGATAGTGCGTAAACCACAATAGAATAAATAATACGCTCTTTAAAATTCACTATATTTTGTTTACCACACCACTTAACAACGTTATATTTCGTTCATATTATAACTTAGAATGCACAAAATTTATATCATTTGAAGAATTGTCTAATCGTTGCTACATATTCTATTCGAATACTATAATATATCTAGAACGATGTATAAAAGAAATTAAGCAAACAAAACAAAAATGAACAGTTTTTCGCAGACGATTCAGTATTTCTCATTCAATTAATTCAGTTCTCGCTGCGCGACAAGGCAAAAATACATAAAAACTCAAAATATCTATAATAAAAATTACGAAGTAAATCTTAAACACTTACTTCCTCGAAGGAATTCCAGAAAGGATTAAGCATGATTTAATTCGCAATAATAAATGAAGGCGTTATCTTTGTTGTTGGGAAGCTTAGTCTCTCTAGATTGGCAACAAATCTACTATTCTGCTGTTTCAAATATAAACAAATATGTCCGCCATGTTATTTAAAAATTAGGCTTAACCGCACTTAAAGAGCTTTTAAATTGTTGATAATTCTACAAATACTTCTTGCAGATTTCCTAAAGGCATAAAAACTTTAACCGGAAGATAAAAACAACATAATTCAATCATTTTTAAAGCAAAAAGTGCACAGTTTAGAAACATATAAGAGTAAAGAAACTGAGATCACTGAGCCGGGTAACAGAGTGGATATATATATAAATATATTTATATAAGTTTGTGCGGCCAATTGAAATCAAAATACAAGGGACACATCTACATGTTATAGCAGTCCTATATACAAAATTTCAACGTTCTGAGGCTATTCGTAGGGGAAAGAGTCTTTTATTCTGTCCTTGCGTACAGACGTCAAACAAAAACATTGTTAAACCACATTCGACGGCAGTCAAAATGGATATTTTCGTTGAAATATGCTGCCTGAAACTTTTCGCGATTACAATACTTCCTTTTTACTTCGTACAATAAAGTAAAAAGGAAAGGAAAATATGTTGCTGTAAATTAAGAAGTTCGCGAAGTGAATTAATTTTGGAGCAACCTGAAAACAAATGCGCCAAGATAAATTTTAAACCAAAATTTACTATCTAGGCATAATTTGAGTTGTAGAATCGAAATATAAAAACAAATTTTGCATGTTATTAGAGCAAAATGTCCGCTTTCGTATCAAAATACCCATGTTAGAACAATGTTATATATAAGTCTAATATATATCTTAAGTCGCGCTTTCGAGACATGCAAAACGCATGTTGAATTTCGACAATCGATCCAGTAGAACGGGAGATATAGAACTGTCTCATTTTGGGGGGTGAGGGACCCCCTTTCCCCCCAAAAAAAATACAGTCTAGGTGTACATAGATATTAAAGTATTTTATCAGTCCAAGTAAGACAAACAACATACACTAATGAACTACAAAGTCTCGGACTTCCCGCTGTCGCCGTTTTGTCTTCGCCCCTTCTCCAAGAGGACATTTGCCCCGTCATAGAATTACTTTTTTACAAATATGAGACATAAAGAAATAGTTAGAAAATTATGTCAGTATCAAATACAACAAAATTATCACATTTCATAATTATAGGCAAACCTGTGGGATATTTTGTTATATTATCATTTCTAAAATTATGCAGATGTAATGTTAACACCTTTCGTCCAAATTTCTTGAAATTTTAATCGTCTAGTTCAGAGAAATCACTCAAGCAAAGCAGAAAATTACCATCTTTATGAAATTTTAATTGAAAATTGAATTACTCTGAAACCTTGTTATCACATCACGGTCTTAAAAATTAATGAATTTGTAGATGGATATGTTGATAAGTTAACTTTTGTGTGATATGTAACTGTATATTTGTATAAAATAATTGCATACAAAATCATTTTGTACAATTATTCAATTAGTCGTCATTCATTAACTCTAAGTAATATTTTAATAATTTTAGAAGATATGTTTAGTTGCAAGAGCTTTTTCTTTTAAAATTCGAAACAGTTCGAGGTAAACAAAATTATTAAACTAAATAAACTTAATATTATACGGGAAGGTATAATATAGGCATGTAAATTAAAATACGTTTTGAGGACGATTCGCCCCGACAGAAAAATGACCCAAAGATGAAATGGCATGACTATGAAACGGTGCCGGTGAAATAGTCCCATTAGCTCTAGTGCAGATATTTTATATGATGCTTTATTCCTTATACAATATTTACTGTGTTTTGTATCGTATAAGACAATGCTGTTGCAGGTATACATCTCTATTTCCTAAACTTTTTTGTTGTTGTTGTTTAACCGTCTTCTTTTGGTATTTATTGTTTTCTTAGTGTCTCCCTTCCACTGCAACAGTGTTACATTAAATCTATTGCAATTTAAAATTAAAATAAATCCAACCGTGTTTTCCTTTCGGGGCAGAGTTCTTTGCTCCTGATGAAGGGGGACGTGTGCCTGAGTGCCCTCTAAATGGACAGTCTTCACTAAAATCTTCACCAAACATATGATTGTTACTTTGCCTAATTTTTATGTTTTACGTTCCTCGATACAAATACAAATAAATTAATCGATATACACCTGTGTCACCAATAAGGTTTCCGTCAACAACAGGATGCTAATAGTTTAATTTTTGAAGAACTGTGAGGAATAAATGATTCCCCCCCCCGCACATACTTTTGTGGTGTAAGTGCTAGAAAGTCCAACTTGAATTATAACACAACATTTTGATCTTTCATGTTTCCTCTTCCTAAAAACCTAATACAGTCTACGCTGGGGTTTGAACTAGTATGCGGTGGAAAGTAATCCCTTACTTGGATTTGGTCGACTGAATCTCGTGCCTCTTCCCCAGTCGTCATTCTCGTGCCTCTTCCCGAGTCGTGACTATCACACGCAAGATAGTCAGTTTAAATTCTGGCGAGAGTATTATTGAATTTTCACAATTCTCGCTCAGAATATCTTAATAAACCTCATAAAATCGAAATTAAATATTTCTGACAGCGAAAAATATTTTCTAAATAAATCGAAATTAAGAGTCAGTTTTACTTCATTTAAAATTGGTAAAAATTGTCTATAGTATTGCTAAAATTTATACTGAACCCTGTATAGGTAAAATTTGCAGTATTGATATTTTCTGCTGACTTATAAGGAAAATACTACAAAGAATACTTGATATTGAAACTCCTTTTGCCATTTCTTTCGTTTTTTAAGCTTTTAGTTTACATCCTAAATCCTAAGAGTCAATTTTACTTCATTTAAAATTGGTAAAAATTGTCTATAGTATTGCTAAAATTTATACTGAACCCCGTACAGGTAAAATTTGCAGTATTGATATTTTCTGCTGACTTATAAGGAAAATACTACAAAGAATACTTGATATTGAAACTCCTTTTGCCATTTCTTTCGTTTTTTAAGCTTTTAGTTTACATCCTAAATTTTCTTGACATACTTAGTCCTATTTAAAATCCCATACCCTTACTGCATTTTTAGCATTAAAATATGCGTTATATATCAAAGAACTTCTTATGACCTACCCATCAGAATTTCTAAATTTTTAACTAGGAATGAATTAAATGAAAACACTTAAAATCTTGAGTTCCTTTTCAGTTCTCCGTTCATTATGTTCTTAATTACTTCGTAGTTTTTCCGTTGTATTTTGATTGGGATATATTGAAATGAAGTGAGATTCGCACTGACAATCACGATTCTGTTAATTTTTGTTCTATAAAGGTGGCAATTTTAATACGAGTGAAGCTTGGTAATTTTTTTGTGTGCAGCAGAATATGTATAGATGACAACTCCTGTACTGATTTTATTGATAGAAAAATAAATGGAATAAAATTAAAAAAATTTCTCTGATGTGTATGGTTTATTTTTTTAACTATGTGCATGGTGATAATGAATGATATTGAAACGCTAACTGAAAAGTGATTTTTATAATTCTGTAACAGTATAAACTGATTGCAAAATCATTTAAATCAGATAATTCAACATCTTTCGGAAATGATTTTAAACTTGAATACGAAACTTATTAACACAATTAATTTATACTTAGAAGCTTATAATTTTAGGAAGGATTTCAATCGCTGCTTCTATATGCTAAGAAAAAAATACATAATAATTTTTCAAGTTTTACAGATTTCTCCCTGCAAGTTCCTTCTCCTAAAAACCTAATACAGTCTACGCTGGGGTTTGAACTAGTATGCGGTGGAAAATAATCCCTTACTTGGATTTGGTCGACTGAGTCTTGTGCCTCTTCCCCAGTCGTCCCGCACCACAAGGATTTGGCAACTGTGTCCCGTAATCTCCACTCGCCCTTTAAAAGGGGGCGTATATGAGACATTTTCTCCCTCCTTCTAGCATGCTTTCGTGGTATCACTATAAGGTGTTTTCAGCCTCCTTTCTGCATGCCTTCGTGGTGTAACCGTACCATACTCGGCGCATATTTGAGAGGTCCAGGTTCGTGTCCCAGCGAGGGGATTGCTCATTTTTCGCATCTTCTGCTTCAAAATAACCTAATGACGTTATAAGTTAATGGCAAATAATTTCAAATCTTCAAAGCTGACGAATGCTTTAGATACTTGCTATGAAAACCTTCAAAGGATTCATTCAAAAGAAGGCTCTTAAAACTTAGCACCTAAAACAGGTACTAAATCCTTCATCTCCCGATCTCCAAAAAATAGAAATTGCAGTAAAATCCGCAAACGTTCTTCAAGCGCAGTTGAGAAAGCAATCCCACTCATTATTAATTATGATAATTATTAATTAGTTAATCAATGGCTGTGATCTAAAAACCTTTACTATAATTTATCCATTCCGTAATTCTCACAGATATGCAAATTAGATAAAAGTTTTTATGTCTAGGGTTTTGAATGTTTTAGAGATAGACTTCTTGGCAGCGACACCTGCAGTTTACATTCTATCATCCAACTCTGCCAGAGAACATTCCAGTTTTATTCATTTCGCTAGCCGACGTTAGAACGCGCCATTAAAGTAGTAAGCCAGCAGGTCAGTTTGGTGTAGTCTCTGCTACGATATCTTCAGTTTGAAACTTCCACTAATGTTATTTTAAATACCCTCAAGTGGCGGGGTTTATTTTTATACTTGAGTTGTGATTTCTATTCATTTAAATACTTAAATAAAAATAGGTTGTTTTGAACTTTTACAGATCTTTGTTGTAATATTTCAGACGTGGTGATAAATCGCTTGTCAGTCTAATAGGATCTGAAAGACTTTGCGTTATTTTTATGATGTTATAGAAACTATGCAAAAGAAGGCATTTCATACATTTGAAATTGGGTATAAAATATCTTCCTGATAATACAAGGACTTGATTTTAGCATTTTTCTCCACTATCTTTCGTTTTAATTTGCTACTATTATGTGAAAAACCAACAACAATCATAAATCTCTTTTGAAAAGCTTTCTTTAGATTCTTTGAACCATTTTGTTTTAAGATTTTCTTCTCCTCTTTGATGATAATAAATGGATCCCTTTTTATTGCAGAAATTTAAATGCATTTAAGATTCATCATCTGTTGTGACAATTTTTTTTTTCCATTTTTATCCGTGTAGAGGTTTCTCATAGATCCTATAAAGAATTCTGCAGCACGTACTGCGATCGGCGATACTTCATGAAGAAAGACGTTGCAGATTTTATTCTTTCGTCTTTTTAAAATTCAAATCAGCATTAATCACTTTGTTTACAATTGATCCTGAGCGTTTTAATGATTTTGCTATTTTCCTCTGTTTTGGCGGTATTTCTTTCAACATTGAGGATCTTCACCTTTGGAAAATTCGAAACATTCCGTATTTTCCTATGTATTTGGAACAATTTTTCCACTTTAAGCCAAAATCTGACGTTTTTGTTTCCTTTCTTGTTGGCAATATTGCCTATCGTATCTTTAGTTACCAAAGAACCATGGTTTCCTTAGGTTCTTTAATAACTGGATACAAATAATTTTCTTCAGAAAGAGCACAAACATAGCCTTCCATCTCTTGCTTGTGTAAAAGCGCCATTTTGCATTAAAACAAAATTATCAAGTAGCAGACGATTATTTATTCTTACAAAAATATAATTGCAAAGAAATTCCAAACAGGATTTTTTTTAATAGCAAAACAAAATCGTCTGAAAAATGTGCGAACAACCTGTGTGTTCATTGGCGGTTTGGCACAGCGCGAGCATGCGTATTGCGTATCGCACAGAATCTAAAGTTGGGTAATGATTTTGAACTGTACGTTCTAATCTGCTTTGAAAGCTACCGTGATAATTGCTAAGTGTGAGTGAAGCATTTTTTATCCTGCTAATTTTATTTTTTTCGCCAAGTGGGCGATACTGGTGGTGAAGAAGTAAGCTGTTTATCACGAATATACAAATAGCTGCTTTTTCATGAGTCTTTTATTTGGAATGAAATAGTCACTACAGAACTTTTGATGACCAGGTGATCTGCAACGTGGAATGCAGTAGCAATTAAGATTGGAAAATGGGTGAGTAACTAATTCTTTATTTTCTTTACAAGTCACGAGGCATTGTTTTGAAATTAAATTATGTCGGACTTGAAGAATGTTTTTTGAATTTAGCTTGCTGGACCGTTTATTTCCTCAATGAAAAATGGCAGAATCCAGTGAAAAACCTTTCGCTGTGAAACGAGTAAAATAGAAAAAGACGATTGTTATGGAACTAACAAATACGTTAATTTCAAAAATAGAAGTAGCTTTACTAGATAGACCAAAAGCTTCTTTCCTATAATTTTTCACAGAATAAAAAATGTTCAGTTTTCGACAACTTTTAAAGTAACACAATTTTTGACTGGGCAATGGTAATTTTAAGAGCTATGTAGACTTGCTTTAAGGGGACTTAATATATTTGAATGTGTTTTTTTAATTAAGAACTTTAGTCTACTTTTTATGAATAATATTAAGTGGTTTTATAAGACAAAATGAGTTTAAACTGAAAAAAAAAATCTTAGTAATTTTTTTAATTTAAATTTTTCTTCAAAAATTTAATAAAAATTCTTTCTTCTCCCACAATTTTCAATGTTTTTGCCACAAAATTGTATTTATTAGAGAGTTCTTGATAACTTTAATCATCGATTTTTCAATTAATGAATTAGTCTGAGAAAAAAATAAAAAGCACATTTTTATGTAAAACCTTTAAAAAAATATAATCTCAATCACATTCTCGCTTCCAATAATTTTTCTTTTTACTGACTTTCAATACATATATATATGTAACATAGTAAAAGCTTAGTTTTTTCCAAAAGATGTAGTTTTACAGTTATGCTTTTGTAATTACATAATACATTACAGTATTAAAACAGTACATATGTATTAATTTTTCTGTGTATCCTTAACGCCTCTCGTAAGTATCCAAAGCACTTTTCTGTTTTCATTAACAAAATGCATTTTAGGTTAGTTTTGAGCAATATACTAAAATATTAAGCGATAGTTAAACATTTCCTGCTGTTTATTTTACGTTTAATTGTACATATAACGATTTTTCAAAGTTGGAATGACTGTTATCTCTTTTGCTATACACGTTTTTAGCTTTTTTCGGATTATCTGCGATTTTTGTTATCCGCGGCGGTCGCGCCACCCAATTCCGAGTATAATCGGGAGTGTACTGTATAAACATAAATTACAAGCTTTTGTTTAAAACTTAATCTGGCTAGAAATATTGCAAAAAAAAATCATAAGATGCAAGTTGAATATTTCTTTACTTGTTTTTTAACCCGGGGGAAGTCGCACCAAGAAAAGTTACTAGAGTGGGCGCGTGGGGTATCACATACCCCAATATTTAAAATACGATAAAAATAGTTTTATTTAGTTTTAAAGCTGTTTTTCTTGTGCTCGTGTATTATAAATACGTGAATAATAATTGGGTTTCAAAAAATTAATTTCCAAAATAATCTTAGAGTTAAAATTAAGATAAATGAAAATAATAAAAAAATAAACATCATGCCTCTAAGTTTCATTGCATCTCTAATACACAATGCTTATTTTATTTCTTCACACTTTGAACGAAGTATATTCATGTGTTCTTGGCACAGAATGTTTTCACATTTTAAACATTGCATTCACGTTCTTCTGTCTTTGGCGCGAGGGCAAAAAATTTATCACATCTTTCATACTTAGTTGTTTCGAATTTCATGTATTCGTTTTAATTCTTCGTCGAAACTTCTGCTTTTGTTTTGCATGCAGTACGTCAGTTCCTTGGTAAAGTATTAATCTCTGATCTTTGTTCAATACTTTTTTTCATTAATTGTAATATTAAGTCCTGTAAAAACAGACTTCTGTTTCTGGTTGGTGGATTAGCAGTTGAATGTAATCTAATTCAAGTATTTATTACAGCAACATTCAGTGCAGGAAAGAAAATTACCATTGGCCACCTCCTTGTTATTCTGGCAATTGAATAATTGGCTGACATTTCATCTCCCATATCCAATGCTCCTTTAGTCATATTATAAAATCATATAATCCCTGTCGTTTTATTTTCTCTAATAGTATCATCTATAGTATGATCGTTATATAATGTTGAAAGCATAAAAACAGTTTTTCCTTTTTTAGGAACATCAGGAATTAATGTTTTATCTTTTTCGAAACCAAAACAGTGTAGAAAATATTCCTAGTTTCATCTTCAGTTTCCGAAATGCAATCTTCATCGCTTTCAAATATTTCTGATAAATCTCACAGACGTTGCATCTCCAATTCATAGGGAGTCATTCTTTTAACCATAATGCAGTTAGAAATTTTTAAGAATTTAATGTCAAGTACTTTAAAATCACTTGCGAGTAGAAATTTCTAAACTAAATATTCAGTCAGAAAAACACTTACGCGGACAGGCGCGTGGGGTGTGTCATACCCCAGTTCCAACAAAATACCGATAAATCTTTTTCTGAAACACACAGGCAAAGAAAAAGCTGTTCTGAACGTCAACCACAACTAGAAACTCAGCTACTGAAATCAGCGCAGAATTTCAGTTTCACAAGTTAGGAATATTCTACTTTTATGTAGGGTTGGGGTATGGTATACCCTACGCGCTTTCCCGCGGGTTAAAACACGTTCGGAACTACTCTTATGTACGCCCTCGGTTGGCGACAAAATATTTTTGGCGAGAAATTCCTCGGCGTCTTATTACTATCTAATTTTTTTGTCTATATTTCGAACTTTAAGCCTAAAATGTCTGCAAAAATCACGTTTTTAACACAAATTTTGCGCCGAAAATCCAAAACAAAAACAAAAAGTTTACATAGTAATAAGATAAAAGATTTTGGTACTTTTCCGTTTCGCCGGCGCAAATCTCGCCAAGCAGACTTTATTGGCGACAGCATGCAGTATACAGTTAAAAAATGTTAACAAATGTTAGTTCTAAGAATTTTTTTTATTTTTGAAAGCATAAACATTTTAATATCGTTTAAAATTTTGTAAAAAGACATTAATTTAAGAATTTACTATGCTTTCAAGGTTCAACATCCTGATTCGCCGGTTCTATCACGTGATCCCAAGTGATCTTATCTCACGTAAACTACGCTACAAAAATCTAAGTCTCTCAGTAATTATCTACATAAATTTCAAGTTAAATCATAATTTCGAATACAAGTTTAAATGCAAGAATTATTTCAATTCGTACGAATAGCTTACTCAGAAATTATGTAAAACCGCAGGGCTGTACTTCGCTAGTGCATTCTCATTAGAATTGATGAATTTAACCCTTGACTTTGCCTTCGGGTGAGCAGTGTGGTTGCATTCTAATTGACTTGATTACCGCGAATGGCCTTAAAGCATAAAATTGAAGTACCTGGTTAAAAACTTTATGTAATCGTATGCCAGTATTGAAAGCAACAATCAATCTGATAAGAACGGCTGAGACTTGTTTTGAAAATGAGACGTAAAAGGTTACCAGCGAGGATATTCCGTTTGGTATCGGTTGTACCATTATTGGCGACTTTATCGCCTACCGCGGCAATACGGAAAAGTACCAAGATTTTATTTAAAACCACTCAGCAGCATGTGAGATTTCTTCTCTCCTTTTAGCCGTTTGTTCTCATACATAAATTGCATTTTAAATTAATTTAGGTGTCTTTTAATTAATTAAAGAGTTTAATCTTTGTTCCAGCACTATTTCAATAACGCTACAGTCAGGAACTTGATCACTTTCATTACACTCCAGCCCCTTTCTGTTCGTGTCTTATCACAAATAATTTCAATTCTTGAAGAAGCATAGCAAAGTTGACTAGCAATACACACAGAAATATTTGCTGAGCTCAATATATATATATATATATATATATATATATATATATATATATATATATAAACTTGCTAGTTTGAGGTTAAAAAAAATTATTTCCAACTTCATTTTGTATTTAAATAAATTAGTTTTTTACTTCTTAATTTATTCAGTAACTTACTAAAAATCAGTGTAAATGAAAAGGAGCGTAATTAAATATGACTGCAATTATCAGCAAACTCAGTTTATCCATAAACAGAGTTTGCTGATAGTTGCAGTCATATTTAATTACACTCCTTTTCATTTACACTTATTTTTAGTAAGTTACTGAAAAAATTAAGAAGTAAAAAAATAATAATAATAATAATAATAAACACTGAGGAGGTGTGGCATTTAAAGGGCTGTCAAAATTTTTAAAAGCTTTTTTATATCATTTATTATCATGAGATCATTAAAAAATTTCTCTTCAGTGTAGTAAGGGTATTAAGGTATTTGTCTAGCAAAAAATTAAAAAATCGGTAATTACATCGATTTGAGGGTACCACCAAGTAACATACAGTTACCAAGTTTTTATACGTGGACATGAACACCAAGCTACCGCCCCTATATTGAAAGGACTTAGGCTCCCTTTCAAGGTTTGAGAACCGCAACCTCAGGACCAATCCGAGAGGGCGCCACCCCCTCCCGATTGCTGCAGAGGAAAAACTACCCTCAAAGATTAGAGCCGGTCTCATTCCCCTCGCGGTACTAGTTACAAGGACGGTATGTTTTTAAAACTCGAGCTCATACGTCCCTCCACACCGACCGAGCGGAGCCAATCCCTTTCAGACGGGCCAACACCATCCACCATGTAATGTCGCCACCACCAACGACACGGGCAAGGCAGTACCAGTACGGTCCCTGTCAAGTCTGAACCTACTATCGAATAAACGATAGTTCCAACCCATGTGAAGACCGATTATTTGCTCTGCAGGCCGGAGCTGTCTAGACACAAGTCTAGCCAGCGATCTGGAAGAATCCCGGGTTCCTCCCATAAATGGTCGGTTCCGGAAATTCTGCCCAGCCCGACCACGAGTTGGTTGTCCAGCATCGTTGGCCTATGCTAGCCGGGCTATTTCTAGCCTTTGCCAACATAGTTACCAGCGGGCGCCACGAGGAGGCCAATGCTAAACTGAGGGAGACGTGGCGAACCACCTCCCCTCTGCACGCGCACCCTCAGATCAAACCGCGGGTCTCCTGTCGCCAGCAGTCGGTTCCGGAAATTTGTCCTCAGGTACGGGCACTGCCGGCCAAGCCTTTATACAGCTGTGATAACTGTAATGAAGGTGTTAACCCTTTCCGGCACGCTACCTTTTAAAGTCGGAGTTTTGGTTAAAAAAAAAGTTAGGCAGTCTAATTAGGCCTAGAGGAGTACACAAGTAAAATTTTGTGAAAGTAGCCCTTATCGTTTAAATTGTGTGGTTGTGCCCAAAGTGGCACACTGATTGAATAGAGCTTCGAAAGGAGTGCTGAAACGAGCATTGTTGGCAATGAACTGGCCGATGAGATGCGGAGAAACAAAGAATACAGACACTGAGGGTTCGCCGTTTGATTTTAGGCAAGATTTCAAGGTAAAAATTTAAAACTAATATAGAAGAAGGAGATTAGCATACAACCAAACAAATAACAAAGAAATTTCATTTCAAACAATTCTTTTTATACCCTAAAAAAACTCTGGAAGATTTCTTTGAAAAATGAGGGTCTTAAATAACTAAACATGGCTAAAATATATGGACTGGTTTGTGTTGAGCTGCCATCTTCTATAAATAAAGAAGGTTCAGAGTAACCTATAAATCCTTTTTCTTTCAAATTTTCTGTGCGTACAGAAGGAAATTTTTAGATGTGTCCAGACCGGACACACTGTGCCGCATGCCGCAAAGGGTTAAGCATATTCTTGGGTGCATTCTTCAGATCCAGTAGAGGAAGATACTTCAGGCAACTTGGCCACCAATTTTTTAATTCTTTTAAATTTTATTTATTTATTTTTTTTTTTAAATTTACGGGCTAAAAAGACCATTTCTATTTTTCGAAATTTCATTCTCAATTTAGATTATTGGGATCTTTTTATTTAATATTTTATTTTTCATTAACTTGCATTTCTACTTCATTAGACCAAAGAAGCGTTAGCCCAGAAGGGTTATTAGTTTCGAAACTGCCTTCTGCGTTTGTTCACTATAATCGGCGTATTACTTTTTAAATTGTTGCCACCAAATATTATCTCCCTGTGTTACTTTTAAAGATATTAAATAATGAAGAATCTGCATGGTTTTCGCACTGTCAGAAAACAATGGTACCTAGAGCCATTAAATTCTGAATAACGTAATTCTCCACCAGAATATGGACAGCTGGAAACTCGAATTTGGAACTTGTTTTTATTGTCTATTCCATATTTTTTAAAACTTAGATTAAATTAGAATTTCTGACAAATAAACTCAACGATTTCAAAGCAAGCAATGGCAACGCGGTTTTAACTGTCGGAAATTCTAAAGATATGCTGCTTTTTAATATTTTTACCCAAAGGGACATTAGCCCAAATGCTCTTAAAACGTGTATTAGTATGTAAATGAAAACAAATGCCCGTTTAGACCTAATATAAAATCTGAAAACGTTTACAGTTTTTTTTTTTATTTATGTATGGTTTTTTTTTAATAATTTTTCCTGATCTTCAGTGCTTTTGTATATTTATTTATTTTCTTAATCCTATAACTTACTCGTGTAAGCCTCGTAGCATACTTTATGAAACACAAGAAATTAAAATTGGAGTTTAAAAAAAAAATTGAAAGATTCAGATTTTATATTACGCACAGAGGGGCGTTTTTTCATTTACGTACACGTACACGTTTCGAGAACACTTGGGCTAAAGCTCTTTTCGTTTAAAAATATTTAAAAACAGCGTATCCTTAGAATTTCCGATAGACAGGCTCGCGCACTGGAGATAAAAATGTTTTTTCCCCGCAAAATGTTGCCATATCTCTCTTTGAAATCATTGTTTTTTCTTTCTCCCCCCACCTTTTTTTTTGTACAGTGTTGCCATTTCCTCTCTTTGAAATGGTTGAGTTGTTATTCAAAAGTTCTTTTAATGTTGGACAAAATATGAAATAGATAATCAAACAAATTCTAGATTCCAGATGTCTATATTCGAATGGAGAAGTACGTTATTCAAAATTGGATACCTCTATTTGCCATTGTTTTTGACAGTGCGAGAAACATATTAATTCCCGAGATATCTTGGGCGTGGTCGTTAAGCGGTAAGAAAGGAAATTCCAGCCTCGAAGATTTATGCCCGCTCTGAACGACCATCCTATGTAAACAAAGGCCAATTAAAGGAACTACTGCTAAAAATCCACTCTATATAGTTCAGGAACTATCAGGCAATCTAAATATTTTAAAAAATACAATACCTGACCATTTGAAGATTTGGTATGCAAGCTGCTTCAGTGTATGGGTACCTATGAAGAGGAGAAGTTGCTTGCTCGAGTTTCCGCATGTTATTATTTGTTGAAAGAAAAATAAAGCTCCTTCTCTTTGGAAAGGATCATTGCTAAAATTGATAAGTGAATACTGTGCTGTAATGCTACAACGAAAAGGACAGGGAGTAAGCCAAAAGACCCTCCTTTAGTAACATCGAGAGGGGCTTTTGTACGGTCAGACTACTAAGGAATTACATACTGTTGTCACCAAATGAAACTATAAATTTAGAAAAATACCGTTTCCACATGGCAATTTCAAAAACAGAAATTGAAGAAGAGCGCTCACTTGTCGATTTGTTGTCTTCCATCATGGCAATGCTGCACGCCACCTTTTGATGAATGTTAGAAAACGATTTGTTGAATACGACTGTGATGTTCTGTGTCCTTTTCTCCACATTCACCAGACCTTGCTTGGATTTCAATCTGTCTAGGTCACTTCAAAACTCTTTGGATGACCTCGAGTTCATTTCTTTGGAGACACCGGAATTACGACATATTTCCATTCCACATCACATTGTTAATCGTCGAATTTGCGCATTTCTGGCGTTAACACATGCGCGGAAGTGTAATTTTGAGTTCAATTGTATTTAATTAACATAACTAATTACAACATTGACCAGTGGTTGCAGCATTAACTTAGCATATTTTTCTCTCTTTATCCTTTAATTTTGACGACCAGTATATATATATATATATAAATTTGTATATGTTTTCGTGCTGCCGCTTTGGACGAAAAAGGGAGGAACACAAATACATGTTATAGCAGTCCCATATACAAAATTTCAACGTTCTATGACGTCTCATTTTTGAGTTATGCGAGAAACATACGTACGTACAGACGTCAAAAATAATCTCTTCAAACGTACCGAATCACGAAAAAATGGATGAATCCATTTAAAATCCATTTTGCAGTCCGTTTTAGAAAAAAAAAGTTGTTGATACTGTCCATACGTACAGATGTCTCGCAGAAACGTCGTTCAAATTGGTTCGATAGCTGTCAAAATGGATATTTTCTTTGAACTGGGCTACCCGAAATTTCTCTCGATTTCAATACTTCCTTTGCTTCGTACAAGGAATAAAACAAAAAATTGCGAAGATAATTTTACGCAAACATAACTTACATATAATATATAAGTTTTATTATTCCAGATCTTATCTTTAAATGTTAATTCAAGATACCTTATTTAACAGCCCGTGGGGGGAATCAGCGGCCGAGCAGTAAAGTCGCCGAACACTGGTAGTTCGTCCGAGGTTTAACCCTTTGCGGCACAGTGTGTCCGCTCTGGACACACCTAAAAGTTTCCTTCTGTACGCACAGAAAAATTGAATGAAAAAGGATTTATAGGTTACTCTGAACCTTCTTTATTTATAGTAGATGGCAGCTCAACACAAACCAGTCCATATATTTTAGCCATGTTTAGTTTTTTAAGACCCTCATTTTTCAAAGAAATCTTCCAGATTTTTTTTAGGATATAAAAGGAATTGTTTGAAAAGAAATTTCTATGTTATTTTTCGGCTGTGTGCTAATCTTCTTATTCTATATCAGTTTTAAATTTTTATCTTGAAATCTTGCCTAAAATCAAACGGCGAACCCTAGGTGTGCCCAGAGCGGGATCACCGATAATCTAGGACAACTGTTTTTCTGCATCTCATCGGTCAGTTCATTGACGTCAATGCTCGTTTCAGCACTCTTTTCGAAGTTCTATTCAATCAGTGTGCCCACTTTGGGCACACCCACAGATTTAAAACGATAAGTGCTATCTTCATAAAAGTTTACTTGTATACTCCTCTAGGCCTAATTAGATTGCCTACCTTTTTTTTTTTTTTTTTATCAAAACTCCAACTTTAAAAGGTATCGTACCGGAAAGGGTTAAATCTCTCGAGCGGGCTGCTGAGTATTTTTCCCATGTGTAACGTATATATGAGACAGGTTCTGTTAGAAAGTCCTCCACGAAGACACCCCTCCCCTTAAGCAGATAGCTCTCGAAACTTTGCCGTAATTGCATGAATCAAACCTTATCAGCCTGTTGAACCCCAGACACAGAATAGACCTTTCACTGACCTGCAATCGTTGGTTACCTATACCACTTGAATTCTTGCAGCTCACGGAAAATATTTTATCATTTCTTGTTTGGTTGGTTTCGAGGTATTTTCTGTCAGACTAAAGAAAGTGCATCCAGATATCCGGTTTCAATGCATCTTATTTTGAATGAATTTCCTGAAGTCATGATAGTTATTTAAGTTTAAATGGGCTTTCAGAACAGTTTTGTGAGTAACATGGAAGCAATTTTACAAGTATAATTCAAGTTTCAGAGAGGAATTATCTTTCATTCTAATTAGTTTGTTACCTACATATATCTAGGAAAGAAATTTGTTGCTGTTTAATC
Organism: Stegodyphus dumicola; assembly: GCF_044657685.1. Taxonomy (NCBI): domain Eukaryota; kingdom Metazoa; phylum Arthropoda; class Arachnida; order Araneae; family Eresidae; genus Stegodyphus; species Stegodyphus dumicola. Next base: position 275,981,109 of record NC_140769.1, on the reverse strand, counting down.
CATTTTGAAGTCCAGTGGAAAATAAGCAAATATCTTACAATTTTTTTTAAGATTAAATTGAAGCAGCTTAGGGACAAATAAATTAGTTCAAGCTCATTGTTTATGATTTAATTCAAAATGTTTACAAATCTATACTATTAAAATCTGCGCTCGTCTGTCTGTCTGTGCCATCATCTTCTCCGGCACGGCGGGGAGTTGAGATTCGAGAGAGGTACTCCCCCCACCCGGATTCCAAAAATTCATGGGAAGCCATTCCGACCATTCACATCTTCGTACGATTTTAATTAGCTGAGATATTAATTAAAAACTCCGAAAACGCTAATTTTTTCCCTCATTTTTCCAAGTGGCAACAGTCTCGCTCGTTGGAGATAACAATTTGCTTTTATTTCGAAATTTGTTGCCACTGCTCGCGTTCAAAACTTTCTAAATAAAAAATTTCGTAGTTTTACAAATTATTAAATAAAAGTGGCATTGTCAAACATTAAATATATTATTCCAAGTTTAAAAAATTTTTGGAAAATTCGTGGGAAGCCTATTCACCATTCTCGTCTTCGTACGACTTTAATCAGCCGAGATATTGATTAAAAACTCCGAAAACGCTCATTTTTGCCCTCATTCTTCCGAGTGGCAACAATCTCGCTGGCTGGAGATAAAAATCAGCTTTATTTGGAAAGTGTTGCCACTGTTCGCTTTCAAATGGTAGAGTTTCTTAATCAAAATTTGTAAGTTTTACAGAATATTAAATAAAAATAATATTGCCAAACTTTAAATATATTATTGTTATAATATATTTATTGTTATAATATAAAATCATGTTTTGACGTTGGAGAAAGCACGCGATTGCATGTGACGTCACTGAATGTCGAAAATATTTCGTTTATGTCAACATTTTAAATAAACAGTTGTTGTTGGCAACATTCTTCTTTCAGATTACAATAATTGACACGGTATATTAGTGCCACGTTAATTCTTTTATTGATATTGAGAAAAAGTTGTTATATTACGTTAAATTTAAATCATGACGTCATACGTATGCTTATTAACCTAAAGTGTCCAAAGTTTCTGTTTCCTGGTTTGGCAACAAAAAATATGATTTACGAGTTAGTTGTTGCTTGGAAAGAATAAACTGACTTCATTCAGACTGAAAAGTTTTTATGCATTTTCTTTTCAGGCGTCCGTCCTTAACTCATAAATTTTGCTCTGGTTGCAGCTAGCAACTTTGTATGCAGTATATTAAATTAATAATTCATTTTATTTTCAGTTTTTCAGTACATAGAACTTATAAATATTGCTTTTGACGTATCCCCTTCATCTGGCCCGCTAGTAACCTTTAAATAGTGATAAATTACTCTCTCATCTGTTTAACTATGATTAATGATTCGTTGTCATCATAATTAATTCACATATTCTTAATGTTTGGTTATATTTATACACATCTCGAATTTGAATCTGACTTTTTCTCGAATTTAACTTCTTTCGCTTACCAGACAGTGCTGCAGACAATACATTTCGTAGCTTGATCAACACATAGCTTGAACTTTACAATGTATAAAGTATTTTCGTAGCTTGAACATTACAATGCATAATGTATTTTCGTAGCTTGAACATTACAATGTAAGAAGTATTTTCATAGCTTGAACATTACAATGTATAAAATATTTTCGTAGCTTGAGCATTTGAATGCATAAAGCATTTTCGTAACTCGAACGTTACAATGTACAAGGTATTTCTTTCTTCCTTTCCGCATTGCACCATGGTGTAACTGGAAACACCCTCGACGCGTATTTGAGAAGTTCGAAGTTCGAATTCCGGCGAGGGCATTGAAGATTTTTTTTTCAGTGTTATGACATAAAAAAGTTCTAAATGACTCCACAAGTGACGCCTGAACTAAAAAGTGGAAAACGATAATTTGTGACCCCCCAGGATTTGGCGACAGGGTCCCCTAATCCACAATCGCCTTTTAAAAGTGGGAGTATATAAGGTATTTTCTACATCCTCTCTGCATGCCTTCGTGCTGTGAATAAAAGCACGCGAATTTAGGAGGTCTGTTGTTCGAATTCCAATGAGTGTATTGTGGATTTTTTCAGTATTCTAACATAAAAAATTCTAAATGACTCTACAAATGTTATTTTTTATTTTACAAATTTATTACATTTCAGCTTCAAGTAATTTTTTTAACGTGAAAAGTTTTTGCATCATATTGTCGGTGTGACGTAATAAAAAATCAAAATTAAAATTAAATAAATATATCAAAGTATACTACATTGAATTTTTCTTCAAAGAACTGTACACTGTTAAAAAATTTACCATCAGCTATATTTTTTTTAATCAGTTGTAATTTTTGATGACACTCTTGATCCAGGATAGATGGCTGACTACATTGGCATACACACCGAATTTTCCTTTCTCTCCACATCCTTCTCCGAAACTCGTCACTCCATATGCTGCCCATGTGCCATCTTTCTGCGTGTGCATGAGGGGACCCCCACTGTCCCCTCGGCAAGAATCAACCCTCCCACCGGCGAAGCCAGCGCAAATCATGTGATCGCTGATGAAGACATCTTTGTAGGCGTTCCGACATTCTTTAGGTGGAATTATTGGCACATTTGTTTCAAGAAGGACATTCTCGACATAAACGGATTCACTTGTACGTGTGCCCCATCCTACAAAAAATAAATTAATTAATAAAAATAAATAAATAATAATAATAAATTTGCGTAAAATATGAAACAAAAATCTGAATGGTCGCCCAAAAGGGTTTGTTAAGTTATATCTAAGTGCTTGCACTCTTTTGTCTTTTTAGCTTTATTGTTTCTTATTAAGCATTATTTTCTCCGCACTTTTGCCATATACCATTCAACAGCAAAATTGCAAAAATGTTTAAAGCAGCATCGCGGCATACGTTTAGAATTCACGTAGAAGCGCTTTGTGTTGCCATAAGTTTTCCTGTTTCTTTAGTTCTTTTCCCAGGTCGTCATATCAATGTTCAGTTTCCTGACTAAGATGGCAATGTAAATGTTCTTGAATAGGCCAGATTAGAATGCCTAGTGAATTGTGACCACAAATATCAACTGAAATAAATATAAATATTTACCCTTCTTCGGCTGCCAAGTCTGTTATTATTAAGGATCAACATCACTTTTCCAACATTTCTACATCATCACCATTACATATATATATATATATACATATATATATATATATAAATTGCATTTTGATTTGATAATTAATTACTGCTGTAAAATCATTATTGGCTGTTTGGGTTTTAGATCTAATGTAATTATGGGTATCTCTCCCGCCTTCTTAACGTGCCTTTGTGGTGTAATGGTCAGCACGCTCGGTGCGTATTCGTGAGGACCGACGTTCGAGTCTCCGCCAGGGCATTGCTCATTTTTCATGTCTAGTGCTCCCAAATAACCTAATGCCTCTACAGTGGCGCCCGAACTAAAAAAAAAGGTGGTGGATGATGATTATCCCCCACCTATTTTCTGCGATTGGGTCCCCTAATCCCCAGTCTCCCTTTAATGGGTGAGTATATTGGGTATTTCTCCCGATTTCTTAGAATGCCTTCATGGGGCATTGTTCATTTTTCATGTCTTCTGCTTCTAAATAACCTAATGCCTCTACTCTACAACATTATAAGAGTTATTTAAGAGACATATGACATGGATTAGTCTTGAAATGACGAGAAGAGAGGTTGGTATTTTAGGAAACGGAGGGGAAATTAATTTACGCTGCTAATTTAAACTACAATTTATCTTTTACATACTTTTTATTTTTCTTACACACACACACACACATAGTTGCTTTTGAATAACCTAATGTCTCTACTCTACAAAATTATAAGAGTTATTTTGAGTTATCCAAATAACCTAATGTCTCTACTCTACAACATTATTAGTGTTATTTAAGAGTCATATGACACGGATTAGTCTTGAGTGGACGAGAAGAGAGGTTGGTATTTTAGGAAACGGAGGGGAAATTAATTTACGCTGCTAATTTAAACTACAATTTATCTTTTACATACTTTTTATTTTTCTTACACACACACACACGCATATGTTGCTTTTGCATAACCTAATGTCTCTACTCTACAACATTATAAGAGTTATTTTGAGTTATCCAAATAACCTAATGTCTCTACTCTACAACGTTATAAGAGTTATTTAAGAGTCATATGACATGGATTACTCTTGAATGGACGAGAAGAGAGATTGGTATTTTAGGAAACGGAGGGAGAATTAATTTACGCTGCTAATTTAAACTATAATTTATCTTTTACATACCTTTTATTTTTCTTGCACACACACACACATAGTTGCTTTTGAATAACCTAATGTCTCTACTCTACAACATTATTAGTGTTATTTAAGAGTCATATGACATGGATTAGTCTTGAATGGACGAGAAGAGAGATTGGTATTTTAGGAAACGGAGGGGAAATTAATTTACTCTGCTAATTTAAACTACAATTAAACTTTTACATACTTTTTATTTTTCTTGCACACACACACACACAGTTGCTTTTAAAAAAGTAATTGAAGGGAAAAAATTAACACTTAGTTCATAAATTTCTCTACTAAAGCTGCAAAGGATTTAATTAAAAGTTTAATTCATAATGAACTGAGGAAAAAAAACTTAAGGCCAATCAACTGAGTTTGTAAACTAGTGGAGGAAAAAAAATTTTTTTTTGTTAAGCCTGATATGTAAACTCATCTGTTGTTCTTAAATTTAATAATTGGTGTAACCAATTAAATTAAAGAATGATTAAAAAATACAAACAAACTATTAATCGCCTTTATAAGCGCGTCGTGTTGGATAGAGTCATATAAGAGTCCTTTAGCGTGTCAGAGTCGTAGCTAGGGTTTCCAGCGCCCAGGGACAACTGAAGATTTTGCGCCCCCTACTACTTGCCAAGGATGGAAAACATTTAATTCTAAATTGTCGTAACATCAGTTTGGCGCCCCTCGGATTCCACGCCCGGAGACAGATGCCCCCTTGCTCCCCTCTACCTACGCCCCTGATTTACGTATTAACAGGTTTAAGCTACACGCGGACATTACATTTAACTTTAAGAAAATTACAGAGCAAGAGTCTGAAACAACCTATCATTTTAAACGCTTGGCTTTTACTGAAGTCCTTCTCTGGCTACTCACCAGAGGACATCCTTGTTGTTACAGTCAGTTCTAACAATAGTCCTACATTGCCAAAGATCTATTCCTACGTGTCGCTCTTAAATCTAAATTTTTTAGAACCAAGGAATGTCTTACCCACAATGGTCGCCCTGGCATAGAATGGGAGTTCATCCTCCTCGTGAGGAAGACAGATGGGTTGTACATCCGGGCTCAATTCAAAAGGAATTCTCATTTTGAGAAGTGCTATATCACTTTCGACGGTCACCGGATCATAATTGGGGTGCTCAAACATCATGGCTACTCTTTCCTGCTGCTCTGTGTCTTCCACCTCTGTGAGATCATGTTCTCCTGCTCGAACGTACAATCGCTTGCGTAGACAGTGAGCAGCGGTAAGAATCCACTGGTTGGACAGCAGCATCCCTCCACAGAGAGGTGTTCTTTTCTTATCCAAAATAAGAACCTGAAGACAAAAAGGAGATAGATCAGTTATGTAGGAATTAAGTTATCGATGAATATTCAAATGAAGACTACGATGGAGGCTTTAAATTAAATTCATCGTTTCTGTTAATGGTTTCCGTTAAAATTGCCTTGCTTAGAATCATTATCACTCAAATTATTTATTGAACTTGAATGATTGCTAATTCATATCATCAACTATAAATCTTCGCTGTTTGGGGAAAACAAGGATACATAAAATTATTCTTGAGCGATGTCAAGATATATTTAATTTAACTTTTATTTCAGTAAACATGTTGTGGCCACAAACAAGTTCTCACCTTTATTGTGCCTATTTCCAAAAAGCTTACATTTTTGATAGATTTACAGTAAAAAAGGAGGAGCAGACAGACAGCAGTCCAGCTAAGCCAAAGCAGTGAAAGCAAGTGTGTTATGTCCAAAATGAAATCTTCATTCAGACTGAGTTAGTTTTGGTTCTCAATGCATTTTGATTGGATGGTTAATATTGTTGTAAAATTATTATTGGCTGCTTGAGTTTCAGTTCAATTTATATAACCAGAATTACGTAAGAGTCATATGACACATTCTCAGGGTTGCCTTCGCTTGCGAAGGACGTAATCGTGGGGAGTTCCGCCAAATCCAAATCGCCGTTTTCACGCTTCGATGAGCACGGACACGTGCTAACGCAGTGACGGTTATTCGGATTATGATTATGCCTTGCTTATCTTGCCATATTCTTGCTATCACGCCTAATTGCTGAGTGTTACTGTTATTTGCTTATTTCCTTGCTGGATTTTCAACTCACATAGTTACTCCCTAGCTCTCACTGTCAGGTGATTGTCAGGAGCCTTGTGAGTTTCCACCCGCCCATCTGTCTGCCGGGACGCCGTCGAGCGGGCCCGGTTCCAGGGCGCGGGTTTTTCTGCGTTCTTGGGCGCTGCGATTTTTTGGATTTTTGGATTTCTCGGACCGATCATGGACAGAATTAGCCTTGTTTTTGAGCAGCTCATTGAAGAGCTAGAACATAAGCGTTGCGATGATGGTGCGCTTACTTGCGAACAAGAACGTGACTACAAATTCTATGTGCACATGCTTACATGCATCAACGCATACTTAGCTGACAAAAATAGTAATACTAATAAAACGAAACATACACAAAAAACTGACGAAGCTGATAAAATTAGCGACAACGAACGTTCACGCAGTCCACTAACATTTAATGATAATGACCGAACAAACACCGAAAAAGAAATTACACTCGATCAGGAAACTAGTTCTGACGAAGAATTTTATACTAAACGAAGAGGCGACCAGACAGTACGTACCAGATCGGCAAAACCGCCGGCGAAAAAGCAAAAACAAGATATGCCGAATGACTTACCACGTGCCACTAGGCACATTAACTCTGATATTATCGATAAGAAATCTAATGATGACACACAATCAAAAGATAAACAACATGAGTTAACACAATATAATAAACACAAACAAGGATTACCCACTACTGCTGAAACCGAAAATGATACAATGGATACCACTGCTCCGGAAACGGAACACTCTCAAACCGAAACAAACCCACAAAATAAAGACGAAAATGAGATAACTGACACAAACTTTGTCAGAAAATATAAAATTCCACCTGTTACCATTAAAGTGACTAACAAGGTCTGGAATAATATCCGGAAAACCTTTCAAGAGCGTAATATTGAAGTTGATAGCCGTCAAACTCCTAAAGGCATTAGAATTATGACTAAAGATGACGAAGACTACAGGGTGATAGTTAAGCTGCTTCAAGCCGCAAAAATTGAACATCACTCATTTATCTTGCCACAAGATAAAGATATTAAAGTAGTCATTAGGGGACTACTTCAAGACACAGAAATCAAGGAAATTAATGAGGAATTAAAATTTAAAAATTTAGTCGTTTGTTCTATCAAACAAATGACTAGCAGGAGAAATGGCGAGGTTATTAAATTGCCTCTATTCCTTGTTTCACTACCCAGAAAGGATAAATCGAAAGAAATACATAACATCACTAACCTATGCGGGCTTAGAGTAAGAATTGAAGATTATAAAGGTAGAGCTGGGCCCCTACAATGTTACCGTTGTCAGGGGTTCCACCACACCCAAGCAGGATGTTACTTTACGCCCAAATGTGTTCGGTGCGCTGAAGAACATTTATCATATCTTTGCCCCAATAAAAATAAAGAAAAACCACCGAAATGTGCAAATTGCCTTCAGGAACATACATCGAATTTTCGAGGATGTGATAAATTCCCTAAGAAAAAACAAGAGAAAGTCAAAGCCTACACAAGCAGAGTAGTGGAAAGCAAAAGTTACGCACAAGCTCTTTCTACTGGAATATATTCTGACACGATTAGTGAAGCGAAAAAGGTGTTCGCCGACTTGGCTGAACTTGTTAATGTAATTAAAAGCTCAGGCTTTTTGCTTTCACAGCAAATTCAACAGACCAAAGCAGTAATTCAAGAAACTCATCAATCCGGAGACCATAATGGCCAATCACAACATTAATAAGGCCCCCATTCGAGCAGTTTTTTGGAATGCTCACAGCATTCTTAATAAAATCACGGAACTACACAATTTCCTCACTACTCATGAGATTGACATCGCTTTAATTTCTGAGACTTACGCCACTCCGTGTAAGAACATAAATATTAATAATTATCGCACATATAGATGTGATCGCTTGAGTCAAAGAGGTGGAGGAGTCGCAATTTATGTACGAAACTCCCTGCAATCTTGTTTTATTTCCGATAAAAGAAACTCCACAAATGAAATGGTCACAGTTTCAATATTACTACCTTACATAGGGACTGTTTATTTTAGTACTTTTTACAACCCACCCTATGTTGAGCTTAATGAAGATATACTGAAAAGTATTTGCCCTGACAATCATCAGTTTATCGTTGCTGGAGACTTTAATTCAAAAAATAAAGAATGGGGATGCAGACAGGTGACAGGTGACGGAGGACGAGGGCGCCTGATGTTTAACATAGGTAAACAGGCATATGCCCCGCGTCCTCCACTATCTAGTGGCAACTTCCCTGGAGCCTCATCAGGCTGCCTCGGGAGTATATTTGAATCTTAATGAGAAAGTTACATGGCCATACAAGGGCGGTTGACATAGTCTACATTACAAGTGATGTGTATGACATTTGAAAGTTTTAGGATTACAGTGGTTACAGAAAATCTTAAAAAAAAAAAAAAAAAAAAAAAAAAAAAAAAAAAAAGGGGGGGGGTGGAGGTGGCATAATAATGTAAGACATAATACACATAACAACACACTTAAAATACACAGAACATACTCACAGACTACTAAGTAGAGTACTAATAATGCATTCATGTGATGCTGTTAGAACATATAATGCTGGGCAGATGTAATACTATGTGACATATAAAAACGTGTAATAAAACTGGTAAGATCACAGGATGCAGAGCAGAGATAAAGCTGCGATACTAGTGAAAACACATGGTGCATGCCAGATAAAAAGCACGCGTGTAACATTGCCAGATATAAAGCACGCGTGTAACATTGCCAGATATAAAGCACGCGCGTATACTAATTAAAACACATGATGCAGGGCAGTTTTAAGACAGATAATAACATAAGTTGCAGATAATTATTAGCAATGAACTTTTGGTTTACATATGAAACAGATGGTAGTATATGAGTAATAATACTTATGGGGAGACAATGAACCTAGGCTAACACATGATAGGAGTACATGATGCAGAGCAAATATGTTAATAGTATATACACGTTATGAAGAGCAAATATAGAGCTAAATAAAAGACATGATTCAGGACAACTATAATACTGATAAAAACACATGACTTTGGGCAGAGATGATGCTATTTAAAAGCACATGATGCAGGACAGAGATAATACTAATGAGAAACACATGATGCAAGCATGAATATGATACACATGGTACAGGGCATATGTTATACTAATAGAAACTCATGATGCAAAGCAGATATAATACAAATAGGAGCATATGATACAAATCAGGTATAGTACGATTAAAATCATTTGATGCAGGACAGATATGATACTAATGAATATACATGATGCAGAACAAATATAGAGCTAATTAAATGATATGGTGCTGAGTAGATGCAGTACAGGTGAAGAACGAGTAAATACACTTGGTACAAAGTAAATATGATGCCAATAAATATACATGGTGCAGAGCTGATATGATACTAATAGCAAAGCAGATATAATACGAATAAAACACATTGTACAAATAAATATTAAGGTAGACAAAGATACATATGATAGTATATGAGTAATAAGTGCTAATAGAAAAATATGATACAGAGAGCTGATATGATGCTTATAGGAAGGCATGCTACAGAGTCGTTATAATACTGACAAAAGCACATAATACTGTGCTTGTATAGAACTAATAAGGACACATGACAGCGTTAAAGTTCATTAAATATTTGCTATTGTGCAAGAGTTCTTAAACCAGTTTAAGTTCTGTTTAGGTATAAGATATAAGGTATGCGTGTGTAAATTGTAGTTTCCTGGATAAATGCAGTGGAAAACCTTATGTTAATTAAATGGGCTGGCAGATATCCTGACCTAGTGCCGCGATAAATTTTATAATTTTACATATTGCATTAATGCTTCCCTTGTGCTTAATTATCAGTCGGTGGTAGGCAGTTATGTTGCTCGTGGGCATGAAAAGATGCATGGTATCTGTCAGAGGGCACCTGAATAGGTAGTGGTCTGGCGTTCCGTCTTCTCCACAGACACAGATGTCTGTATTTGATATCCCATGTCGATGAAAATAAGACGGGAACGGCCTGTGACCTGTTATGTAGTTTACTAAAGGAGCAATGGCGATAAGGCGGTCAGTTGATACCTTTGAAATACGCTCATAGGTGCGCCTCCCTGTTTCCGCATTAGTCCATTCTTCTTGCCATTGTCGTATTGCTTGTCCCTGCAAATGACGCTTTAGATAGGATGGTGGGGCAGGAATATTTATTTCCTGTGCTTCGAGATTGCTTGCAGCATCCTTAGCCAAACGGTCAGCTGCTTCATTTCCCTGGTTGCCATCGTGGGCTTTGACCCAGACCATGGTAATTTTAGTGTGACAATTATGCTGCAGGATGTCTTGCAAGTTAATGATGCTCGGCGATACATGGTGTTGATTTTCTATTGCATTTATTGCTGAAAGGCTGTCCGTGTATATGGTAGCTGCCTGTATATTGTTGTTGAGTATATGTTGTACCGCTGCTGTGAGAGCAGTAACTTCCGCCTGAAAGACGCTGTTTTCCGGTTTCAGATGTCCTTTCCATGTGTATTCGGTGTTGGAACCATCATAGTGTATAAAGGCACTACCTACTCCATGTTCATGCTTCGAGCCATCCGTGTATATCTTCGTGAGGGTGTCTCGATGAAGGCAGTTGGATTTAACTGTGCGTATGCCTGTCCCTTTTATTGACGGATGTGTACGCAATACGTCGCCCCGATGCTCATATTGGACTGGGCTATAGGTAGTGTTTCCAAATGTCGCATCTCGGCGCAAGTGGATCAATTGGGCATATGCAGATTCCATTAAGGCTTTGATATGCAGTGGTATGATACCAGCTAGTACCTGTGCTGCATTTGTGGCTGTAGTGCTGTAGTTCGATATGCTTTGCATAGGTTTATCGCAAAAGGTCTTTGCAAGGCTGATAGTTGACGGATTTTCCTGGCTCCCATTGGGTTTGCCCAGATTGGGGCTGCATATAATGCGATTTTCTCTGCAACTGTGAGATATAACAATTTCTGAAAATGGGGGCTCTGACCCCAATTCTTGCCCTGAAATTGGCGCGCTGTTCTCGCTATTCGAGATGTTTTAACACGAAGGTCTTGTATATGAGGAATAAAGGTTAGACCGGAGTCCCATGTTACTCCTAGATATTTAAGATTTTTAACGAACTTAATATTTCTCCCGTTTAATTTAATACAGGGCCGTCGTGTTGGATTTGTTCCTGGCCTTGGAATGATCAACGCTGTTGACTTTTCTGTTGATATTTGAAGCTTAAGTCGAGTGCAGTAGTCAGCAAAAAGTGTGCAGACTTCTGTGCCGTTTTTCTCCAGTTCGTTGCGTGTGCGTCCTCGCACCAGGAGTGCAGCATCATCTGCGTAGGCGACAACTCGCGTGTGTGCGGGCCAGTCTGCAGCGAGCACTTCGTTAAATGTGATGTTCCATAGGAGGGGCCCCGCGCAAGAGTCTTGCGGGCAACCTCTCACTTGGGCTTTGGATGAAACACCTGCATCGTGGGACATTATTAACATACGATCTTGTAAGTAGCTTGTGATTGTTAGATAAAGGTTGGTCGGGCATTTTGCATTGCGTAAAGCTTGTTTGATTGCTGGCCACCACAGAGTATCAAATGCGCTGGCCAGGTCAATCGAAATGAAAGCCGTATGCATATTATCATTTCTATTCTTCTGGATGCAATCCTTGATTGTTGAAAGGGCTTGAACGGTGGAAGATCCTATGCGGAAACCGAATTGTCTGACACTTAGATATTTGGTCTTGTGCAGATGATGACGAAGTCGATTGACAATCAGCTTTTCATACACTTTGCCCAGTGCAGACAACAAGCAGATTGGCCTGTAAGACCGCGGTTCAGCTGGATTTTTGAATTTTTTCAAGAACAAGACTACCTGTCCCTTCTTAAATACGGTTGGGAAGAGCTTTGCCTGAAGTAATTTATTGAATTTAGTGAAGAAATCTGGATTGGCTTTATATGCAACTTTAATTATTGAATAGTCCAGGCCATCCGGTCCTGGGGCTTTTTTCAGGGGTAGGTAGCGAAATACATGAGCGATTTCTTTTGCTGAGAAAGCATAATCATCTGGCGTATCTGGGATAGTTGTATTGTTTCGCACTGCACGTTGTTCCAGTGTATCTTCATGCGGATTGTCCTTTGCAAAAATTTCGTCAAGAAGGGTGGCAGCTGTAAACCCCGCTGGGTTTGTTGAAAGACTAGCTGTTGGAACCTGTGCATGAATTTGTGCTGGTTTGAATACCTTCTGTGTTGCAATCTTATGTAAGATCCCGTAGGGATTCGTATTGTTGTTACAGAAGGTGCGCCAGCTTGTCACTTTTGCAGCGAGAATATTCTTCTTATATTTAGCCCGCTCTTGCCGGTATGTAGTCAGAATCTGTGCTTTGGTCTCTCCGTCCACGTTGCCTCTTAGTCTGCGGCGCAAAGCTCTGCATTTTTGTCTTTGTTGCCTTAGTTCGCCGGTCCACCAAGAGATTCCTTGTAATTTCTTGGTTGTTCGGAGGAGTAAAATTTGTTGACATATTTCATTAAGTTCCTCTAGAAGTCCTTGTGCAAGGGAATCAAGGTGTTCTGAGTTGTTGCAAGATTCTAGCTGCAATTCTTTTGCTTGCAGGAGACGAGTAAAGGCCTGGGTCAATTGTCTAACTTTGTTACCTGGCAGCCTATAGCGTTTAATTATAGAAATGGTGGTATCTGTTTGTATAGTAAATTCTACGTATTTATGATCTGAACAACTTTCAGAGTCTGAGACATGCCATGAATGTATGTTGTTAGCAATATCATAAGTTGAGATCGTTAAGTCTGGCCATCCTTGATTGTACGAATTATCGAATGTAGGTGGTGCATTCGTTGTATTGTGCAATTGTAAATTGTTTGCCGCAATATAATCTTCAAGCTCCTGCCCTTTTGGATTTGTGGTACTATACCCCCATATAATATGATGGGCATTAAAGTCGCCTCCTATGACTTGAGCTGTGTTTGGAAATTTTCTACTTGTTTCGCTTATGTGGGCGACAGTGCTGCCAATTGCATCTGTTGGTGGTGAATACACGGAAGTAAGGATAAATTGCATATTTTCAAAAATGATTAGAATGGCGACATAATCCCTATGCAGCTTGATGACTTGTGGTGTCCATGCGGGGTTGCAGCAGGCAATTGCTACTCTAGGAGCAAGATCTGCCGTCGGGGACTCCTTTTGGTATATTTTCCATGCAATAGGTAAGCTAGCGACGTGACCTTCTCTACAGTATGGTTCCTGCATGATTACAAAGTCTATGTCGTTGGAAATAACTTGCGTGAGGACATGAGATGTTGCTGCCTCAGCCCTTTGAAGATTGATTTGCAGGCATTTGATGATACTTGTGCTTAGTGTACCTATGTTCCTGCTTGATGGAGGTATAGTATGTGGAGAGAGAATCTGCATATGATTATTGCTATTATTAGATTGGATTACAGGCGTGTTGTTGTTAGCATTAGTAGCAGATAGACTATTCATAGATAGTGCTGCGTTTGATCCGTTCGACGTATTTCGTGTATGTTGGACAGGCAACATCATATGCTGGATGGTCGCAAGCTTTATTGTCTCGGTTGCGGTAGTTACTGTCTGCACAGTTGATGCATGTGGCTCGTCTGGCTTGACAGTCTTTGATTGCATGATTCCCCGAGCAGTATGCACAATAGATTTTATTTTGGCATCCCTGCTGGGTATGGCCAAATGCTTGACAGCGGTAGCACCTCTTAGTGTTGAAGTACTCTGAGATTCGATGTGCCCGCCAGCCGATGAGTAGTTTTCTGGAGCGCATGAGTTGTTGGAAGGCATCGGGATTACATTCGACAATCCACTTGACTGTGTTACTCCTTTCTTTGAGCCTGTACAGGATTTTGGCATTATTCTTGTTAATATGGAGTTCTAAACTGATGACTCGTCCAAGTTCCTCCTGTGTAACGCTTAATGGGATATTGTGTATAGCAACCCTGGGAAGCCTTGTGCTTGGGATCTTGGTTTGCAAGAATTCTTTAGCCTTTCAGTCTGCAGTTTTTCCGAGAGTGCGTGAATGTCCTCCTTTGTGTGGCAATCCACTGCAAGTCCTTCCTGCGGGATGTATCTTAATGCTGCTACTTGAACTCCCAATGTTGGTAACGGAAATTTAGCAGTCAATTTTTCTTTTAACACTTTCCTGGATGTTGTGGACGGGTCTTTAGGGTAGATCAGCAAGGTGTGTTTAGGCTTTTGCGCCGTTACACTTGCGTAGGACTTTCGATTGTCTGTTGCCTTTTGCGCTAGATTAGGTGCAGCTGTGATGTGTTGCTGTTGACTTGCTAGTTCACACGCGAAAATACTGGATGTGTTGACTGCTTTATCGACGGTATCCGGAGGTGGGATATACTCAGATACTCCCAAAGCCAGAATTCGGAAGGCTTCAACCGTGTCTATCAGTTGCTTTCGCAAGCCTAGGGGTAGAATATTTTTGCCACCTCGAAAGGAAGTTGCGATCTTTTTAATTTCGTCAGTGAGTTTATCAATCTTCTCAGTATAGCTTATGTCCGAGGTAATGAATGTTTGCAAAGCAAATTCTCTCGAGTAAGTGGAGGAATCTGTGTCACTCATCGTATGGGAAAGGATCTAAGTTTTCTGTACAGTACTGCGTTTGGTGCTGAATTTTTAGATTTCTATCTGGAATACAGGAAAAAGTCAAATTTTCTTACCTTGGCAGCAGTATTTCATCTGTCCTTCATCTGTATAAAGGTATTCCATAGTAATCCAAAGGCACATAGACACTTACTATATACATTACCATGACAGAATGATAGCCGTATATTAAAATACATGTAGCATATTTGCACAAATAATTTATTTTTATATAGCCACTTTAGTTAAATAAACTCAAGCATTTAAGCATATGATTTGTCTGGGGATGCAGACAGACAAACAAAAATGGAAAAATTTTACATGATTTTATTACGAATCACCCCATTGCATTAGAGGCGCCGGCTGAATACACTTACCGGCCAAATGATCCTCGCAGAGCAGAGATTTTAGATCTCCTTCTTACTAATACTTCCTTTCCCATGACTATTGAAGTTCTACACGAACTCACTTCTGATCATTTGCCAGTGGTTGTCACCCTAGGAGTTGCCAGGGATAAAAACGCAAATAAAATTAAACTCATTGACTGGAATCTCTATAGAGATATTTTTCAGATAAATCCCCCGAATATCGGTCCACTCAAAACTAGAAAAGATATTGATGTTGCTATTGAAAACTTGACTAATGGAGTCAAATCTGCCATTAATAATGCCTCAAAAGAAATCAGCAGAGAGCAATTCGCCAATTTTCTCCCCCGCAGTATCAGAGATCTTATTTCTGAACGAAATAAATTACGCAAAAGATGGCATTTGACCTGGAGTCCCCATGTTAAAAGAGAATGGAATAAATTAAACAGAGATATTAAAAAAAAAATTGCTGAATACCGTAACGATGTATGGGAAGAGAATCTCAATCTCAATCCTGCTGACGGCTCTATTTGGAAATTTGCTAAAAATTTAAAACGTAAGTCTTGCAGCAACAGACCCATTTATCCGGACAACTACGTTGCCACCACCAATAGTGAAAAAGCACAGATCTTTGCTAATCATTTTGAACAACAATTTATGCCGAACAGAGAACCCAGAAACATCAATTTTACTTATGAAGTTTCCTATTTCATTATAGACTGGCTTAATGCACCGACCGCTAGGAATCTTACCAAGTTCACTTCGCCTACTGAGGTTAAAGAAGTTATTAAAAGACTTAAAGCTAAGAAAGCACCAGGATATGATACAATTAGCAACAACGCTATCAAAAACCTACCTGATAACTGTGTCACTAAATATACAAGCATCCTCAACGCATGTTTGAATATGAGCTATTTTCCCACCGCATGGAAGCATGCAAAGATGATTTTAATTCCAAAGCCCGGAAAAGACATCACAAAACCGGATGGTTACCGGCCCATTAGTCTGCTCGCCGGTTTTGCAAAAATATTTGAACGCATTATATTTATCAGATAAAGACCCTACTTATCTGTACTTCCACCTCGCAGTTCGGGTTTCGCAGCCAACTTTCCGCCACCAAGCAACTGATTAGATTAGTCGAGTTTTGCGGTGACGCACTGCACAAAAATCAAAATGTGGCTCTCCTCATGCTGGACGTGGCGAAAGCTTTCGACCGCGTCTGGCATGAAGGACTTATCTACAAATTAATTCATCACAATCTTGACAGAGAGATCATCTTGCTCATCGTCTCTTTCATCTCCAACAGGACTTTTTCAGTTTCCATAGGAGATGACTCTTCTTGTGTCAAATCAATAAATGCTGGAGTCCCCCAAGGATCAATTTTGGGACCCATTTTATATCTCCTATACGTCGCAGACTTCCCTAATGTTGACAATGATCCTAACTATTTTCTTGGTTGCTACGCGGATGACACGGCTTTAGCCGTTAAGTCCGCTAGCGCCAAACATGCTATTTTCAAGCTACAACAACGCATGCCTGACATTGAAGAATGGTGCCAAAGATGGCGTATCTCTATTAATGCACAAAAATCGAACCTTTTAATGATTAGGAAGAAACGCAGACTTATACAATTAAATGAAAATATTACACTGTTTGGGGAAACAGTCCCGCATGTTGAAGAAGCCACTTACTCAGGAGTCGTATTTAACAGACAACTCACCTGGAAGAATCATATTAAAAACCTTAAGAGAAAAGCTTACAGCATTATTAACTGCCTCAGGCCTTTACTTGGCAAATACTCCAGCCTTGATCTTCGCAGGAAAAGACTTCTATATATTACCATGATCAGGCCTATTTTAACTTATGCGTCGCCTGCATGGGCCACTGTAAAAGATAATGAAATTAACCAGTTACAGATTATACAGAATAAAATGCTCAGACAAATGACTAATGCGCACATGTACGTTAGTAACGTCATATTGCATCATGACTTTCAACTCCATTCAATTAAAGAACACCTGCACAAGCTGAATTCACAATTTTTTAATAAAGCACTAAACTGTGACCATCTTGCTATATTTGATACTTTTAATTATATTATCCTCTCTGACGACGAAAAACTGAGACCTCTCGCGGCTCACCTCACTCACGACTCTAATTTTCCAACATAATCAAGAATTGTAAATATTTGTAAAGCATCTTGTATTTTATATATTTTACTTTATAATAGTATCTTTATTATAAAAGTTTTTGTATTTATGTATGTATTTATGTATTTATGTATTTTGTTATTTCACACTGATGACTTTCACACTACCCGTCTGTCCATGATCGTCTCCTTGCTTGGTCTGCGATGTTGGCCCCCCTTATTACCACCTACCTCTCTAAACTGATGATTGTACTACTGCGATGTGCCTTCATGGCAATTTATGGAGCCGGACAAGCGGCCATGTGCTGCATTCTGGCAATATACAAACAGTCAGTCAGTCAGTCATATGACATAGATTTTTCTCGAAATGACGCCGTGCAAATACATGTTGCTGTTTTTAGAATAGAGAAGGGAAATTAATTTACGCTGCTAATTTAATCTCTTACATATTCTTTATTTCTCTTACATATATATCTCATCGACTACTTGGCTCGATGAGCTCAGTTTGTTTTTTATTCATATATGTTGGTAAATTATGCAATTTTTGCTTTAAAAGTGATTGAATTATGTGTTCTAATTTCCGATTAAGGTCTTTATGCCTTTAATTAATCTTCATGTAATACTTAAAGAATGATACAAAATTTAAAAATTTAAATGGTGCTAAGCCTAACTGGACCGCCATTTGTTTGTGTTTGAAAATCTTAATAGCATAGTGAATCAAGTCAGTTGGTGCAACAAAATCAGTGTCTTTTTGCCGAGTGAGACCATAAGTTAGCTTTCAATTTTGGGGACCGAAAAATCTGTTTTCTTGGCGGTGGCATTATTTTTGCGTTGAAACTCCAATTTTAATTGTAAAATTTTTTTAAATTGTTTTATCTGTATTTAGTGCTTTATGTTTTTATGTATTTTACAATTTTCAATGAACAACGTTTTAAAACACTTGCCTCAAATCGAGAACTGAATTAATTGAATGAGAAATATATCCGTATGAAATTAGAGGAAATGAGTTTAAATGAAGTGCAGGAAAAATTGTGTATAATTTAATAGGCCGTACGAGGAAGTCATGATGTGGTGTCCATATCAGATATTAATTTTTGTTTTCCCTGGTATCTGTATGTTCGATTTTGTTGTTCTTTTCTTGTATTTCTAACAGTCATTAAATACCAAAAAATAAAAAACCTCTGCTGCTTTTAAAATGTTAAAATACTGCACAACAATTATCAGTCCTTATTTCGCTTGGAAAAAAGTTTTTGAAATGTATTTTTCAGACATTCTGCTTTTCGTAGATTATAGCAGAATCAAACGTATCTGTTTTTGGCTACTTCCAGAAATTCTGATATTTACTTTTAACTAGCAGGCAAACTTAATACAAATTAAAACTGCCTTTAAATAAAATAGCATTTTTCTCTCTGAAATGAATTGACGAGCTTAGAATTTTTGTAAAAAAGGGTTTTATATACAATTAAAAATTTAAAATATTCAAGTTCTAAATGCGAATTTGGGGGTTAGGGGGGGGGCAGATAGGCGAATAATTTCCAATGACTTAATTCATTTATGTATTTAATGCTAAATATTATCAACTCCTTTATTTCAATCGACTCACCAGTGACCAAGCGGTAAAAGTCGCTGAACACTGGTAGTTCGGTCCGAGGTTCGAATCCCGCGAACGGGCTGGCTGCATGGGCGTTTTCGTGGTTTTCCCTATGCGTAACGTGTATACGAGTCAGTTTTCTCAAGTAAGTTCTCCACGAAGGCATCCCTACCCTTAGGCAGATAGCCCTCGAGGCTTTGCCGTAATCACAGAAACCAAACCTTTATTTTAATCAAGGAACAGGAAGCTAAAACTAAAATATTTCAAGCTGTTGTTACAAAATTTTAAGCAAAAATTTGTGGAACAACTGTAGGGTTCTGCTTATTTTTAGTAATAGTTATTTTATTTTGTGAGGATTTACTGAATTCTCTTATTTTCCCTCGCGTTTCCCCGCTACGGTGTTAATAAAGCAGAGGGAACAAGCGTATTTAAACTGTTGGAGCAAAAATGCTAGACAGAGTGTGATTTCGCTGTTATGAGTGCACGTTTGTTAGTTTCTACCAGCTGTGATTCTTACTAGCGGCTACGCATTCTTGCCATCAAGTTAACATCCTGCCGGTGCAGGTTTTCTTTGTCAACCTTTTACTTTATATTGAATTGTATACTCTCGCACTACGCATTATTTTTAAATTTAGTGTTACATTATCGTTTGAGTTCTCAGTGCAAGTGGTCGGTGTTCTGTTTGCAAGCATGTCAGGCCTTGCCATCTGTTAAACAGTTTGTGATCGATAAAAGGGTTTTTTACACCCTTTCCCTGGTTTGTGTTCATGTTCTCGTCTGTGCGAGAATCTGCAAGGTACAACTCTTAAGGAGATCTAAGGAGATCAGATATCTTTAAGAGATCCTTATCCTTAAGATCCTTAGATCCTTATGGCCTTAGATCCTTATACCTTAGAGCTCCTTATACCCTTGAGATCTCTTAAGGAGATTTTATGACAGCCTAGATCAGAGATCCCCAACCTTTTTGTCCCTAAGAGCACATTAGAATATCTGTCGGACGGAGAGCTCTATTTACTTTTTCAAGCTGAATTTATAGTTGGATAAAGTTAATAATATATGCATACTATAATAAAAATAAAAGTCTGAAAGGTTTCAGATTCCAAATTACGTCCAAAAAGGCGTTTTTTTAACGTTTTGTGTGTTACTTTTATTTATTAAATATCATGTTTTTCGCACTTAAACCAGAAAATTCAGTTTAACAACAATATCGCAAAATAATTTTTAAAATGAGCCTCTTTTTAGAATTTCTGATACACAGTTCCGCGCGCTGGAGATAAAAATGTCACCCCCCCCCTGTTAAAGTGTTGCCATGGCTCGCTTTGAAATCCTTGAGTGTGTTAATTAAAAATTCGTTAAAGTTTGAACAAAATAGGAAATCCATAATAAAACCAATTCCAAATTTGGGCTTTCCTGATGCCCAAATTTGGCATCGGAAATCAAAAAATTCAAAATTGGATGTGTCTAGGTACCATTGTTTTTTCACAGTGCGAGAAACATACATACATTCATGTAGATTCTTCATTATTTAATTTCTTTAAATATAATATATGACTCTAATATTTGGTGGCTACAATTTAAAAAGTGATTCGTCATTTATAGTGAATCAACGTAACATGCCAAAACGAAATCAATAACCCTTCTTGGCTAATACCCTTTGGGCTAAAAAAACTGTATCTCTTAGACTGTTTCTCTTAGAAAGGGGGACTAAGCAGTCTGTTTAATTTTACTAGTATTCTAATCACACTTTATTTAAAACTACCAGCTACGGTGCCAGCCTTCGTCTGGCTTTTAAATGTGCCGGGAAAATGCCTAAAGGGAACATCAAACGTTAAATTTAATCACTGCGCAGAATTTTACTCTGCAGAACAACTTCATCAAAAAAAAAAAAAAAAAAAAAAAAAAAAACCCGAAAGCTTTCAGATTTTAAATTTCGTCCAAAGGGGCGTTTTTTTAACGTTTTGTGATTTACCTTTATTTATTAAATATCATGTTCGTTGCCATAATCATTTCAGCAGGCAATGTCTCAAAATAATTTTAAAATGAGTGCGTTTTTAGAATTTCCAATACACAGTTCCGCGGGCTGGAAATAAAGAGTTTTTTTTTTTTTTTCCTTTCCGCAATGTGTTGCCATTGGTCGCTTTTAAATCGCTAAGTTAGTTAATCAAAAATTCGTTAAAAGTTTACAAAATATGAAATGGATAATAAAACAAATTTCAAATTTTGGCTTTCAGGTGCCCATATTCGCAGGAGGATTACGTCATTCAAAATTGGGTGGCTCTAGGTATTGTGGTTTTACCACATTGCGAGAAATATACATACATTTACGCAGATTCATTCTTCATTATTTAATTTCTTCAAATATAATGCACGACTCTAACATTCGGTGGCAACAATTTGAAAAGTGATACCCCGTTTATAGTGATTCGACGCAAAATCGCAGAACGAAAAAACAAATAGTCCTTCAGGGACAAAGCCCCTGTCGACTAAAAAAAAAAAACTACAAATTAAAAAATATATATTACATATAACAAAATTACAATGAAATAAGCAATATCCCTTAATACAAATATTAATTATCCTAATAAATAACTTAACCAACTTCCGTTGCCTTCTCTCAACAAACGTCCAGTATCCAAGCGAAACATTAAATTTAAAAACTTCACATAATTATCGCCCTCATTTTTCCAAGTGGCAACAGTGTTGATTGTCAACAGTCAACAGTCCGGTTATACAACTGAATGGAAAACTGTTGCCTAAACTACATTTCTAAAAGAATAAAACTATTCAATATATGCGATAAAATCGAAAAGGTAAAATAAAAAAAAAGGAAATCTGATTCGAATTTTGAAAAAATCTCTTCGAAGTGCACTGGCTCTTGTCTAGATGAAACTATGTACCAAATTTCGTAGCCCTGGGTCTATTAGCGCAGTACGAACAAAAGGCACACAGACTCTTTCTTTTATTATATGTAGAGATTTCATATTTTGTAAAACTTTAAGGAATTTTTGATTAATAAATTCTAGGATTTCAAAGCGAGCATTGCCAACGTTGTACCGAAAAAAACATTTTTATTTCCAGCGCGCGAGACTGTGTATACGGGTGATATCCTCAGATTGAAGGCATTCGCTTACGATGTTTGCACGGTGAGGACGGGCGTTGTCATCTATAAACACAAATTGTGCGCCCATGGCGCCCCGAAACAAACGTACGTGTTGTTCCAGAATGACGTCCCGATAGATTTGGCTTGTTATAACGTTGCGCGCCTCTAACTAGCACGCAACCAAGAGGTGACTGTCAAAGCTTGTATAAACCACAGAGTCTTATAAAGGGTTTAAGTCCCTTTTTATTCAACGTACTAATTTACAATTGCGTTCTCTTGACGCTTACAAACGGTGCCAACTCGGCAGTCAAAATAAAAATAAGAACCTGAAAAGAAAGTAAAGACAATATTCTAACTACGAGGCTCTCTAAAATAACTAACTCACCGCGTTTTACAAAAGCCGCAGCTAATTCAGCAGACTTGAAGCTCACTGGAACAATTGCAACTACTTCCCGCCAAGCACATAGGCCGCAACGCGGGGTTCTTTAATTCTCTAATACTACCTCCGCGCTCGCTAAGTAAGAATAACTCTCTCACCGAACTTGTTTCCTTCTATTTAAATCATACTACTTCCGCTGATAATTTGAATGCTTGCGCGTTCTACTCAAATTTACATATTCTGGCATTGGCAGTTCCAGGGGAAAGTAAGGCTTGACAGGAAAGATAGTTTAAACTTAAAATAAATGTTAGTTAAAATAAATATAAACCCTACATTGTCATGGTTCCAATTTGAACATGCAGGTCAGTTCTGGAAAACAGAATAATTCCACCCCAAACGAGCACTCCTGCACCACCGTAACGGTGTCGTTCAATGATGTTTTCTTGGTGGTAACGGGTACCTGGAGCTCTCCATATGAAAGTCCGGCGAGAATCAGACTGCAAGCTAAACCTGGACCCCTCGGAAAACATCACACAAGCCGACTGTTGCGGTATCCATAATGCATGCTCTCTACTCCAGGCTAACCGCAGGCGACAATGAGTTGCAGTAAGTGGAACGCATCTGACAGGTCTACGAGCATATAGACCCATCTGCCCTAAGCGTCTGTACACGGTCTGCCTTGAAATTGTCGTACCAGTGGCTGAAGAGAGCTGACGAGATAGGTCTGAGGCAGTAACTGCCAAATACCGGTCCTCATTCGGCGTTGTAACTCTGGGGAGACTTGTCCTGTAACGTCTACTCACATTACCATCATCTTGGAATCGTTTCCAAAGCCTGGAAATGACACCTTGGGCAATTCCAAGTTCGTCTGATACTCCCAGTTGGGTACGCCGACATTCCACACGGCCGATAATTCTACCACGTTAAAAAATCAGCCAAATGCATCCTTTATGTCATTAACTATTCGGTTATTGCACTGAAATGCTTATAAAGCGCCTGCGAACAATTTTACTTCTTTGCCTGTATTCCTTATAGATCACTCTCTTACACTCTCGTCATTGTGACGTACCATCGGTGTCATCTGGTTACTTCCTGAAATTTTCATATGATTCTTGAAGATGTGTGTAGTGATTTTATAGGTGATATATTTATTTTAGAGTTCGATTTCCGCGTGACTCCGAATTATCCTTAATTTATGGACATGAGTGTATATTACATATAGCATAAGATGTAGATAAACAAAAGATTTAAATACATTTAGATATAAACATAATAGTGAAATTTAAATATAATCGGATTTCCATTCTTAAAAAGATTTAAATATAAACGTGTCATCTTTCCTCTTCTTCACATACTGAAAATATTTCCTTTTTTCACACTCTTAGAAATCTAGCTGTTTGGTTCTTCACAAAATATGCAAACAGAAAACTCATCGACGGAACCATTTTTAAAAGATAAAACACAAATCGAACCCGATAACAGCTCAAAAAATCTTTTACACATCAAATACTTTCCGAAATATCCCGCAAAATACTCCTTGAAGAAATGTTGCATTTATTTCGCCGACGGCTCTTATATTAATGCAATCTCAAAGGGATAAAGTTTGTGTTGTTTGGGAGGTAGAATTGGAAGTTTGGGGAAGTTTTATAAAGGAATCCCAATGTTACTTTTCTTTCTGGTATAGGAAATATTTTTTTATAGTTTTTCTTCTTTGATTTCTTGTTGCTTTTTTCCTTTCCTTTTTTGATTTTTTGTGCGATAGTATTGAAACGGATAAGTAGATTTTATATCGGAATAAATATCAACCATTTTTGGAAATGTTCTGTATCTTTATTTCTACGATGGGAAAAAGGGTCCTTCAACACAAGCACTAAAAGCATATTTTTTTATTTGTCTCTGAAAGCGAATAATTATTATCCCATAGGCGTAATTTGCATAGAAGAGCTATTAATTTGCTATGGCATTTTGCGTCGTCTACTATAAACCAGCGTTTCGCTTTTCAAATTGTTGCCTGCTTATAGTAAGTCGATCTATACGTGTAGGACATAGTATGTATCCTCACCATTAACTAAGGCTGGGACATATGTGTCCCAGTTTTTAACTTGAAAATTGTTTGTCAACCCCCCTCCCAATGCGAAATTTATCTTATGATGTATTTTGTTCACTTGGATAGAAAACGGGATATATATATATATATGTAATAATAAAATTCTATAGTCAAGAATACACTTAAAATTCTAACTGTATGTCTTTTCATTTTTAATGGCGACGTTCTCTTATTTGAAAGTACGTGGAATTAAATTCACAGCCCCGTAGTCAAGTTATTTTTCCCGCCTTTTCTACACGTACAGTTATAGAATGTTCTGGAAATATTTAAAGGGAACTGGAATGGCTGACGAGGCTGACGTCATTTCTTGGAAGCTCCGCCTTCCCGGAGGCTATAAAAGGACTCGCAAAGGAATATCGGGGTCTTTTTTTTTAATGTAACGATGCAGTAAACTTCATACAAAAGGTTATTAGTAATTCTTTTTTATTTACTCCGGAAATATGATTTTTGTAACTGCTATTTCTCCTGACCAATAATAAATGGATCCTGTTTTTTAAACTTATCGTCTGATAATTTAAGCTACGACTACATCTATGATTCTTCAGCAATCTATTTATTCCTGAAAAAAGCTAGTACATCACATATATATATTTTTTAATTCGTAGACAAAGGATTAATAAAAGATGTTTCTTTGTCGTAGAATCTTGGAATTCATGTAATTGGCTAATTTCTAGCGGTGTCTCGTTTTTATATGTAGAGAAAGAGACAAATAAGTAAGTAATTAGAATATCTAAAACTGAATCGGAAGAAGTACTTCGTAATATTTACCTGCCAAGGCCAGCTCCCTTTCTTAGCTCTCTTTCCACCCATTATTCTAGAATCTGGAGCGACTTTCGTCACGCCGCAAACGATGTTATCTAAAGGATGGCTCTCGTCCTTTTCTTCCAAATCTGTTGCAAAATATTTAATTTAAAACCAGTATAATGGATGTTAAAGTAAGTAAACAAAAACAATTTGAAAACAAATGACACTGCGCCAGAAAAATGGAACAGTTCTATATCTCCCGTTCTACTAGGGCGATTGACGAAATTCAACTTGCGTTTTTCATGTCTCAAAAGCGCGACTCAGGATATGTATTAGATTTATATATAGCCTTGTTCTAATATAGGTATTTTGACACAAAATCGGACTTTTTCTGAAATAACATACCATTTTTTTTTCCATATTTTCAATTCTACAACTCAAATTATGCCTAGATATTAAATTTTGTAATTTTTGGTCAGAAATTTATGGAAAATTGAAAAATTTATCTTGGCGAATTTTTTTTAAAGTTTGGGCCAAGAATAATTCACTTCGCGAGCTCCTTAATTTATAACAACCTATTTTTCTTTGCCTTTCCTTCCTCCAAACTACCACGTTTTGTAAAAATCGCACGAGTAGTTTTTAAACAGTTAGCTCTCAAAATTTTAGCTCCTCTGTGTGAATTGAGTTTGGTATATATATATTAATCTCTTTTTTTTTTATTAAACTTATTTCTTTCGTATTAAACTTATTTGATCCCAGCTCAGTGGGAGTTTCGAGCACGTTTTTTGTGCGGTGTTCCACGAGAAACTGTACGGCCTATGTTTCTTTGAACAAGAAACTTTGATAGGTGACACACTTCTAGACAAGTTGGAAACCCATTTGTTATCCTAACTGAACACCAATTATGATGATTGCATTTAGCAAAATGGATGGTACTCCGCCCCATTTTTACAGGAATGTACAAGTGCTTCTTAATAGTGTTCTTCACCAACGCCGGAGTGGGCGCGCTGCAGCAGCAGACAGCAAACTTCTTCCCTGGCCATCCCGTTCGCCGGATTTAACACCATGCTATTTCTTTCTTTGGGTGCTTGTTAAAGAGCGAGTTTATGTAGCCTGCGCAAAAAAAAAAAAAAAAAAAAGGGGGGGGAAACAGTTCTGTATCTTCCGTTTTACTGGGCCGATTGTCAAAATTCAAATTTCCTTTTTTTATACTTCGAAAGCGTGACTTATGATTGGTATCAGACTTATATATAGCATTGTGCTAATATAGGTATTTTGAAACAAAATCGAACATTTTCTTAAGGGGGCTCATATACCTTAAACCCCTTATGAGCTTCAAATGATGTAACTGTTGCAAGAATTGAGATATTTTATTTATTTTAAAAGTAATTACCTCCAACCTTTTACAGCTGACTACATAATATAGCTACTTTGGAAATGAGTAACCAGAAGGTTTGTGTTGCCACAAATATTTTTTGTAATTTAATCCGCTTTGTGAAAAAATATTTCGTCATTTTTCCACCTTGCGCGCATATTTTAAAAATGGCTAATGGTACATACTTGAAATTGGATGGAATTCTTTATATGGTCACTATTTTCTAACTGAACCACAAATCTGATGAATATTTTAATATTAAAAAATTTTATGCACGAAAAAATTACAGATTTTTTTAATAAAATACATTTTATAAACTCAACTCCAAATAAAAAATTAACATGAAATTCTCAGTTTTTTTTTTTTTTACAGTAGTTTTCAAATGTTATAAAAGCTATATATAAACTATGGAATTAAAGAATGCGACAGATAATTTTAAACTGTGCGCGCAAGGTGGAAAAATGACGAAAATTTTTGTCACAAAGCGGATTAAATTACAAAAATATTTGTGGCAACACAAACTTTCTGATTACGATTTCAGAAAGCAGCTATATTATGTAGTCAGCTGTAAAAAGTTGGAAGTAATTGCTTTTAAAATAAATAAGTTATCCCAATTCTTGCAACAGTCACATATTCGAAGATCATAAGGGGTTTAAGGTGTATGAGCCAACTTAAATGACATGCCAATTTTTTCCCATATTTCGATTCTACGGCTCAAAATTACGCCCAAAGCGCCAAGTTTTGTAAAAATCGCGGAACTAATCAAGTAAGTTTAATAAAAAATAGATATTAATAAATATATGTAATAAATTCAGGAGCAGAACATTTTTTTTATTTTAGCAAACATGTTGTGGCGACAATTAACTGGGCACATTAATTGTGCCTATTCCAAGAGATTTTACATTTTAGATAAAGTTGCAATAAGAAAGAAATTGCAGACAGACTGCAGTGCGGCCAGGCCAAAGCACAGAAAGCAAGTGCGGAATATTCAGGATGAAATCTTTAGTCAGATTGAGTTAGTTTTGGGTCTCAAAGCATTTTGATTGGATAGGTAATATTGCTGTAAAATTATTATTGGCTGCTTGAGTTTTAGTTTCATTTACGTCAGCAGAATTACGTAAGAGTCATATGACATAGATTTTTCTCAAAATGACGCAGTGAAAATAGAGGTTACTATTGTTAGAATAGAGAAGGGAAATTAATTTACGCTGCCAATTTAATCTTTTACGTATTCTTTATTTTTCTTACATATATATCAAATTGAAATAACATTGAGAAGCTAAAATTTTGAGAGCTAATTTTTAAAAAACTACTCAAGCGATTTTTTACAAAACTTGGCAGTTTGGCATCGTTTGAGTCGAAGAATCGAAATTTGGAAGAACATTGGCATTTCATTACAGAAAAAGTCCTATTTTGTGTCAGAATACCTATATTAGATCAACACTATATATAAATCTAATACATATCCTAAGTCGTGCTTTCGAGACATGAAAAACGCAAGTTGAATTTCATCGATTGGCCCAGTAGAACGGGAGATATAGAACTGTCACCCCCCCCTTTCTTTGGGCAGTGTACCTCAGCATAACCAATTATTTTTAAAAAAATTCTTCTTAAATTTCTCTTGGTTTAAATATAAACGAAAGTTATGAAATTAATGCCAACAAATTAAGTCGAGCCAACCAATTTCAGTTATAAACGCAAAGTGGCTAATACAAGGTGGTTAAAATTAAAACACCCCTACTCTAATCTCTTTATACATCGAACTACTGAATGTAAAGGCCCCAAAATTGTTGAACATGCTGTTCAAGACATTGGGAAACGGATTAAGTGGAAAAAAAATTAGTTCCAGAAACACCGATAGGTGGCGCTGCACAACAGAACATCTGCTGAAAAGACAACAAAATACACTTTATAACAGATTTTATTCGAACGTACCAAACATTTCATATCACAAAGACCTTATCGATGCAAGGGAAGCAAGCTGCTTAATATGATTTCCTTCTTCAAGATTTAAAATCTGCGGTCTTGTTCTGCTACGGATCGTAATTGCTCCATTAAATGCTTCTCACGTGCAGAGTGGTATGTCTTTCAAATCTGCCAAATTTACTAGACGTCGTCGATAAACAAGATTTTTTTAAGTAACTCCGCAGCCAAAAATCACATGGAGTAAGATCTGGAGAACGAGATGGCCAGAGAGCGAAATTTCCCATACAATGACAGTTTAAGTTTCTTAACTTTTTGGTGTTCTTTTTTTACTTCCTTGTACGAAGTAAAAAGGAAGTATTGCAATCGCGAAAAGTTTCAGGCAGCATATTTCAACGAAAATATCCATTTTGACCGCTATCGAATGCAATTTTACGATGTTTTTACATGATATCTGTACCTAAGGACAGAATAAAAAACTCTTTTCCTCCAAAAAATTTACAAAACTGCTTTAAAATGAATTCTGAAGAGAATTTTTCGTGGCGTCTGTACGATCGTATGTACGTACGTGCGTATCTCGCATAACTCAAAAACGAGTAGCCTCAGGACGTTGAAATTTTGTATATAGGACTGCTATAACATGTAGATGTGCACCTCGTATTTGGGTTGCAATCGGCCTCACCAAACGTATATAAATATATTTATATATATATATCCACTCTGTTACCCGGCTCATTGATCTCAGTTTCTTTACTCTTATATGTTCGTAAATTGTACATTTTTTGCTTTAAAAATGATTGAATTATGTTGTTGTTATCTTCCGGTTAAGGATTTTATGCCTTTAGTAAATCTGTGTGCAGTATTTTTAGGATTATCAGGAATTTTAAAGTTGTTTAATTGCTGCTAAGCCTGTTTTTAATGGCGGCCATTGATGTTTACGTTTGAAACAGGAGACTAGTGGATTCGTTGCCAATCTAGAGAAACTTAACTTCGCAACAACAAAGATAACGCCTTCATTTATTATTGCCAATTAAATCATGCTTAATTCTTTCTGGAATTTTTTCGAGGAAATAAGTGTTTGAGATTTACTTCGTAATTTTTAATATAGATATTTTGAGTTTTTATGCATTTTTGCCTTGTCGCGAAGTGAGAATTGAATTAATTGAATGAGAAATACTCAATCGTCTGTGAAAAACTGTTTTTTTATTTATTTATTTATTTATTATTATTATTATTATTATTATTATTATTGCTTAATTTCTTTTATACATCATTCTAGCTTTATTATAGTATTTGAATAGAACATGTGGCAACGATTAGCTAATTCTATTCTTTAAATGATATAAACTTTGTGCATTATGAGTTATAATATGAACGAAATATATACGTTAACTGTTATATAATTATTGGATTATATAACATTTAACTTAGTTTCCGAATTATTATATAAGTTAACTGTTATATAATTATTAATACTGTTAAGTGAATCTAGCGCCAGAGTGTCGCTATGGTAAACAAATACTAGAGTGAATTTTAAAGAATGCATTTATTCTATTGTGGTTTATGCTCGGTCGGCGAAATAGATTTAATTCAATCCAATAAATTTAAATGAAATGCAAGAAAAAAAAATGAGTATAATTTAATATTCTAATACAAAAAAGTCATGTGGTGTACACATCAGATTTTTTTATATCAGCAATAGAAATTAAAAAGGAATATTCCCATACCTGTTTGTTTTTTTTTAATGATTATTTGTGCCTTTTCAGCAAATTTTCCTTTGCACAGCGCTACCTATCGGTGTTTCTGGAACTTTTTTTTTCACGTAATCCGTTTCCCCATGTCTTGAATAATACGTTCAACAATTCGGGGGCCTTTACACTCAGTAGTTCGATATATAGAGAGCTCAAAGTAGGGGTGTTTTAATTTTAACCACCTTGTATGCAGAATTAATAACTACGAGCTATTTTTAAAAGAAAGTAGACAGGAAACAACGAAATCCATTCTTAATAAATCTGCAGCATTTACCAAACAGAAAGCGTAAAGCTTAGAGATAACTTAACGAAAGGTAGTCAATAAAAGCTATTCACTTAATCTAATGGCCTGAGTCAGGCTACGTGAAGGAAGTGCGTGCATGCAGACCGGAATGACCAGAAGTTCCCAAAAGACAGAAGTCCATTTCCTGTCTATCTCGTTAAACAATGTTCACTTAAATGCAAGCGCTATCTTACATAATAAGTTATTAAAATGTCAACATGCTGCAGCGAATACTAACGAAAATCAGGAAGACAAACCTAAGCAGTTACTGTTGACTTAAATAATTTACCTATCGCCTAACAAATCTCGTTAATAAATAGAATTTTCGAAATAATCACACAGAATGGAATTCATGCTTGGAAGCACATCGAAATTTTATTGCGCCTTATTAGATTAATGTTTGTGTGCTTTATTTGAAAAATATAGCTGCAAGCGTTATGTTCTAAAATATAGGAAGTATTTAATATAGGAAAATTAAAAATATAAGAAGGAAAATATAGGAAGGAAAGGAAGTATTGTAATCACAAAAAATTCCGGGTATCATATTCTAAAGAAAGTACCCATTTTGACCACTGTCGAATGCAATTTAACGATGTTTTTGCGTGACATCTGTACGTAAAGGCAGAATAAAGGAGATTCTTTTCCCCAAAACGAATTGTAAAACTGATATAAAATGGATTCAGCAGAGATTTTTTTTCGTGGCGTCTGTACGTACGTACATGTATGCATCTCGCATAACTCAAAAACGAGTAGCCTCACAACGCTGAACTTTTTTTATAGGACTGTTGTTACGTGCAGTTGTGCACCTCCCGTTTTGGTTGCGATCGGCTACCCAGGTTTTTTTATTTTTATATGTTGGTAAATTGCTCATTTTTTGCTTTAAAAATGATTGAATTATGTTGTTCTTATCTTCCGATTAAGGATCTTATGCCTTTACTCAACTTGCATGCAATAATTGTGGAATTATCAGCAATTTAAAAGGACTTAAAATGGATTCACAAGAAATTTTTTCGGGCCGTCTGTACGTACGCATGTATGTATATGTTATAAGTCAAAAACGAATAGCCTCAGACCGTTAAAATTTTGTATGTGGGTCTCCTATAACATGCAGTTATGCATCTCACTTTTTGGTTACAATCGGCAGAACCAAATATACATAAATATATACACATATATACCCACTCTATTACTAGGCGCCGTTAGTTCAGTGTTTATTCTTATATGTTGATAAAGTCTGCATTTTTTCTTTAAAAATGATTGAATTATGTTGTTATTATCTTCCGATTAAGGTTTTATGCCTGTAGTTAATCTGCATCCTATAGTTGTAGAATTATCAACAATTTAAAAGTTGTTTAAATGCGGCTAAGCTTTTTTTTTTTTTTTTTTTTTTTTTTTTTTTTTTTTTTTTTTTGTTTGCATTTGAAACTTAGCAGAATAGTGAACAATGTCTTTCTGCACCTTCTGTGGCTTTTTGCCGAGTGGGATCGAAAGGAAACTTTTAGTTTTGTGCACCCAAAAATCTGACTTCTTACCCGCTGCCGAGTTGCTTGTTTTTGCGTAGAAACTGTAATTTTAATTGCAAAAATTGTTTTTCAATAGTTTTAATTGTATTTGGAGATTCATCTTTTTCCATATCTTTCAATTTTTAATGAAAATATTTTGAGTTTGTACGGATTTTTGCCTTGCCGCGAAGTGAGGACTGAATTAATTGAATGATAAATATATCTCAAATGAAATTCTAGGAAATACGTTTAAAGGAAATGCAGAAAAAATGCATATAATAGCGCGAATATAGTGCTATGTTTCTCGTGAAGTAAAAATTCCGATTGGAAAAATATTCATTATGTTTTAATAAGAAAAAGTAAAATTTTCTACCCCTTTGCGTGGCCATATATCGTCGATACAATTTATGTGAATAATATCTTATGTTGCCAAAATATTATTATCGTAACAAATTGCTAAAATATATAGTTTATTTTTAATAAACAAAAAAATACTTTTTTAAGAGCTGCGTTTATTGTTTTTAAATTGGTTAGTTTATTGCTCAGTAACCTTCAGGATTAAATTTGAAAGTATCTTAAGCTTTACTGAATGACAACACGCTAGCGCGTTTTAGTTGAAAGTATTTTATTTCCGGCCGTGGCAGCACATTGCTTTCACGGAGTTGAGTTGATTAACTAAAATTGAAATATAAATATTTTACATTTTTCTGAATGGCAAAAGTCTCTCGCGCTGAAGATAAAAATGGTTCATTTTGAATAATGTTGCCACTTCTCGCTTTCAGATCGTTGTTAATAAAAAAAATTCGTTAGAGTTTTACAAAAGAAAAAGTAAATTGTAAAATAAATTTAGTTTCTATTGACAGTTGGTACTGAAGAATCATACGAATGTATCCACGAATTTTGCGCTCTAAATTTTTCTGTATTTATCAAATCGTTGTGTGGCAACAAGTAGGACTTGTTCCTCTGCAAGGACCATATAAAAAGTCAAATAGTTAGTTCGGTAAAAATATTGCTTTTATATATCTATAGAATCTTCCTTCTCGTAATATTGCAATTTTTTTTTCATAAAATTCCTTTCCTTTACCTAAAAATTTTCGTATTTGAATGAACTAATGAGTGTTAGATGAGTATTTTGAGGGAATAAAAGTCTGCAGCTACATTTTTCGTAAACCTTATATAAAAACACAATATGGCTTAGTGAAGAAACAATTACTGAAGTCAATAAACGTAACTGAAGGAATAATTGAATGGCTTTCTACGCAGCGGGGCCAAAAGTTAACTTTCAATTTTTTGCACCGAAAATTTGGTCTTCTTGCCCGTTGGCCGAATTGCTTGCTTTGGCATACAAACTTTAATTTCAATTGTAAGGAATTTTTTTTAATATATAAGGTATTTCTCCGACCTTCTTAGCATGCTTTCGTGGAGTAGTGGTCAGCACACTCGACGCGTGTTCAAAAGGTCCATGGTTCGATTCCCGACAAGGGCATTGCTAATTTTTCACGGCGGTTGCTTCGAAATAGCCAAATGTCTCTACAATTCGCCACAATCAGTCCCCCGAGGGTCTGCCCCGAGGTCTATTTTCCTTGGGCTTTGCCAGAAGGATTTGCTTACAACAATGATCTTCATTCATTCTAGCTAGATGGCCAGCCCATTTAAGTCTCCGTAATTTGACGAATTTTACAATATCAGGTTGTTTGTAAATTTTATAGAGTTCTAAATTAGATCTTCTTCTCCACTATCCTTTCACTTGGACCCCACCAAGAATGCAACGTAAGATCTTTCGCTCAAAAATTCCCAGAGCTTCCTCATCGAACTAAAAGGTGGTGAATGCTGATTCTTCACCACCAGGATTTGGCGATAAGGTCCCCTAAAACCGCAGTCGCCCTTTAAAAGAGGGAGTATATAAAGTATTTCTCCGCCTTCTTTGCATGCCTTCGTGGTGTAGTGGTCAGCACGCTCGACGTGAATTCGAGAGGTTCGTGGTTGGAGTTCCGGCAAGGAGTTTCCCACCTCTTGCTTCGAAATAACCAAATGTCTGTATAAACTGTTTTTAACTCTCTTTGATGTTTTAGCATTTTCTCTATTTTTACAATTTTTAATGAAGATGTTTTGAGTTGTTATGTGTCTTTTGCCTTGCTGCGAAGTGAGAAATGAATTAATTCAATGAGAAATATATCTCTAATGAAATTTGAGGAAATAAGTTTGAACGAAGTGCAGCCAAGAAATGTCTATAATTTAATAGGCCGTATAAGTGGGGTTGTCCACATAGCATATTTTAACTAACTCTTCAGTGCTATAATTTTAGCTTGTACAATAAAATATTTTCAAATTATAAACCAGCTGTTACATCCTAAGAAAAATTGTCATATATATCTGCGTAAACAATTAGTTCAAGCAAAATTCTTCTTAAATTGTTGTAGGTTGTAGATTCTCTTGTTTGGTAAAATTCGATGGCTCCATGTACCTTCGTTTTATTACAATACGAGAAACATGGATACATTTATCCAGATTCTTCATTATTTAATTTCTTTAAATATAACACAGGGAGATCTGGTGGCAACAATTTGAAAAGTGAACCGACATTTAAAGTTTCCGACGCAAAATGCCAAAACGAAATTAATAGCCCTTCTGGGCTAACGCCCTTTCATCTAAAAAAAAAAAAAAAAAAAATCTGAAATGTTTCAGATTTTAAATTACGTTCAAAGGGGCGTTTTTTTAACGTTTTGAGTGTTACCTTTATTTATTAAATATCGTGTTCTTTGCACTTAAACCATAAAATTCAGTTCAAGAGCAATATCGCAAAATAATGTTAAATTAAGCATATCTTTAGAATTTCCGATATACACAGTCTCGCGAGCTGGAGATAAAAGTATTTTTTTTTTTTTTATATATATAACGTTGCCATTTCTCGCTTTTAAAGCATTGAGTTTGTAAATCAAAAATTCGTTAAAGTTTTACAAAATATAAAATCTATAATAAAACAAATTCCAAATTTGGGATTTCAGATGCCCATATTCGCAGTAGGATTTCGTCATTCAAAATTCGATGGCTCTATGTACCATTGTTTTATCACAATGCGAGAAATAGACAATCATTTATGCAGATTTTTCATTATTTAATTTCTTCAAATATAATGCAGGACTCTTAACATTTTGTGGCAACAGTTTGAAAAGTGAACCGACGTTTATGAGTCCGACGCAAAATCGCAAAAAGAAAACAATAGTCCTTCGGGACTGAAATCCCTTTGGACTAAAAAAAAAAGGGGGGAGGAAAAAGGGAAGGAAAAAAGAAAAAAAGAGAGAGTATAGAGTTTTTTGTTTATTTTGTTTTGTTTTTTACCTGAAAAGGGCGCTAGCCCAGAACGGCTATTAGTCTCCAAACGGCATCTTGCGTCGAATCACTAAAAACTCCTGTATCACATTTCAATTGTTGCCACCAAATATTATCGCCCTGTATTAAATTTAAAGAAATTAAATAAGGAAGAATCTGCAAAATGTAGGTATGTTTCTCGTTCTGTGAAAAAACAGCGTTACCTAGAGTCATCGAATTTTGAATAACGTAGTCTTCCACTGCAACATGGACTCCTGGAAGCTCGAGTTTTGAATTTCAAATTTTTTTATTGTCTATTTCATATTTTGTAAAATTTTAACGAATTTCTGTTTAAGAAACTCAATGATTTCAATGCGAGCAATGCCAAGTCTGCACAAAAAACAACCGTTTTTATCTCCAGCCCGCAAGACTGTCTATCGAAAATTCTAAAGATATGCTCTTTTTAAATATTTTTTGCGCAAAGATTTCATACGCTCTGGAAACGTGTATATGTCTGTAAATGAAATAAAAGCCCCTCTGGGTCGTAAAATATAAAATCTGAAAGCTTCCATTTTTTTCCATTACATTTTTTATTTCTTATTTGTGGAACTTGCTCATTGAAATCCACAACAATTTTCTTGAAGTTTACAATTAAATTTGACACTATATAATTTCTTCAATTTATGCAATCAAGTGATGTTTTCAGTCAGAATATTTGAATTCCATTACAACGGGTGTGATTTTATAACAAGGATTTGATTGCATTTCCCGACTTTTATTGGTATTGTTTTGCTCAAAGCTGCCGTAGAAACATTAGGTTATTTCGATGCGAGAGAGATGAAGAACGAGCAACGACTTCCCCGGGAATCGAACCACGGACCTCTGGAATACGCGCCGAGCGTGCAGACCACCACACTACGAAGGCATGCTAAGAAGGCGAAAGAAATACATTATATACTCTCTCTTCTAGGGAACCCAATCGCCAAATCCTGGGTGTGGAGAATCATCATCCACCACCCTTTTAGTTCGGGCGCCACTGTAGAGACATTAGGATATTTCGAAGCAGAAGAGATTGAACAATTAGTAACGCCTTCGCCGGGAATCGAACCATGGACCTCTGAAATACGCGCCGAGCGTGCAGACCACCACACTACGTAGGCATGCTAAGAAGGCGGGAGAAATACCTTATACCGCAATCACAAATAAATATAAGAAATAAGCAGCTATGTAAGCAAGAGTATTTTTAAAAACCTTTTCTTACCAACTGGTTCCCGAGGATGTTCGATTTCTTCGCAGTCACCTTCCTCGCTGTAGCATTTTTCGGACTGCTCTTGAACACCTCCACAAATTAATTTATAGCGACACTTTCTGAAAAATATACGACACTGAATTAATTTCTGGATCGTTCAAATGGCCAGAAGTGAGTGAGATTAAACTCTACATACATGTTCGCTATCAGAAGGTGAACCATATATTGTTAGTTTTTATTAGATTTTATTAGTTTAGCTATACTTGAAAATTCTTTCAGTAAAATTTAAACTCTAATTTACCTACAGTGGAACCTCAAGGTTCACTGGGAAAAAAAAAAAAAAAATCTATATTTCCCGTTTTACTGGGCTGATTAACAAAATTCAAATTACGTTTTTCATGTCTCGAAAGTGCGACTTAGGATATATATTAGATTTATATATGGCATTGTTCAAATATAGGTATTTTTACACAATATCGGACTTTTTCTGAAATGACTTGCCAATTTTGTTTTTCATATTTCGATTCTACGACTCAAATTATGGCAAACTGCCAAGTTTTGTAAAAATCGCACGAGTTTTTTTTTTTTTTTTTTTTTTTTAATTAGCTCTCAAAATTTTAGCTCCTCAATGTTAATTGAGTTTGGTATATATTTATTAATCTCTCTTTTTTTTTATTAAACTTATTTTATTCTTCCTTTCATAATATTCGGAGTTTAGGTTCCTTCCAAATAAAATTCGCCCACTTTTTCTGATTTATTTTTAAATATTTGTATTTTTAAATAATTTTTATAAATTTTTCGAAAAAAATTTTGAATTATAATCTCTAAAATCTTTACCATCATTACATTAAAGTAGATGTATTTCTAAACATACTTGCAAAAATTATTTTTTTCAAAATTTCCTAATATGTACGTGAATTTACATATTGGGGCGTTTTGAAATTTGGTATATTCATTATGATGTCTTTCTTTTTCCGCGATTCCTGTTTCCGCGCTTGTGAAAATCATTCCTGTTTCCGCGAAATCACCAAACTTCATTACCCCCCTTCACAAAGGGGTTACATAGTGGGGGGGCGAGTAGACCTTGGCCTCTCCCGAAAGGTAGGAAAGCAAAAAAAAAATAATAATAATTAATTTAAAAAGAAGAATTTTTAAAAGAAATAATCGAAACATATTTATGATCTCAGATCTTTGCATGAATGAAGATAATATTGTATTTAAAATGAGTGCGAGAGAGATATTCAGACTCTGCAATGATTTTGGCAATGCATAAAAAGATTGTTTCCTAAAGTAAAAAACAATATTCTTCCAAATTCTGCATAAAGATCGGTTATAATAAAATTTTTCAGAATAAATATTCGTTCTAAAACGACTTTTTCTTCTAAAACGACGATTTCTTTGTCTTAATTGCCCTTTTACAGCTTTTAATTCTTTCATTTATGCAAATCCAATAAACTACATTTTTATCACTTTTATTCTGAATTCGATACTGATAATCTTTATAAAGGGCTAAGGTTTTTTTTTTTAATTTTAGTTCCAATAATGCCTAAAACATTCATATTGATTAATATAAGATGTGAAAAATAACAGCTAATATTGTAGCAGAATAAAAATATAATGAAACTTAAGATTTCAAGAGGAGCCTAATCTAAGACACATTTTAAATGTAACTTATTCGCAAAGAAACTGTCCAGCCTTTCTTAATGAATCCTGACATCTCATGAGAAGCTTGGGGATGGGGGGGGGGACTTTTTTTTCCGCTCGTGTACAACGGATAAAAGGAAAGGAAAACAGGTTGCTATAAATTAAGAAGTTTGCCTAGGGAATTATTCTTGGCGCAAACGGAAACAAATGCGCCAAGATGCATGCTTAAATTTCTCGCCAAAAATTACAAAATTTAATATCCAGGCATAATTTGAATCGTAGAATCAAAATATGGTAAAAAAGTCGGTATTTTATTTCAGAAATTGTCCAATTTTATGTCAAAATACCTGCATTAGAACAACTGCTATATATAAATCTGATATCTTTATACATATAAGCGGCTAAATTGTGTGTCGCCGATAGTTTATTGTTGCCACTTGGAAAAATGAGCGCGGAAATTAACGTTTCCGTAATTTTTAATTAATATCTCAACCGATTAAAGTCGTACTAAGATTAGAACGGTATCGATGGATTCGGAGAATTTTTTGGAATCCGAGGATATGCGTCTCGAATTTCAACTCGGCGCCGTTCCGTAGATATTCGAGAAAAACGAATTTGGCACGTAGCCAAATCCCTCTAATAAGGAAAATCCAAGTAAGGAAGTGGAAAATGTAGGGAAAACGTAGGGGGAAAACTGGTATATCATAAGTCGCGCTTTCGAGACAGGGAAAACGCAAGTTAAATTTCGACAATCAGCTCAGTAGAGCGCAAGATATAAAACTGCCCCCCCCTTTTTTTTTTTTTTTTTTTTTTTTTTTTTTTTGCGTGTGTGTATGTGCAAGGTTTGCAATGCCTAAGCAGACCTTAACCAATCTCTGAACATAAAGACATAAAAACAAAGTAAAATAACAGTCCTACCTGGTTCTCTTAGTTATGCAGGATTCTGAACATGGAGACCATTTCGACCATTCCGTGTATAGGAATGGTTCCATATGCTGTAGAACTTCGCCTTTAGATGGGCGGTAAGATGAATTCTCATATTTGGGTAACGGCACTGTGATTCTGACCTTGCAAATGACGGAAGGGCATACCCTAAAGCCAAAAATGAAAGTATGAAAAAAAATCCAAAAACTACTGGAATAAATATATATATATACTTTAAAAGGCGATTTAAATACAGAAATAATAATATATAAATCTAAAAACTTCTAGATAAGATTTTTAATCTAAAGAAACAATTTGCTGATTTCGTTTTGGCATTTTGCGTCGATTCACGATAAGCGTTGTTTCACTTTTCTAATTGTTGCCACCAAATGTTATCGCCCTGTATTATATTTAAATAAATTAAATAAGTAAGAATCTGCATGAATGTATGTATGTTTCTCGCATTGGAATCAAACAACGGTATCTACAGCCATCAAAATTTTAATAACGTAATCTTCCATAGAATATGGGCACGTGGAAGTCTTAATTTCAATTTGAAATTTGTTTTAGTATCGATTTCATATTTTGTAACACTTCAACGAATTTTTGATTAACAAACTCAACGATTCCAAAGCGAGCAATGGCAGCACAGTACGGAGGGGAAATGTTGTTTTTTTTTTTTTTTTATCTCCAGCGCGCGAGACTCTGTATCGGAATCTTGAGCTTATTTAAAAAGTATTTTGCGATATTGCTGTTAAACTGAATTTTATGGTTTAAGTGGGAAGAACTTGATATTTAGATATGAGGTATTTCTCCTTTCTTAGCGTGCCTTCGTGGTGTAGTGGTTTTGAACGCTACTGCGGTATTCCAGAGGTCTGTGGTTCGATTCCTGGCGAAAGCGTTTGCTAATATTTCATCTTCCATGCTTCCAAAAAGTACTTAATCTCTCTACAGTGGCGCCCGAACTAAAAGGATGTTGGATAAGGATTTTCCACACCCAGGATTTGGCAACTGGGTCCCCTAAAAACCCCAGTCGCCCTTTAAAAGGGGGAGTTTATAAGGTATTTCTCCCGCCTTCCTAGCTTGCCTTCGTGGGGTAATGGTTCTGCACGCTGGACGCGTATTCCAGATGTCCGTGGTTCGATTCCCGGTGAAGGAGTTTGCCAATTTTTTATCTAGCCCGCTTTCAAAAAATACCTAATGTCTCTACATAGTAACACACAAAATGTTAAAAAAACGTTCCTTTGAAAGTAATTTAAAACCTGAAAAATTTCTGATTTTTTTATTTATTTATTAAAAATCTGATGTTGGATACCACATGACTTCCTTGTACGTCCTATTAAATTATGCACATTTTTTGCTGCATTTCTTTTTAAGCTTATTTCCCCGAATTTCATTACATATACATTTCTCATTCAATCAATTCAGTTCTCATTTCACGGCAAGAAGAAAATACATAAAAACTCAAAACATTTTCATTAAAAATTGTAAAATACAGAAAAACCTCAAACACCAAATAAATATAAAAACCGTTAAAAAATAATTTTTACAATTAAAATTAGAGTTTAAAATAACAACAATTATGCAGAAAGATTCTTCGCTGCACAAAACTTTTGACCCCACTAGGCAAAAGGACACTGAAGTTGGTGCAGAAACTGACTTGGTTCACTATACTACTAAATTTCAAATGAAAGCAAATGACGGCATCATTAGCAAATGAAAAAAAAAAAAACAACTTTTAAAT
The DNA here is from genome assembly GCF_044657685.1 of Stegodyphus dumicola. Lineage (NCBI taxonomy): Eukaryota > Metazoa > Arthropoda > Arachnida > Araneae > Eresidae > Stegodyphus > Stegodyphus dumicola. Next base: position 275,939,934 of record NC_140769.1, on the reverse strand, counting down.
TCTTGAAAATTCTACCACTATTGCATACAGATTAACTAAAGGCACAAAATCCTAAACCGGTTCATAAGAACAATATAATTGAATCCCTTTTAAATCAAAAAATGCATTATTTACCAACATACATGAATAAAAATCTTAACTCACCGAACCAGCTAACAGAGTGTATATATATATATATATATATATATATATTTGTATACGTTTGGTGCGGCCGATTGCAACCAAAGAGGGTTCTGCAGATCTGCATGCTGTAGCAGTCCCATATACAAAATTTCAACATCCTGAGGTTATTCGTGTTTGAACTATGCGTGGGACATACATACGTACGTACGCACGTATGGACGCATGCATGTAAATCTCTTCTGAACCCATTTTAAATCCATTTCACAATCCGTTTGGGGGAAAAGAGTCCTTTATTGTGTCCTTACGTACAAATGTAACGTAAAACCATTGTTCAAGTGTATTTGAGAGCAGTCAAAACGGATATTGTCTTTCAAATATGACACCCGAAATTTTTCGTGATTACAATATTTCCCTTACTTTGTACATGTAAAAAATCTGATGTGTGCATCACATGACTTCCTTGTACGGAACATTAAATCGTACCTATTTTTTTTTTATTTTTTTTTTTTTTTTCCATTTCATTTACACTTATTGGATTGAATTAAATCTACTTCGTCGATAGCGCATAAACCATAATAGAATAAATGCACTCTTTACAATTCACTATATTTGTTTACCATTAAATCTCCTTCGTCGATAGCGCATGAAGCACAATTGAATAAATGCACTGTTTAAAATTCACTGTATTTGTTTACCATAGCAACACTCTGGCCCTAGGTTCACTTAACAGCGCTACATTTCAAGGTTTTTAAACTCAGAATGCAGAAGTTTATATCATTTTAAGAATTATTTAATCGTTGCCACATGTTCTATTCAAATACTATAATAAATCTAAAACGACATATAAAAGAAATTAAGCAAAGAACAGAAACAACAACAACAAAAGAAACAGTTTTTCACAGACGATTCAGTATTTCTCATTCAATTAATTCAGGTCTCACTTCGCGACAAGTCAAAAATACATAAAAACTCAAAATGTCTGTATTGAAAATGATGAAGTAAATCTTAAACACTTATTTCCTCGAATAAATTCCAGAATGGATTAAGCATGGTTTAATTCGCAATAATAAAAGAAAGGCGTTATCTTTGTTGTTGCGAAGCTTACTTTCTCTAAAATGGCAACAAATCTACTATTTTGTTGTTTCAAATATAAACAAGCAATGGCCGACATGGCAAAAATTATTAGGCTTAGCGACTCTTAAACAGCTTTTAAATTATTAATAATTCTAAAAACATTTCATACAGATTTACTAAAGGCATAAAAACTTTAACCGGACGATAAGAACAGCATAATTCAATCATTTTTAAAGCAAAAAATGTACAATTTACAAACATATAAGAGTAAAGAAACTGAGATCACTGAGCCGAGTAACAGAGTGGATATATATATACATATATTTATATACGCTTGGTGCGGCCGATTGCAACCAAAATACGAGGTGCACATCTACATGTTACAGCAGTCCTATACACAAAATTTCTCCATTCTGAGGCTACTCGTTTTTGAGTTATGCGAGATACATACGTACGTACGTACGCACAAAAGCCATGAAAACTTCTCTTCAGAATTTATTTTCAATTAGTTTTACAATTTTTTGGTGGGAAAAGAGTCCTTTATTCTGTCCTTACGAACAGATGTCAAGCAAAAACTTCGTTAAATTGCATTCGGTAGCGGTGAAAATGGATATTTGCGTTGAAATGTGCTGCCTGAAACTTTTCGCAATTACAATACTTCCCTTTTACTGCGTACAAGGAAGCAAAAAGGAAAAAAATATTATCTGGGACCAGTCTTGAAAACTAATTTCTCAAATTTTAAAGAATGTTGAACATGATAAAATAAGATAATCTGAACAAAATAAAGAAACCCTTAAAAAAATATGATTTTCAACTAAGCAATATTTCATCGCTCCTCATTTTTCATAGATTCTCTAAGGACGCCATTTTTTTTTTTTTTTTTTTTTCCCCTTTGAGAACATACAGACTCCCCGTGCACCACAACCACATATGTACAACACGGGACTTACAGAAGTAAGTTAACTAGAACATTAAAGGTTACATGTATAAATAAACATTAAAAATTACATGCATAAATAAAGCGAACAAAAGCAGAGAACAGCAGTCTGGACTTCACGAAAACAGATAAGTTCACTGGCCGAGTCACTCCGAACATTTTCAAATCGTTCTGTAAGCATAATCTAGGACCATCAAATATAGGGCACGAGAAAATCAAATGTTCCACATCCTGAAGAACTCTTTTTGAACATTCACATAAATTGTTTGATCGTAGATTAAAACGAAACAGATAACTTGCAAATTTACCGTGACCAGATAAAAACTGAGACACTTTAAAGTTTAACGAGAGAAAAGACTCGGAATTCAGTCTATGGTAAATAGAAGGAAGGAACTTTTTGGTGACTTCAGCATTACAAGATGAAATGTATTCCTCATTCCACATAGCTAAAAGCTTTTTATAATGAAAGGACTTCCAATAACTCTTTGGAATGCTAATGTTGATATCAATGGGTAAATTTAAGGCATCTTTAGCTAAGAAATCAGCTCTTTCAGTTCCGTAGAAACTATGATGAGCACGCACATAAGCAAAGCAGATATCAATACCTCTAATTCTAAGTGAACTAACAGTTACTAGGGTTTCGATAACTAATTTATCGCAGCTGGTAATACTGTTCAAAAGTTGAAGAGAAGAAAGAGAATCAGAACAAATAAGGTACTTTGAGGATGTTGTCCCATGATCCTGGATCCATTTGACGGCAAGATAAATGCACAGAAGTTCTGCTTGAAAAACTGTACATTCATTCCGTATACGGTGTCTAAGAAAACAAATCTCGGAATGGCCTTCAAAAAGAACAAAGCCAATCTTGTTGTTCATCTTGCTTCCATCTGTAAAGAAAACCATATGAAAACTTATTTCATCAGTCTCTTTATAATCGCAGAAATTTATGGGTTCTAAAGAAGCGGGATGAGGAAGATCAGTGAAGGGGACAATTCCATTAATACAGTCTTCCAAAGCATGAGTTGCCAATGACTCAAAAATATTATTCTTATATGCAATTTCAAAATCAATAGGCGGAACTCCTGCAAGAACAAAAGTAGCCTCATAGCTTAAGGTTCTATAACCACTAATAATACGAAGAAGAATTCTCCGTTGAATCTTTCTTAAATTTCTTTTGTTAACCTTCTTGGCAAGAACATGTCCCCAAGCACGACAGCCGTATGAAATGAAAGGTACAATACACTGCTTATACATGAGTTTCGTAACATCGTAGCTTACTCCAAAAGTACTTTTGGCAATTCGGTGAAAGCCATTAATAATTTTTTTCACATTTAGCAGAAAGGAATTCAATGTGCTTTTTCCATGTTAATTTTTGGTCAAGAATGACACCAAGATATTTAACATTTTCTACAAATTCCAACGGAGAATTATCCAGCATCAAAGAAGCAATATTTTGTTCATCAAACGTACTGGGAACAAGCATAGCTTTACTTTTTGAAGGATTGAAAGTGAGTTTATGAGAAATCGCCCAACTGGAGACAAAATCTAGAACTTCTTGTGCTCTCAAAAGAATGTTATTCAAAATCCTTCCTTGGAAAATTAATAGTAAGTCGTCTGCAAACGCAATTTTTAAACAACCGTCGAGATGACTTAAAAGATCATTTATGATTATGTTCCAAAGAGTAGGTCCGGATATAGAGCCTGGAGGACAACCTTTTTCTAGAGAATAAACCTTAGCTTCGTTCCCAAGCTGAAGCTCAGCAGTCCTCTCATTCAAGAAGCTTTTAAGAAGGTTATAGATATTATGTGGTATACCAGCATCTTTTAAAATTTTTAAGATAGATGGCCGCCAAGCATTATCAAAAGCTCCTTTGAAATCCAGGAAAATAAGGAGTGTAGTATACTTCATTTTCTTTGCACACTGCAAGATATTACAAAGGCGAATAATGGCGTCTTCAGCGGACTTCCGAGGAGTAAATCCGAACTGAGAATCATTATAAAAGCATTTTTGTCTCAAATACCAATTTATTTTGTTAATGAAGAGAGTTTCAAGACATTTTCCCAAAGTGGGCAAAAGACTAATGCATCTAATATTATCAAGATAAGGGGTTCTTGTATCTAACGTTTTAGGAATCAAAACAACCCGAGCTCTCTTCCATAGTGCTGGAAAAACTGCTAATTGTAAACAAAGGTAGAAAAGTCTGTGTAGAAATGTGCTATCCACCACATGAAAGTGCTGTACCATTTCATTAGAAAGAGAGTCAAGCCCAGGTGATTTGTTCTTCTTGAGATTTTTAATAACACTGTTAACTTCTGAAGTAGAGAACGGACAGTCCATAAAAGAAATATAAGGTCCATCAGACTCAGTGCGCATAGTTCTATGAGAATTTCTATCATTACGCGCATTATCTCTTGGGAAATTCTTTGTCATTATAGCAACAATTGTATCACTCAAACTCGAAGTAACACTGCCATCCGGGAATTTAATTCCCGAAATCTCAATCCTTTTCGCAAAATTGGTCTTAAGCCCATACTTATATATAGATTTCCAGACATTGTGAACAGTAATAGTTGAGAGAAAATTTCTCCACGACTCAAGCTTAGCATTAGCTAATTTAGCCTTGTACTTATGCCGCAATTCGAAATATTTAATTTTATAAATATTTTTAAGAAGACAGTTTCTTTCTCTGTGGAATCTACGCCTAGCAGCATTTACATGCTTTCTATAACAATCAATTTCCTTAGACCACCAAGGGACCCCATTCTTCTTACTTTTCTTCATCGGAATTGAAAGTAAAGCACAATTAAAAAGCAACGGTAGAAAGTCTGTTTACAACATTTTCTAATGCAATACAATCAGAGCAACTGTTAAGAAGGATATTCAAGTTATACAATTCTCTCTTACAAAGTTCAGTAAATAAAAACCAGTTCGCTCTTTTTAAATTAAAAGTACACAAATTAGAAGATATAATTTGGCGACAAAATTGACGATACGCCATAGACGGAGCGAGAATATTCTAGAATGTATTCTTAGCGGATTTCTCGGGAATATTCTTAAAAGTAGCTTAAAGCTATATATTTACAATTTATTTTTTGGCGTTATGCCTTTATGTACCGACAGTACTCTTTCTTCCAAAACGGATCGTAAAATAGAGTGAGTAGAAATATTTCTGTGAATTGTATATTATTTATCTTATCACGTATTAATTTTCTAACGTATGCATTTATCTGACATAACTCAAAAACTAGTAGCCATAGAAAGTTAAAATTTTGTATATGCGACTGATATAATACTTAGGTTGTGCATCTGTCTTATTTCGATGCAATCCGCCGCACTTTGAACTAAGGTACTTTTCCTGCCTTCTTAGCGTGCCTTCCTGGTGTAGTAGTCAGCTCAGCAGGCTCAACGCGTATTCGAGAGGTCCGTGGTTCGAATCCCAGGGAGGACATTGCTCATTTTTCATGTCTCTATAAGGTCACCGAGCCGGTTACCCGGTTCGATGAACTCAATTTTTTATTCTTATATGTTGGTAAATTTTGAATTTTGTGCTTTAAAAATGTTTAAATTATATTGTTCTGGCTAAGGTTTTTTATACATTTAATTATTCTGCATGCAATAGTTGCAAAATTATCAACAATTGAATAGTTTAGGTTAAGCCTAACGTGGCCACCATTTGTTTACATTTGAAACTCTTTGTAGAATAGTGAATAAGGTCAGCTGGTGCACCAACTTCAGCGTCTTTTCGCTGAGTATGGCCAAAAGTTAACTTTCAGTTTCGTGCACCGAAAATTTTGTTTTCCTGCCCGCTGGCCGAATTGCTTGTTTAGTTAAAATTACAATAAATTGAAAAAAAAAATTAACTGTATTTGGTGTTTCAGTTTATTATGTATTTTACAATTTTTCATGAAGCTGTTTTGAGTTTTTATGTATTTTTGCCTTGCTGCGATGAAAGAACTGAAGTGTTTGACTGAGAAATATATTTTTAATAAAACCCAGAGAAGTAAGTTTCAGTGATGTGTACTGTAACACTTCCATTTCGTCTTCCCTTAGTAATTAATGTTCGTCTCCCCTTCTTGGCCGCATCTGCAACGACACCAGGCGCTCTACCTTTCCATCCCCCCCCCAAAAAAACATTACACGATTTTTGGTAATGTGTGTGGAGGAGAGGGGATTAACTCTCTTTTTCTGATTAACCCGTTCTCTTAATATTCATTTTGTTTTTTATGCTGTTTGTAAAGTCTGTTCTTAAAATGTGTAGAAGGTATTCTTACTTCTGCATCTTCTCCACCTTGTTTTGGCAAACTTCGGGTTTCTTGCAAGAGCGTGTTCGAACTTGCTTGCAATTGCGATTGCATCGAGTCCACTCGCTCCAGTCGCTGAAAGCTGCACTACTGTCATCATCGCCAGATCCTCCTTCAACGAAATTCTAAGCCATCATAAAAACATTTATGTTAAAAAAACATGAAAAAAATTAAAAAAAAAAAAAAAGAAAGAAAGAAAGAAAATCTGAAAGGCTTCAGATTTGAATTAAAGATAAATTATTTATTAAAGATAAATATTAAAATAAATTACGTCCAAAGGAACTTTTTTTGAACATTTTGTGTGTTACTTTTAGTTATTAAATATCACGTTCTTCGCACAAACTATAAAGTCATTTCAAAAGCAACATATCAGAGTAGTTTTAAATTAAGCCATCTTTAGAATTTCTGATACATAGTCTGGCGCGCTGGGATAAAAATGTTTTTTCTGTACAATGTTGCCATGGTTCGCTTTGAAATCCTTGAGTTTGTTAATCAAAAATTCGTTAAAGTTTCACAAGCTATGAAATGGATAATAAAACAAATTTCAAATTTGGTCTTCCGCATGCCCATATTCACAGTAGGAACACGTCATTCAAAATTCGATGGCTCTACATACCTTTGTTTTATCACAATGCGAGAAATGTATATACATTGATATAGATTTTTCATTAAATAATTTCTTCAAATATAATGCAGGACTGTAACATTTGGTGGCAACAGTTTGATCAATTTTGAATTTCCGGTACACAGTTTCGAGCGCTGGATATAAAAAGGTTCTCCCCCCCCCCGTAGAGTGTTGCCATTGCTCGCTTTTAAATCCCCGAGTTTGTTAATCGAAAATTCGTTAATGTTTTACGAAATACGAAATCGATAATAAAACAAATTTCAAATTTCGGCTTCCATATTCGTAGGAGGATTACGTCATTCAAAATGCGATGGCTCTATGCACCGCTGTTTTATTCACAATGCGAGAAATATACATACATTTATGCAGATTTTTCATTATTTAATTAATAATCTCATTAATTAAGACACAATAACACGGCGAATAAATACTAATTCAGAAGTCAAACAACAAAAATCAGCGTTATATTTAGAAAATTTTCACAGGACTAGTTTCGATGGTTTTACCGAACCACCATCTTCAGCTGCAAAACCGCAAATGAACCAGATAAGAAATAATGATTAGATAAGATAAGAAAGCCTGGACAAGAATAAGCAAGTGGCGCCATCTGTTGGTGAAACCAGAACTAAAACATAATTTCTTTAAAGGCCGAAGGCAAATTTGGATTGGAATTAGGATCGTTAACTAGAACAGAAAGATTTTTATGAATGTGAAATGCCTCTAGAAAATCCAGTTCTCCAATGGAAGATGTTTTTTGAATAATTTTGGCAGCAGAAAAACTGAAAATGTGGTTTTCGGACCAACAATGTTGAGCAACAGAAGACTTCTGTGTTTCCTTTTTTCTAACATATGCCTCATGTTCCTTGACGCGAAATTTTAAGGCTCTCTTAGTTTGGCCAACGTAAATTAAACCGCACTGGCAAGGAATCCTATAAATACCCCAGGAATTCATATCCGGAATGGGGTCCTTGAGTATGGAACTCGGAATTTTATTGATGGGAGAATAAACAACCCGAAAGTTAAATTTCTGCAAAATATGTGCAACTTTATAGCTAATTGATGGAAAGAAGGGAATGACAACATAATTTTTATAATCTCCTAAAACAAGAGTGTGCCTTTTAGTGTGTTGAGATGAGAATTTTTTAACTGCTTGATTAATAATGTTGGGTGGAAAGCCCCTGTCAATAGCTATTGCTTTTAAATAATTTAGTTCTTCATCAAGGGCTAGTTTGGAGGAGCAAACTTGAAGAGCACGGAAAACATAGGAATAAAATGAAGCTAACTTTTGTTTAGTCGGATGACATGATTTAAGAGCGTTTAATACCCCTTTCTCATGTCGATTTTTAATAACAGATGGCGCTACGAACGTTGAGCGATAAAGACTCAAATCTGTAAGACTACCTACAGCCTGGTTACTATGGCAACGACGCTTCCTTCCTCTGTACCTGTTTGGCGGGAAAGTGAGTAAGCCATAAAACACATCCCCTCAGTTGAACAAAAGACCTGCTGTCATTTCTTCCGTCTGTGACTCAGACTGCAGGGTATGTTTTGAACAGGAATAGAACTTTTTCACCTTTGTGTTGAATGAAAGATATCTGTGAGATACGTGCAGCAGTCGCTATTTCTTTTCGCAAAATTTGTTCATCACGCTTTTCAATGTTGCGTAATGTTTCATAATTTGCCGTTATTTTGCGGAAGAAAACAAATTTCATCGCGACATAAAAATTATATATAAATGATTTTATACTTGATGATATGTGTATACATATATAGCACGCACATAATATTCCATTTACTCATCCATCCATAATATTTCATAAATTACCATCCATAATATTCCATAAATATGTGTTAGCACTTTCCAGAGCTTTATATATATTTTTTACTTGTATTATAAAATCGTATAACACTCCTAACTATTATTTTTTTACTTCAAAAGTGGGTAAATCATTATCAAATTTTTCTAGTACACGGAGAAATGGTCTATGTATCCACACACATAAACGTAGTAAAAGATACTATTGTTGATTGAATATCTTTTGGCAGCAATATCAAGATGCAACGAAAATTCGAAATCAATTAATAACATGCATTTTATTACAAAAACACTAGCAGGACGTATTATTTGCACAAAAAACTTAGTGTGGAAATAATTTGCGGCACATTATCTGAGATCCGCTTTGAATGAATACATAAAGTGTTATAATGAACAATCAGTTTTAATATTTCACTTGATACTGAAATGCATAAAATCAAATTGCGTTTCTATGTTTCAGGTTTATAAAATACAGCTGATAATTGAAGGGGTATCAGGTTTATAAAGTACAAGCTGATAATACATGATAAGGGAGAAGAAATTCCTAAATTACAAAATTGAATATTATATTTTAATAAAGTAAAATGATACATATTATAGATACATCCTAAAAAACGATAATATATATATATATTGTATATCGTTGTATACCGTATATATATATTATGTATTTATATGTATATCTACTCTTTTCCGGATGTAACTGTAATTACGTACTGTGCTGGTTTATCATCTTCCTGTAGCGATGCATTTGGATTTGCTGTGTATGAATCTGTTTCATTGAACAGGAACAAATAGGAAACAGAATATTGAAAATTGAATTTTTTTAAAGCATTAGTAATTTATATATATTAGATTGACTAAAAAGAGTATATTCATGCATAACGTATAAATATGCGAAGTGAATACTTTTTGGCAATCACCTTTCTAGGATGATCATTTTTAAAAATAACCAGTACTGTTGATAAAATAAACACCGGTACGATCTATCTGCCTAAGGGAAAGGATGCCTTCGTGGAAGACTTTCTAAGAGAAATTGGCTCCTAGACACGTTACACAGGGTAAAACCACGAAAGCGCAACCAGTCCCTTCGCGGGATTCGAAACTCGGACCGAAATACTGGTGTTCAGCTACTTTACCGCTTCGTGCCTCATTTCAGAGCGGATTCGCTATATATGAAACAGAGTAATGTGCTGTTACCGTATTTAGCAGCCTGCCTTTTTCCTTGACCTACCATAAAAAAATAAAATAGCAAAATTATAACAGCGTCTCTAAAAAGATGCTTTGCTATATTCTCATTAAATCTTTATCATTCTGCGCTACTAAAAACGAAGTACGATTATTTCAAATTCAAAATTTTATAACATTACTTTACAGAAAGCGATCTCATGTCTTCTAAAAATAAAACCCAACATCTGTTTCTACTCAAGCGCTTACTTTCTAGACAAAGTAATTTCAGTGTAACGTACGTTCAGTTTTATCTAACTTTGAACGAAAAAAAAAAAAAAAAAAAAAAAAAAAAAACTATGTACATAACAGGCAAAGATATTAACAGCACATAAATTTAATCAATTATATTGGATTACCAGAGGAGAAAAAAATAATTCGATGAGATAATTCTCTGAGAATTCATAAACGCTAAATTAAGAATAAATTTTATAAAATGTTTACTAATGAATACATGTATTTGCATAGTAAGTTTCCTTTTTTAAAAAATTTTTCATCTTTATCACGTTTATCGGAGTGTCGTATTTAACTTCACAATTATGCTCCGAAATTTCATTGCTGTAGATTGGATTATTACCAATATATAATTCTACTAGTAACTAGAGCCAGTATTAGAGGTTTTTGCTGCTCACTACAATATCTGTGGCTCTTACTTCTGCCACGCGCCGCCAGTGGCTGAGTGATTAAGAATATTGATTACTGGAAGTTCGACCTGGTTTCGGTTCGATCCCAGGCGAACCAGCTGGCTGCATGGTTTGTTTTCCTGTTGTGCAACATGAATACGACCCAGTTTCCTTCAGCAATTAGGCTCACCCGCGGCCGAGCGGTTAAATCGCTGAACACTGGTAGTTCCGACCTGGGTTCGAATCAAGGCGAACGGGCTGGCTACATGGGCGTTTTCATAATCTTCCCCGTGTGTAACGTGTATGGGGAGCTTTGCTATAAACTAAACTAAGCCTTCAGAAACTTCCTCCACGAAAGCATCTGCTATCTGCCACCTCGTGGGTTTGCTATATTCAAAGAGCCTAACCCAATTCTAGCACTCAGTTCCTCTCTAAATTCTAGCGGGCGAGCGCTAAAGTCGCCTATTACTGGTAGTTCAACCTCGGCACATTATCTGAGTTCAGCTTTGAATGAAAACAACATAAAGTGTTATAATGAACGATTAGTTTAAAGATTTCACTTGATACTGAAATGCATAAAATCAAATTGCGTTTCTACATATCAGATTTATAAAGTACAGCTGATAATTGTAGGAATATCAGGTTCATAAAGAACAGTTGATAAATACATGAGAAGTGGGAAGGAATTCATAAATTACAGAATTTAATGGTTGTAACGAAAATTTTAAGCACGAACGTTCTTCATAAAGTTATGAAAAAAAAGCAGTCAGTACCTTTAGTGCGGATAGTAATCACTACCAAAAATCTATGCTTTTCTGCCAATTTTTGGTAGTTTTTCAAAACCTTCGGCTCGGAAACTTGGTGGCCCGAGTCCAAACACAGGTCAACCTCATTTCGGACGTCTTGTGCAGAAGTGAAGATAGGACCAGCAAGATGTAGCTGAAAGTCCGAACGTGCGATGTCGGGGTTATATGGTGGATGTGGTGAAAGATCCCTTTCGAGTCCGTACAGAGGCTAGCCGGTGAATGCAGACACGTATGGTATTATCTTGATGGAACGTTACCTTTCTGCGCCGGAACTCAATTCGACTCTTTTCCTTGATAGCAGCGTCAACATGCACTAGCATCTCGTTGTATCCTTTACTGTCAAGGGTTTTACCTTTTTCCATATACTATTTGTGATTAATACCACGGCAATCCCACCAAATACAAAAGAATGATCTTTTTGTTAGTCAAATTACGCTTTACGATGCTGCCGACGGACTCACGGGCGCAGATCAACTAAATTTTTGGCCTATGTTGTTGAAATAAATTTATTTTTCAACACAAGTGACTATCCAGATCACCAGATCCAAAGCATGATCTTTTCGTTAGTCAAATTACGCTTTGCGACGCTGCCGACAGGCTCACCGGGCGCAGACCAGCTCCCTTTTCGACCTATATTGTTTGTGTAAACTTGTCTAACTTTGAAAGAAAAAAAAAAAAAAAAAAAACTATGTATATAACACGCAAAGATATTACAGAACATAAATTTACTCAATTTTATTGGATTACCAAAGGAGGAAAAAATACTCAGATAACTCTCTTAGAATTCTTAAACGCTAAATTAAGAATAAATTTTATAAAATGTTTACTAATAAATACAAGTATTTTAAATAATAAATTTTTCCATCTCTACATATACCACGTTTATCGGAGTGTCGCATTTGACTTTACAATTAAGCTCCGAAATTTCCTTGCTGTAGATTGGATGATTACCAATATACTTACAATCCTACTAGTAACCAGGGCCACTATTAGGGATTTTTGCTACTCAGTACATTATCTGTGGCTCCTACCACACGCCACCAGTGGCCGAGTGGTTAAAACTACTGAATACTGGAAGTTCGAACTGGTTTGGGTTCGATGCCAGACGAATCAGCTGGTTGCATTGTTTGTTTTCACCGTGTGTAACATGAATACAAGCCAGTTCCCTTCAGCAATTAGGCCCTCCCGCGGTAGAGGAATTAAATCGCTGAACACTGGTAGTTTCGACCTGGATTCGAATAAAGGCTAACGGGCCGGCTGCATGGACGTTTTCATAATTTTCTGTATGTGTAACGTGTATGGGTTGTCAATTTCTCTAAGAAAGTTCAACATGAAGGCATCCTATTGTGCTTTGCCATAATAACCTAATCTAAGCCTTCAGAAAATGACTCCACGAAGGCCTGCCATCTTAAGAAGGTAACCCTCGTGGCTTTGCTACATTCAAAGAGCCTAACGCAGTTCTAGCAAGCGAGCCGCCGAACACTGGTAGTTCATCCGGAGTTCAAGCCTCGATAACGAGTTGGATGCATGACCGATTTTGGTGTTTTCCAAATTCACCTGCTTTGGCGTAATCAAACTCTATAATTCTAAACAAACTGACGTTCGGTTCGGCTCCAACGGCTCTAGCACCACGTTCCAAATTATAACTACAGTTCAACAAATAAATGTCTGGCGTATACATTCGAATAACCTAAGTAAAAAAAAAAAAAGGGGGGGCTTTTTAATTTCTTCCACAACCAAGCATGCATGCATGCACATAAAGCGAATAAAGAAAACTTATGGAGTGCAACAGGGTTCTAATCCATAACATATTTAGTTAGTGATCGCCATCATTGGGAGCTATAAATATGCTATATTGACGGGAAGGAGAAAATTTTACTTCCTGAGTGAGCTAATTCAGGACTAGTCATTATTTCATCTGTCATCTTAAATTTAGGATGTCAAATTACGTGACTAACAAAAACCTAGTATTTATATGAAGCTTGATAAAAATCAAAGTTTTGAAGACGGTATATGTGATCATGTTCGGTTGATTACCATTATGATCAGCAAATAACAACAGCAATTTACTGACGTCTTTCTTATCTTTATATTCAGATGTAGTTTTCAGGGCAACTAGAGAAAATTTATTAATTACTTTTATTATTTTTGATACTTTATACGTACGAAGATACATACTTGTAGGAAGAGAGATATAAATACCATATTCGAACAAATAAAAACAAATCGTGACTTGAAGACCCTAGAGATACGGCTTCTGATTGCTTTTCAAATTTTTACCATATTAGTAACGATATAATCGAATAATCTTTCAAAGATTATTGTTTACCGATTTTAGGTAACAACTAGAAAACATTTTTTCGAATTTATCCTCAAACAAGTTTGCTATTGGTAATGAATACTGCTGTATCATGAATCAGGTACGGCGCTATGCATTTTGCTGACTTTGTACGCAATAAATTCTGTTGTCAAGTGCCCTTCCCACAAAATTCTAAAATTTTATTGCTTGATGCTTCGCTGAATTTTACAATTTTGCTGTACGTAAATTCTGCCGTACCGGCAGTGATCATGATTTCAAATTCCCCCTCCCCGAGATTTACTGTGTTATCTGAAAAACAGCTCACAAGTTGCTAAAAATAGCTATAAAACTGGTTCCACAGCTTTTAGCAACGGCCTCCCGTTGTGCGTTTGGAAACTCAGCTTTTGAAAGAAAAGGAAGGGGAATAATTTCTCTCTGACTACAGTATAGATGAGGTCCGTGACTTTGTTTGAGCTACTGCAGAATGTTCTGAAGTACACTTTTTTCTGTTTCGGCAACATTCATCTTGAGAATTCAACACTTGTTCATTAGCCCTTAGTAATTGACAGAAATGCTTTTAGAAAGTAGTGGGTTCATTGATACCAGCAAAATGGTTGGTATCAATAAACTGGGGATACGTTAGTTTCAGTTGTTGGGTTCAAATGAACCTTTCAAATACTAAAAAAGTCCTTTTGCATAATCGAATCCTTTTGCATAAAGAATTTCATCTGAGAATAATTTTTCTACTTAAAAATGAGTTTTGCAGTACTTTTTAAATACTACTTGTATTTTTATTTTCGAAAATTTTCATAAATATTGTAATTAATTATTTCCAATTTTAATAACTCGCAGAAAAAACACAATTTTCAAGAAATTTTTTTATTATGGTTATTCAAACTTATACTAATATACAGCATCTTTTATATTCCTTATACATTTGACACTGCATCCTTCAACCTGCATGTAAGTTTCTCTTCCTTAGTAACTCCTGACCCAGAGACGTCTCAATGAAAGCCAAATCATGCACAAAATTTTCACCTGAAAAGAAAAAAAAAAAAAAGAAAATGATAAAATATTTTTAACACCATATTCTCGACCCCCCCCAAAAAAAAGAAATTGCAAGAAATACAAATTTCTAACAGAAAAATGCATTTTCAAGCAGCTGAAATTGTTTCACAAATTAATAATGCAGATAGCAAATGTAACATATGGCACTATTGCCACTCAGTGCAATCTTTGCATATCCTAAATTCTGCTGGCTGATGTCTTCGTAAGTTCTGAACATTTTTTTGCCTCTAAATTTTGCTGCTCAGTGCCCTCTGCTAAATTATAAAATTTTGACTACCACTGGTTGCACAGGCCCTGATCAAAGCAAAGAGGCAAGATGCTACCTGCTATTGATAAACTGCCTTATAAATACCACAAATCTAAATAAATATCAGTTTTATTTCCAAAACAGAATTATCTCACAGCTAAAGCATTGCCTTTGCAGAAAATCTTCTAAATGGAAATAGAATTGCATCCACATTACATGTGCAGAATCCCAATAATTCATTATAAACAGTTCCAAACCATAGTTAGGCTTAGAACTCACAACAGTATTCTTCTTGGAAGTCTTCCTAAGGAAATGGTAGTATATTCAGGGAACATGTGGGCAAAATCATGACAGTATATCACAAGCCTAATTCTTGACCATACATACTAGAAAGATCACAGAAATTCCTCACAGGAAGCTAGATTCATATAACAAAATTTCATGCAACATATGGCATATGGGAAAAAGCAAGGACATTATAATCACTAGCATAGTTTATACCCAAATGAGTCGCAGATGGTGCACTATGTGCTCACAGCTGATTATCACTAATGCAGATATATATTTACTAATATTTAGAAGATGATGAAGTATAGCAAAATATACAAAACATTAGTCCTTAAATCCAACACATTTTCTGATTTTCATACCATCTAGAATAATAGATTTGACGTTAGGTACAATATCAGAATTTTGGGTACATGAAATGTGAAATGGTTTTTTATTTTTAGTCACTGTTTCTAGTAATTTGTTCGAAAGTAACAAATAAGCTGGTTTCAGTCTGTCAATGAAATGTTAACTTGTCTGTCCTTAATTAAGACTCGGAAATATTTATCATATTTTTTCACCACAAAAAAATGGTCCCTCAATAAGCAAATTCAAGTGCCTTTTTCACACGATCAGTTCTCACAAACACATGAGAACATGATCTCAAGTCTTTATGCATAAATATTTTATGTTTGTTAGCAGTTGATAAACTGGTGCTGATCCATAAAAGACAGTAAATTTGTTACAAATGGTTCAGGTTTAGTTTTAGTGGTAGGTAGTCGAAAAACTCACATGGTAACCTTATTTGCATAAAATATACCATTTGAGCTACAGAGTGATTAGTATCAGGACATATTGCAACTCTGAATCCTAGAAGGATTTCTGTCCATCTGATGTTGCTGTGAGCCTTTATTGCATTTTTTTAAGTTCTGAGAAACTGCTCAATTTTCCCACTGCAATGTGGGTGGTATGGAGTGGAACGTAAAACTTTAGCACCACATACTTTTGCAAGGCTCTTGAAAGGCTGCGACTCAAACTGTCTTCCTTGATCTGAGATTATGGAACTAGGCACAACAAATCTGCTAATCCAATGATTGTAAAATGCTTTGACAACCATTTCTCTTGTGATATCTGGTAAAGAAACTACTTCTCCCTAACAGGAAAAATGGTCAATAAATGTCAGATAATACGTCCTACCAGCAGATGGTGGTAATGGCCCAATCAGGTCAACTTGCACAATACTTAATCTAGCATGAGGTGCTTGGAACTCGGCTATTTTAGATTTTGTATGCCTGTTGACTTTGCTCCTTTGACAATTAACAGGACTTTAAGTCTATTCGTGAATTTCTTTCTTTATATTTGGAAAGATAAATTTTTCAGTCATCTCGTTGACAGTTGTCCTGATACCAGAGGAGCAAAATTATGAATTTGATGAAACATTTGTTGTCTAAATTGCTTTGAAATAAAAGGCCTGATACTGGTTGTTGAGCTGTCACATCTTAATGTTTTCCAAAATGCTAATGTAGATGATTTAAATTTCAGTGAAGCACTACCTGTCATTAAATGTTGCAATTCTTCATTATATTCTTGAGCATCTGCTACTGCTTCATAGCCAGTAACTGAGACTACTTCAACTGCAACTAAATTTTCTTTGGCATCAATATGCTGAATATCAGTTGAAAATTCCGATATATACTGAAGTTGGTGTTGTTGTCTGGGTTATGCCTTCCCATTCTTTTGCTTCTATGCATATGACAGTGGCTTGTGATCAGTAAGTATGATGAATTTGCGTCCTTCCGATACATGTTTAAAATGCTTGACAGAAAGATATATTCCTAAGAATTCTCTGTCATAGGTACTATAAACCTTCTGTGCATTATTTAATGTTTTAGAGTAGAACACAATAGGTTTTCAGTCTTGTTCTTGTTCTTCCAATTGCTGCAATACTGATCCTATAGGAAAGTCTGATGTATCTGCACACAAAGGGTAATCCATTGGGAAACACAAAAGGGCACCATTGACTAAATCAGATTTGCACTTCTCAAACTGGTGAATTCCTTCATCTGTGCAGGCCTACCAGCGGCAGAGCGGTAAAATCGCTGAACAGTGGTAGTTCGGTCCGAGGTTCGAATCCCGCGAACGTACTGGCTGCATGGGCGTTTTCGTGGTTTTCCCCATGTGTAACGTGTATATGAGCCAGTTTCCCTTAGAAAGTCCTCCACGAAGGCATCCCTTCTCTTAGGCAGATAGCCCTAGTGTGCTTTGCCATAATTAAATACACTAAACACCTTCATCTGTGCATGGAACTTTACAATGATCTTTTTTTATCACCCTTTAACATTTCGTGTATGACTCCTTGAGTTTCTGCAGCATTTTTCAAAAAGCATCGATAAAATTTTATCATGCCCATAAATGAACAAAGCTCATGTATTGTCGGTAATTTACATTGCAGATTACTTCAACCTTTTCTGGCAGCGAACAGGAACCTTCTGTAGTTATGAGGTAACCCATAACTTATGTTTAATATGTAATACATAATGTAATATCCCACCACATTACCCATTTCCAATCCTCAGATGTCCAGTGTCTTTTCTCGACACCACTGAAAATGAAGTCTTGCATGTCGGCAGAACTGAGTGATTTTCTTACAGGCACCAAAACTATGCATTCCTATCCCTCTGCAATTCGCTGCGCATAGTTCTAGCTGAAATTTGTTGGGAAGAGCCTTGGTTGACGATTTGTGATAGTTGAATCCGTGTTCTGCCGTACAATTCATCGGAGATACCGCCGATCACTGTCTTTGAAAACTATGCTCGAACTGCAGTTACATTTTTTAGAGAAGGATTCGAAATCGATGCCCCCACTAAATGTGCACCAACAATAAGCCCCTTTTTCAAATGGTGAACGATCTGCCGCCTTTTTACTTCATTCATCATGAAAAGCACTCTTACACCTTACTTATACTGGCATTTTAACCAAGTATAATCCACATCATAGAAAAAATTTGGATATTTCATCCCTAGCATGCATTCAGATGAAAATCTGAAAGGTTTCTTATTGATTGGCCAGTGTGTGTATTATTATATTATGCAACATGAGGCAGCATTAACATGTGGAGCTGGGAAGGCTTCTAATGATCACCTTTCTCTCTTGTGAGAGCAGGATGCACTGAAATTTGATGTCCTTATTTTTTAGAATGGTTATGAGTTTTGTAGACAAGTGGATCATCCACGTTCAAGATATAAGCAATCATCTTTCCACAATACTCAATTTTGTATGTCTTCTTCTCAAATATCATTGTATGGATGTCCTTCCAGCTGAATCAGGAGTCCTGAATTGTGATAGGATTAATGCAAGCCACTTGTTTGGTGTAGCAGAATCCGAGACTGCCTAGATACAGATCCTAGCCAGTAGCTTCGCAGAGTTCTCTACGTCAACCCCCGGGGGGGGGGAATGTCAGGCTGGGTACTGGCATTTCTATTTCCATCAGCTTTTTTGCAGCATCAAAAACCTTCATTCTCATGTTAGCAGACACTTTCCTTACTCTTTCTGGCTGGTGACAAATAGTTTTATTTCTTCTTGGCTCATTGCCGGAATCTGAACTTCCGCCGATCGACTTATAGCAGCTATCATCATTTAAATTTTCTTGCCTGTCGGGTCACCAGATTTTATGACTTTCATCATCCCCAGGTTGCTGTTCAATGCTATCCGCTTGCTTTGAAGAGTTTGGAAACTTTCATCTCTGGATGCTCATTTTTGCTTCTGCAGGAAATCGTTATGAGCAAGCATTTTAAGGTGTTTGAAGAAATCAAGGTCACATTCTTCAGCAGCAGTGAGAGGAACCACTACTTTTGAATATATATTCCAAGTTTGTGATCTCAGAAACAATAAACTGGAAAAAATTGCTCATTAATAATGCAGAAATCAGTAAAAAATTCAATAAAACCATATGGCATACACTATATCAGTACTCTTCCCACTTCTGCTTCAATAGCTTGCAACATACCCGAGGAAAAAATTTCATTGTATGTGCTGTCCAACTCTGCACCTTTCTTTGCACAAAAAGCACTACAAGCATCATGCTTGCCAAATATATGATGTGGCCCATTTCTCAAGTCAGATACTAATGCATCAATAGCTTCTTGTGTGTGCTGATAATGGCTAGGTAAAGCATGAGCTTTTATAGCTACTCTAGCATTTCTGACTAACAGTGGCATTTTAATTTTCAGCAATTTACGGGCAGCAATTCCTTTAGCCCCTGGGAAGCGCGCAGTATTTTGCTGAAGTTTCTCAAGAGCTCTGCGATATCTTCGAACAGCATGGTTAGCACATTCTACTTTGATCACCCGTCCTCCATATGAAACGCTTTCTTTCACTTTGGCCATTGTGTTAGCATCTCCATCTCCAACAAGTCGAGTACAACGTATTTTGTGAACACACTGGAGATAATTCAGACCTTCCACAATGGCACTGCTTTCCATACCTGTAGAAGGCCCATTCCAATTTCGCCAACAAAGGTGCACTTTATTTGGCATCTTGCCATCTTCAATAGCACTGCATATAAGGCACACTTTGTTGCGAATTCCAACAAACAAAATTTTCTGGGTGACCATGCCTATAATAACAGATATGCCACTTGAAGCATTGTAACCATGCCCATAGCTTCTTTTACACCAACCTCCATCAACAATGACAGTTATACAGTGATAACCATCATTATCTTTATCATTGCGAAGTTCTGCCTGCCTTTTCTCCTCTTCTATAGCAGCACACATAGTTTCCTGTGCACATCCCTGTATTATTTTGCCAGTAGTTCGCTCACAAGAAGCAAAGGTCGAGTTGCTCATATACGGAATTTCCATGATGCTAAACTTTTCCTCCTCTTGTGAAAATCCACTGCCAGTAGATAACGCACCTAATACTGCAAGCTGATTTAGGCTGCTTTTCTCCATATCAGAACAAATTGTTGCCATTTCCCCACATAAAATTTTATCACATACATAGTTATATGTAGTGACAAGACCACGTCGAATCACTTTGTTAAAAATAAATGATCCTCCAAATTTACAATTTAGGGAATGTTGCTCTAATGTCCTAGCCTGCACTATTACAAAAGACATATTGCAAATTGTTCTGCCAGATGGTAATGGATTTGCCTTTCGTCGATCTTCCCTTTCGATAATTAAAGGTGAATCAGGACACAGAAATTCATCATTAAGGTTCTCCTGAAGAGGCTCAGACTCCAAGCTAAAATATATATATATACAATATATATACATATATATAATTAATATATATAAATATTACAAATTAGGTTTAAATTTGGCTTATTTGATGACAGCAAAGCACTTGATCTTCCTAAGAGGAGGAATGCTTTCATGGAGGACTTTCTAAGGGAAATGGCTCATATAAACGGGGAAAACCATGCAAACGCCCATGCAGGCAGCCCATTCGCAATTAGGTTTAGGAAATTTAGGCAACAGATAGCAAATAAATTAACAATAATAATACACTGGATTACCAGTATATTACTACAAGAAGATGAGTCATCTTCACAACTGCTGCTTCCATGCTCGCAGTGTCATTTGCTCGTGCAATATTAGTCACTACTTTGTGTGCCGGAGGTTTCACATGAAGGGCCTCTACACCTGAGTATAAAATGTTCGTGTTCCAGTAAACACTGAATTCAGAGGGGCAAGAATAACTCTTTCATGGTGGATAACTCAGTTACCAAATGGCTTTCTAAGGCTCTATTCAAGCCGTTGTATAAATGTCATAATTCCCAACTAACAACGCTTTGTAGTCAGACCTTGCTATGTCACAAAAACTAGTTTGGGCATTAAGCTTGAAGTTTTCAACTTTGTGCCGACTTGATATAAGAGTCGGCCAATCAGAGCATATACATAAAACCTATTGAGAGAGAAAGCTGTAGACACATACATGCATGCACAAATTTAGCTTGGCTATGGCTTAGACCCTCTCTCGCAGGTGTGAATGGAACTCCCACATTTTGTGCCTTATGATTATGCGTCTATGACATTTATACCATCATGTGAACGGAGCCTTAGGATTGCATACTAAGAAGATGCACTGTCTTGTGGGGATAAGCAATTTATACTCCTAAGCCTAAAAAAAAACTTGGAAAAAAAAGATCACGACTTAAATTTGTTGTCTAATTGCTCTAATTTGAGGCACATTATGAGAGGAAAGCAAAGGTAGTAATCAGAATTATTTAAAAAATTTTATCCTTATATTTTTCTTAAAAATTCTGTAAAATAATAAAATTTGTGGTTTTCCTCAAATAAATATATATGGAAAAAATAACAGCCACATAATCACAGATTTCATTTTGTTATATTTTATTAACAAAATTTAAATTATTAAAAATCTCTTTCATGAAGGGAACATAAAACATCATGAAAACAATGAAAAAGAAGCAATATTTAAAAAAGATAGTAGGCTTATTGATGAGGCTCCCATCAAAAGAATCAAACCCCAAAATATTTTCATTTGCTTCAGTGTCCCAACTGAAAATTTCACTGATTTCAATGAATATATTTTTAAAAAAATCTTTTATTTTCAAGTTCTTTCATGCAAAACGTCCAAATTTGGTACAAATCAAATTCATCCCCCTCTTTTTGATAGCTACAATATTATATTTAACAGTTTTAATAGCTATCAGTATGTAAACAACATAATGTAACACCATAAAAGAAAAACATAAATAATGACATTTTAATTTTGGCATAGAGAAATACATATTTACCCCAAAAGAGAGCTTGTATTTCTACCTTCTACGTCAGAGTCAATAACTGAAATGTCCAGATCAGAACTGAGAAGAAAAGAACCATAATTAGTTTAATTAAGATACAATAACACACCGACCAAGTATTAATTTGAGAGTCAAGCAACAAAAATCAGCATCATATTTTGAAATATTCACTATTTGAAAATATAACGCTGATTTTGGTTGCTTGACTTCTAAATTAATACATAATTAGTTAACCATAATTAAGTAACTGTAATATCATGCACAGCTAATATCTATTTTAAAAATAAACCAACTTACCTCAGGAAAGCCTGGTTTGTCTTAGGAACATTAGCTGTAACTTCTGGCGTAGAAGTCAAATTTTTCACTTCCGGACCTAAGAATGAAAGAAATAAACTGCTATAACATAATTAAAAAAAAAAAAAAAAAACATGAATAAATAAATAACACATAACAAATTTAAGCATTAAGCTATGTATGACTACCACCCATCTCAGACAGTGCGACAGATATTGCTGTATACTGTTTCGCCATACCCTGTGTAGCTATTATATCATGCTGTATAACCACAGTTTAGAAAAATTACAAAATGTGTTATTTATATCTATCTAAAATGGTACATTACTACATGATTTGTAAGAATAAATTAGAGGGCTCTGCGAATAAAATTCCTTCCAATTAAAAAATGTAGGAATAAAGAAAATGCAGGAATTGCAAATGCAGAAATGAAAAAGGGGATTATATTTTTTGTACAGAATCCAGATGACATATTTTTCAACATTTTAGAAATTTCAATATTATTTTTAGGGGCATAAAATATTAGGCCCCTAAAAGCAGAATATAGTTTTTAAATGTTCAGATAATCTTCCTATGAGAAGAATTCCTTTGAGAAGTACACATCTGAACCACAATTAAAAAACATGTACAAGAACAGAGCTGAGGACTTCTGTTTGCAGAAAGTCTGTCACATAACATATGAAAAGTTTCTTATTGGTAGATTTTTGATCAGACGGATATTTTAATGTTATACAGAGAAAGCATTCACTCCCTTTATACTGGAGATAATTCAATTTGGACAATGGCAAAAAGGCTAAGCAAGCCTGAGCGTATTGGTCCCATTCTTGGCACTAGTTTGGTTTACGCTCAAAATACACAGCAGATATTTTCTAATTACCTGCATCCCAATATCAATTCAATTCAGCTTTTGGTGGAATTTAACATTTGTGACATATTTTTCAAAAACTACACTTCACAACATGCATACATGACAAATACACAGAACCATAAATAAACAAGCAATAATATATATTTATATATAAATTTTACTAAATGATCATAAAATGTTCCAACGCTAAAAGAAAGTTTTAACATCCAAGTAAATGACATAATAAAAAAAAGCAAGTTGAACAGCGAGCACATGAATAAATGTGCATACACCTGTTAAAATATACCATAGGTAACTGACAAAGCATTTCGTAGCAAACGTATGACTATAAAATTTCCAATAATACATGTAATGATGGTGAATTCAATTTAGATCGCAAGAACATGCTCATACTTTTGAAAAGATTCAATTATTTCAGCAATTCCTTGTGAATTGGAATTTACCCTTTCAATATTTCCCAACAATTTAGTGTGAATGGAGGAATAAATTCTTATAACAGAATTGAACAATTATTAGCATCCCCTCATACACACATATACAAAAAAAAAAAAAAAAAAAAAAAAAACTTACTTTGTAAAAAAATCATCCGGGCAATGATTCTCCTTTGACACAGATGCAGTTGTATCAATAATTTCTGACCTTCAATAAAAAAAATACGCATATTTTACTTCGGAATTAACTTACTACGAAATCATAAACACGGGGTAGTCGATATAAAGAATAAATTATTTCTCACCTTTCGAAAACATCCGCTTGTTCGGAATCTTCCACATCTCGGGAATTTAATTTCATATTTTTTTCTTGAGCTCGACGTTTACGCTGAATTC
This sequence comes from Stegodyphus dumicola, assembly GCF_044657685.1. NCBI lineage: Eukaryota > Metazoa > Arthropoda > Arachnida > Araneae > Eresidae > Stegodyphus > Stegodyphus dumicola. The sequence continues at coordinate 275,915,759 of NC_140769.1, read as the reverse complement.
TGGATCTTTTATTAAAACCAGGATGTTTTTTCGGTCGTCCTTGATATTTTCGCATATATTTTGCAAACTGACCACAGTACAAATAAATGTAAACAAAACGAGTGCGGAATAGCAATGCAATAGGGTTGCCGTAAACGTCATTCTGCTGACAGCTGACAATGTTTAGTGAAAACTGTGTATAAAGGAATATATGAAACGCTTCTAAATATTATTTAGAAAAAAATATGATTTATAACTGATATCAAAATCAATTACTTCGTGAATTTTTGCAGAAATAAGATTACAATGTTAAATTTTAACTCGTAGCGCCATCTATTGATGGCTTTCCAAACTACACATTAAAATTACGTATTTCAAACTAATTTTTTTAAAATATAATATTTAAGTAAATTTCATTTCAAACCTGATTCTAACATTGTGATTCGAAAACTGACCTATTGCTTTATATTTCTGCCAAATTGCACGCAACATAGTTTCTTAATTAGCGATTCTGCGTGTAAAAAAATTTTTAGTATTGTAATGCTGCTGTAGTAGACCACCTTAAAGTGTGGTGGAAGGCAAACCGATGAAGGTTTACGGTAAACCGTAGTACTGAAGTTGGATGTGTTACGTGTGACCAGAATGTCGAGAAACGGAAGAGAATTGCAAGTCTCATGTTCAAAAGTGAACTGAATAGCAGGATCAATAGAATTAATTGCTGAAAGAACTTTATTTAAATCATTTTTATTACCTTCAAACAGAGTAAAAATATCGTCTACGTAGCGGAACCATGCCGGGAAGTTTAAAGTTTCAAACAATTTTGATTCATAATAATCTCATTGTTTGAAATCAGCTTAGAACAGGGTTTCTTAAACTTTTTTTAGTCGCGACCACTTTTTATCACGAAGATTTCTTCGCAATTCCCAGGACCCCATAATATTTACAAAAATTTTGTGGGACCTCATAAGTATTGCGCAAATCCGACACACGTGTGAGTAAAACTGTCAATTTTTTCACTTGTACTGTAATATACTATTGCAGTTTTAGGTCATTAACTTTAATTTCCAATTTTAAGACATAGAACAATGTGAACATTTTAATTAATTAACAGACCAAATTGCAGCGTCACGTGCAAAGCAAGAAAAATGAACGTTTATATTATTAAAAGAATGCTTCGAAACGTTTTCGTTTTTTTCTTTGTCTGTATTACCTTATCATTATCTATGTTCAGACACATTGTGTAAAAATATTTGGTAACTGTAAAATGATAATAATAATTTAAAGAAATATAAAAGTGCTAAATACAATAAAAGTGCTAAAATTTTTGGCGACCCACAATTGAAAAAAATCCTGGTTTAGAATATGGGGAGTTCTCTCTTCTTGGGTATGCATTTCTGCTGCAGGTCATCAACCTGCAAAATATTCATGATTCATGATTACCTCCCCCTCCCACCCCCAAAAAAGGAATTTCCCAGTTGGATTTTTACATTGCGCCATCGTAATCAAATTAAAGAATGCATTGCTGGAATTTATTGCTAAAAAAAAAAGCATTCCGGTTATGAACAGTTGAGATATGAAGATTCTAATTACCGGTAAATTAGCGGAAATATGAGACATGATTATTTTTTTAAATTTTTGTTGATAATGTCCCATGTAGTGTTCCTGGAAAACTCATGTTGCGAGGCTGAACAAATAACACTTAATCATTCTTCTTTGTTCCAGCGCTGAAGGAAGCTAAGAAAAGCTCTTTGCTATAAAAAACTGCAAAAAAGAGGTTATATTTTCTTTAAATGTACCTGATTAAAAATATGCGCTGTAAACTGGATAAGCGTTTAACTATATCTGTTTTCTATAATATTTCCTTGCTTTTTGATAAAATATTTACATTGTCAATGAAGTATACTTTTGAGTTCCTTGCCTTTCTGACTAAAAAAATTCGAATTTAAAATAAGTAGAACACAAAAGCAATCTTTAATATTCATGAAAAAACATTTTAATTTTATCAGAATTTTAATGTTTTCCGATTGCGTTTTTTAACGTTCTGTGTGTTGCCATTATTTATTAAAGATGATGTTCCACGCACTCAAACCATAAAATTCTGTTCAACAGCAATATCGCAAAATAATTTTAAAATGAGCCTATCTTTAGAATTTCCGATACACAGTCTCTCGCGCTAGGTATAATTTTTTTTTTTTTTTTTTTTTTTTTTTTTTTTTTTTTTTTTCCCGTACCATGTTGCAATTGATCACTTTCAAATCGGAGTTTCTTAATCAAAAACTCATAAATGCTTTACGAAATATGCAATGAATATTAAAACAAAACTCAAATTCCAAATTCCTTATTCCGTGAAGGATTACGTTATTTTGATCGCTCTAGGTACCGTTGTTTTATCACAATGCAAAAATATATATACATTTATGCTGATTCTTTATTATTTAATTTCTTTAAATATAATACAGGGCTGTAATATTTGGTGGCAACAATTTGAAAAGTGAATCGACATTTATAGTGAACCGACGCAAAATGCCAAAAAGAAATTAATAGGCCTTCCAGGCTAACGCCCTTTGGACTAATAACTTGCAAATACTTGCTGTCTTCTCAAACGTTTAGATATCTAGTAACGAAAACTACATACAGAAAAGACTTTAGTACAAGAATTCTGGCCCGCCCAGCGGCCGAGCGGTAAAGCCCCTGATCACAGGTAGTTCGGTCCAAGGTTCATATCCCGCGAACAGTTTGGAACTTTTAACTTCATACGTATATGGCAGAAACTGAAATTATTTAACCTAATATTTAATATATTTTGGTATTAAAAGCTTTTTTTAAGAAATTGTGAAAGCAATAAATATGCTTATGGTTTTTTAAATTGTAATATAAAGTGCACAGTTTTGCGTCAAATAAGAAATAATTTAAATTCCTAATGCATGAAAATTCAAATATTATTAAAAGTTATGTCACTAAGAATCCTTTTCTCCCCCCCCCCTCCCTAGTGGAAACAAACACACATATGCTTGCTATTACCTGTTTTGTTAAAGTATAAATTGCATTATTAGAAATTCTACTTTTATTACTTTAAAATTAGTTTATGTTTACATTTGCGGGGATTTAGGTCTGTGAATTACATTTTCATGAGAAAGATTTGAAACGATGAAAAAAAGGGAAGGAAATAGAAGTTCCATTAAAACAAGTACGAATGAAAGTAAATGCAACTAATAATAATAGGTATAGTTCTGATCTGTTAATATTATCAAGTTTGATGTTTTCAATTTCTCCACATTGCTATAAATTTTTAAGAAATACGGCATTGGTTACTTTGCCACATCCTCCTACATTGAAAATATTGTATTCTGAATATAATCTTGATCATAAAGTGGAGCAAACTCCTAAAAATTTCCTGAATTATTCTAAGGAAAAAATCCGCTTTTTAGACTAAAACGATAAATACAGTGTCTCACAAAAGTGATGGGACACTTGTGCTTTACAAAAGGAAACAGTAATAAAATAAATTAAAAAAACATGTAAACATTTTTTGTGGGTGTGTTTCATACTTAAATTTAGTAACAATTATTACATAACATACATTTTCTCAAAATATTAAAATATTAATTTAATAAAAATACAATTGTTTAGAACGGAGCAAAAAATGGCTCACATAAGTGATGGGACACCATTAGATACTACTATGTACTACAATAAAAATATTTTTGGGGGTTTTTATTTTTACTCAAAGGCAATTGGCAATAATTTATAAAATCGTTTGCAGTCTTTCTCTTCAGTTTGTTTTGGAATTTTTGTGTTTTTGTAGCTCTGTGCAGCCATGAATGCTAAACGAAAAGAAACTTTGCCTGAAGTTCGAAAATTAGTTATTAATTTGCATATTGAACGTGGAAAATCTGTAATAAAAACTGCTGAAACAGATAACTTGAGTCATTCAACAGTTTTCAATATCATTAAACGATATAAAAAGAATCATATGATTCAGGATAAAAGAAGACCTGGCCGACCATCAAAGATATCCAATGGAATAAAGCGAATTATTGTTCGAAACATTAAAAAAAAAAAAAAAAAAAAAAAAAAAAAAAAAAAAAAAAAATCCAAGAATGAGTGCTCCTAAAGTTTCTGCTGATTTACAAGCATTATATGGAGTAATTGTTAATCCTGAGACTATTAGAAAAGTAATTCGATCTGCTGGATATGACGGTAGAGCAGCCAGGAAAAAATTCTTCGTAAGTGAAAAGAATAGAAAACTCAGACTGGCTTTCGCAAAATCCAACATAAATAAGAATTCTGATTACTGGAATGAAGTTATATTTGCTGATGAGAGTAAATTTAATATATTTGGTTCTGACTGTAGAATCTTGGTGTGGAGAAAACCCAGGGAAGAATTTCGTAAACAGAACTTGGTGCCAACAGTAAAACAGGGTGGAGGAGGAGTTATGGTATGGGGGTGTATGTCGTCAGCTGGAGTTGGTAATCTTGTTTTTATTGACAGTATAATGGATCGGTACAAGTATATTGACATTTTAAATCAAAATTTGAAATCTTCAGCACGAAAATTGAACCTTCATAACGATTTTAAATTCTACCAGGACAATGACCCCAAGCACATTGCTTTGAACGTTAGACTCTGGCTGCTGTATAACTGTCCTGAAATAATAAAAACACCACCACAATCTCCAGACTTAAATCCCATAGAGAATATTTGGCAAAAATTGGAATCAAGAATTCGCAAACACACCATTTCTTCAAAACAACAATTAAAATCGGTGCTTCAAGAAGAATGGGGTAAAATCACTCCAGAAATCAAAAAAAAAAAAAAAAAAAAAAAAAAAATTAGTCGAATCCATCCCAAGAAGATTAAATCATGTTTTAAAAGGAAAAGGAAATCCAACAAAATATTAAAACCTTTTAAAAAGTAAAATTTTTGGATAAATATTTGATGGAAAAGTAAGTGTCCCATCACGTAAGTGAGCCATTTTTTGCGCCATTTTTTGCTCCTTTCTAAACAATTATATTTTTATTAAATTAATATTTTAATATTTTGAGAAAATGTATGTTATGTAATAATTGTTACTAAATTTAAGTATGAAACACACCCACAAAAAATTTTTACATTTTTCTTAATTTATTTTACTACAGTTTCCTTTTGTAAAGCACAAGTGTCCCATCACTTTTGTGAGACACTGTATGTCACTTTACTGGTTGACGAAATTCACATCCAGCCATTCGTAGATTTCAGAGGTGGAAATATAATAGGAATGGCATATAATTGTGAAAAAGCTGCTAATTCTGCATATGTTTTTATGCTGCAGAATATTAGATCTTCATCTAAAGATGTTATAAGTGTTGTCCCAGTAAAATCATTATCGGCGCAATTTTTGCATGGATATATTATAAAAATAATAAAAGGTTTAGAAAATTTACGTTTTTCGAATAAATAAAGTAAACACATAAAACATTAACAGTAAAAAGACGGGGAAAAAAAAAAGAGCCACTTTAGTAAGAACATGTACATTTATATGATCAACTGAGAAAATACTGCTGGGGGGGGAGGCAGATAAACATATGCCAACACTTTAAACCGCATTGGGAATTCTAAACATATATTGCTATGTTGCTTTAAGATTATTTGTAATTTTGCTATTGAACTGTATATGACATAAGTTCGAAGAAAATGATGCTTGATAATAAAGCTAAAAAGGCAAAAAAAGAGGGGTTAGTAGGAGGGAATGTAACAAGAGAAAGGTAAACTGCGACGTCAGCGAGAGCGCAAAAAAACTTAACAAACCCTTTTGACCGGCAGTTAAAATCTGAAACCTTTCAGATTTATTTAAATTATTTTTCAAATTTTAACTCGAAAATATCATGCATGACATAGAAGCTACAAAAAGCAATGATATGTAATATGCTATTTTAGTACCAAATTAAAGACAATCATGAAAACAAAATAGTTGCTGTACACTGTTTAAATGTATAAAATAATTTGCATTGTTATCATTTCTAATGCTAAAATGCAATACGAGAAATTATTCTAATTAGAAGTTCAACATTTCTAGAACCGCTTTTAAAAGAGTAAGATTAGAGAACATATCAAACATATTTCTTAATTTAACATATATTGTTTAATTGTTCAGCAGTCTAATATAGAGCTAAGAAATACTTTTTTTTTAAATGGCAAATTTCAATTACAAAGTACTGCACTTAAGGTTCAGAAAAAACACAAATATGCTGAGTTAAATATTGAAAAGAATTAGCATGTTCTGTGTAAAAAAAATAAATAAGTAAATAACATCTTGAAGCCACAGCATATCGTTAGAATTTCCGATGGACAGTCTCACGCGCTGGAGATAAAAATGTTTTATTTCATACAGTGTTGCCACTGTTCGCTTCGAAACTGTTGCGTTTTTTACTCAAAAATTCGTTAAAGTTTTACAAAATATGACACAGACGAAAAAACAAATTTGAAATTTCAATTTCAGGCTTCCAGGTGCTCAATGCAATATTCAATATTAAGAGGATTATGTTATTCAATATGGGATGGCTCTATGCACCGTTGTTTTATCACAACATAAGAAACAAAAATACATACATGCAGATTCTTTATTATTTAATTTCTTGAAATATAACACAGTTCGATAGTATTTGGTGGCAACAATTTCAAAAGTGATACAGCGCATTTAAGTCTGAGCTTAAAAAAAAAAAAAAAAAAGAAAAAAAGAAAAAAAAAAAAAAAGAAAATAAAATTAATAAAAACAAAAACAAAAATCTGAAATGTTTCAGATTTTAAATTACGTCCAAAGGGGCGTTTTTTAACATTTTGTGTGTTACCTTTCTTTATTAAATATCATGTTCCTCGCACTTAAACCATAAGATCCAGTGCAACAGCAATATCGCAAAATAGTTTTAAAACGAGCCTATCTTTAGAATTTCCGATACAGAGACTCACACGCTGGAGATAAAAATGTTTTTTCTGCACAACGTTGCCATTGCTCGCTTTGAAATCCTTGAGTTTGTTAATCAAAAATTCGTCAAAGTTTTAAAAAATAGGAAATCGATCATAAAACAAATTTCAAATTTCAAATTTGGTCTTCCACATGCTCATATTCGTTGGAGGATTACGTTATTCAAAATTCGATGACTCTATGTACCGTTATTTTATGACAATGTGAGAAATATACATACATTTACGCAGATTTTCATTATTTAATTTCTTCAAATATAATGCAGGACTCTAACATTTTATGGCAACAGTTTGAAAAGTGAACCGACATTTATCCGTCCGACGCAAAATGCCAAAACGAAAGTAATAGTCCTTCGGGACTCAAGTCCCTTTGGACTAAAAATTAGTGTTTTTAAGCAAACTTCACCAGATGCATTTTATCATTTAGGGGGGGGGGAAGAACCAATTTTGTTCTATATTTTTCCCGTGGAAAACGAAAAACTACATTGCAGAACTACATTTGCAAAAATTAACACTTCGAATACGGATTTAAAAGCAAAAGGGAAACGTTTTCTTGGAAATGAACAGTACAAAAGACTTTACGTGAAAATTTTTTTAATAGTTTCTTCAAAAAGTCGTTCTTTATTATTATCTTTCCTATAACTGTTACAACAAGAGAAGGATATATTTAAGGAGACGTTCTTTCAAGAAATTAAATTACTAATCTGACTTTAAACCAGCCTATTTAAAAATAAAATATAAAACAAAGCTAAAAAAATTTTTCGTAATCTGAAAATTTCCGATGACAGTCAAACACTCTGAGGTGTTTAACATTAAATTTACAGAATTTTTTTAATCAAACAGTATGTAAATCATAAGATTAAAAAACTTGAATCTGATCAAACTGGTATGCAGATTTCAGTATGATACATAGAAAGCTTTAGCTAAGTATGATAAGATAACTAGTTTAAACATTAGTCATACATAAATTAAAGATACAGAACAGTGGTTCTCGAAATTTTTTGTTTCATGCATCCCTTTCATCTTTGCCCGCTGATCATTCCTACCACTTTCCGAAACTGGAAAAATACACATACATTTCTTTAGACGTAGATTATTTTTTATCAAGTCAGATTGACCGCATTTCCCTCTTGAAAATATGAACTATGATTAGGACCCCTAATATAGAACATAATATCTTACAATGAAATAAAACCATTTTAAAGCGGGGAGGACAAATGTTGGGGAAAAAATTTTTCTATGATTATTATTTCATCGCAAATTTCAGCTAAGTTGACACTTACACACGTATTTAATAAAAAGAAATATATTATTCAAGTCAAAGCTGCGCGGTTTTTTTTTTTTAGTCCAAAGGGATTTCAGTCCCGAAGAACTATTGCTTTCGTTTTGGCATTTTGCGTCGGACTCATAAACGTCGGTTCACTTTTCAAACTGTTGCCACAAAATGTTAGAGTCCTGCATTATATTTGAAGAAATTAAATAATGAAAAATCTGCATAAATGATTGTCTATTTCTCGCATTGTGATAAAACAATGGTACATAGAGCCATCAAATTTTGAATGACGAAATCCTACTACGAATATGGGCATCTGAAATCAAAAATTTGGAATTTGTTTTATTATAAATTTTATATTTTGTAAAACTTTAACGAATTTTTGATTTACAAACTCAATGCTTTAAAAGCGAGAAATGGCAACGTTATATAGAAAAAAAAAATACTTTTATCTCCAGCTCGCGAGACTGTGTATATCGGAAATTCTAAAGATATGCTTAATTTAACATTATTTTGCGATATTGCTCTTGAACTGAATTTTATGGTTTAAGTGCAAAGAACGTGATATTTAATAAATAAAGGTAACACTCAAAACGTTAAAAAAACGCCCCTTTGGACGTAATTTAAAATCTGAAAAATTTCAGATTTTTTTTTTTTTTTTTTTTTATTTTTATTTTCCTGAGAGCAATATTTTTCTGGAGTGGCTTAAGTTTGTAATATACAGGACACGAATCCAATTACCAAAAGAGGTAAACACTTTGAAAAGAATATTAAAAATTATTGATTAAACTTAAAAAAGAAAATCTGAAAGGGTTCAGATTTTAAATTACGTCCAAAGGGGCGTTTTTTTAACATTTTGCGTGTTACATTTATCTATTAAATATCACGTTCTTCGCACTTAAACCATAAAATTCAGTTCAACAGCAATATCGTAAAATAATTTTTAAATGAGCATATATTTAGAATTTCCGGATACACAGTCTCGCGCGCTAGAATTTTTTTTTTAGTCCAAAGGGATTTGAATCCCGAAGGACTATTAGTTTCGTTTTGGCATTTTGCGTCGGACGGATAAATGTCGGTTCACTTTTCAAACTGTTGCCATAAAATGTTAGAGTCCTGCATTATATTTGAAGAAATTAAATAATGAAAATCTGCGTAAATGTATGTATATTTCTCACATTGTCATAAAATAACGGTACATAGAGTCATCGAATTTTGAATAACGTAATCCTCCAACGAATATGAGCATGTGGAAGACCAAATTTGAAATTTGAAATTTGTTTTATGATCGATTTCCTATTTTTTAAAACTTTGACGAATTTTTGATTAACAAACTCAAGGATTTCAAAGCGAGCAATGGCAACGTTGTGCAGAAAAAACATTTTTATCTCCAGCGTGTGAGTCTCTGTATCGGAAATTCTAAAGATAGGCTCGTTTTAAAACTATTTTGCGATATTGCTGTTGCAGTGGATCTTATGGTTTAAGTGCGAGGAACATGATATTTAATAAAGAAAGGTAACACACAAAATGTTAAAAAACGCCCCTTTGGACGTAATTTAAAATCTGAAACATTTCAGTTTTTTTTTTTTTTTTTTTCCTCGTGCAACGTTGGCACTGCTCGCTTTGAAATCCTAGAGTTCATTAATCAAAAATTCCTTAAAGTTTTACAAAATATGAAATCTCTACATATAATAAAAGAAAGAGTCTGTGTGCTTTTGTTCGTACTGCACGTAAGCTCATAGACCCAGGGCTACGAAATTTTGTACATAGATGCATCTAGACAAGAGCCAGTGCACCTCGAATCAATTTTTGCAAAATGCGAATCAGATTTTTTTTTTTATGTTATCTTTTCGATTTTATCGCATCATTTTGAATAGTTTCATTCTTTTAGAAATGTTTTTTTGGCAACAGTTTTTCATTCATTTGTATACTGTACTGCTGTCTGTTGAAAATCAGCACTGTTGCCACTTGCAAAAATGAGAACGATAATTCTGTGCAGTTTTTAAATTTAATGTTTCTCTTGGATACTGGGCGTTTGTTGAGAGAAGGCAACGAAAAGTTGGTTAATTTATTTATTAGGATAATTAATATTAAAGGATATAGCTTATTTTATGGTAATTTTCTTATACGTAATACTTTTTTAATTTAATTTCTTTATTTTCTTTTCATACAGTGTTGCTATTGTTCGCTTCGAAATCGTTGAGTTTGTTAATCGAAAATTGGTTAACGTTTTACAAAATATTAAACAGATAACAAAACAAATTAATTTAAGATTCGTTATTTAAGGTGCCCATGGCTATAAAAAATAACCCGATTTCTTGTTTCTTTTTTAGAATGAGCTTATCTGTAGACAACAGGGTTTGAACGCGTAAAACAACACGGCGATTTTTAGCGTCATTTTTTTTAATCAGCACAAAAATATTTAATAAAATAGTGAAAAATTGATATCAAATAACAACATTTTATTCCTATTCAGTTTTACTTTACTTTATTAGTCCAAAGGGGCTTTGTCCCTTAAGGACTAATGCTTCCGTTTTGCGATTTTCCGTCAGAATCACTCTGAATGTCCATTTCACTTTTCAAATCGTTGCCACCAAATGATGTTAGAGTCCTGCATTATATTTGATAAAATTAAATAATGAAAAATCTGCATAAATGTATGTAAATGTTCATATGGAAGCCCAAATTTGAAATTTAGAATTTATTTCATTATCGATTTTATATTTTGTAAAACATTAACTAATTTTTTATTAACAAACTCGAGGATTTAAAAGCGAGCAATGGCAACACTCTACGGGGGGGGGGGGGGATTTTTGTCTCCAGTGCGCGGAACTGTGTATCGGAAATTCAAAATTGTTCAGTAAATCAAAAATTTTAAATTTTGGCAATGTGGTATTTTGGCAATATAATTGAAAATTTTGGCAATTTTGATTTGGCGGTTTTTTTTATCAAAATTTTGTCCAAATCAAATCAAAATTTTGATTTGGCTCTAATCAGAAAAGCTGTTAATTTCGTTTTAGGATTTTGCAGCGTTTCACTTTTCAAATTTTTGCCACCAGATATTATTGCCCTGTACTATACTTAAAAAAATTAAAGAATGAAAAACCTGCATTAATGTATGTATCATTCTCGCATTGTGATAAAACAACGCTACCTAGAGCCATCTTATTTTGAGTAACGTATGTCTCCACCCGAAAATGAGCATCTGGAAGCCGAAATTTGGAATTTGTTTTATTATCGATTTCATATTTCGTAAAGCATTTATGAGTTTTTAATTAAGAAACTCAACGATTTCAAGGCGAGCAATGGCAACACTGCACAGGAAAAAAAAATATCTCCAGCGCGCGAGGCTGTGTATCGGAAATTCTGAAGATAGGCTCATTTTAAAACTATTTTGCGACATTGCTGTTGAACTGAATTTTATGGTTTAAGTGCAAAGAGCAGGATATTTAATAAATAAAGGTAACACACAAAACGTTAAAAAAACGCCTCTTTGGACGTAATTTAATTTAATGTAATTTGGATGTAATTTTTATTTCTTTATTTATTTTGATTATTTTATTTATTTATTAATTTTGATTTATTAATTTTAATTAATTAATTAATTAATTAATTAATTTTATTTATTTATTTAATTATTAGTCCAAAGGGATTTGAATCCCGAAGGACTATTACTTTCGTTTTGACATTTTGCGTCGGACGGATAAATGTCGGTTCACTTTTCAAACTGTTGCCACAAAATGTTAGAGTCCTGCATTATATTTGAAGAAATTAAATAATGAAAAATCTGCATAAATGTATGTATATTTCTCGTATTGTGATAAAACAACGGTACATAGAGTCATCGAATTTTGAATAACGTAATCCTCCAACGAACATGAGCATGTGGAAGACCCAATTTGAAATTTGAAATTTGTTTTATGATGGATTTCCTATTTTGATAAAACTTTGACGAATTTTTGATTAACAAACTCAAGGATTTCAAAGCGAGCAATGGCAACGTTGTGCAGAAAAAACATTTTTATCTCCAGCGCGTGAGTCTCTGTATCGGAAATTCTAAAGATATGCTCGTTTTAAAACTATTTTGCGACATTGCTGTTGAACTGAATTTTATGGTTTAAGTGCAAAGAGCAGGATATTTAATAAATAAAGGTAACACACAAAACGTTAAAAAAAAGGCTCTTTGGATGTAATTTAAAATCTGAAGGCTTTCAGATTTTATTTTCTTTATTTATTTATTTTGATTATTTTATTTATTTATTAATTTTGATTTATTAATTTTAATTAATTAATTAATTAATTAATTTTATTTATTTAATTGTTTATTTGTTAATTTATTTTATTTATTTATTATCTTATTAATTGATTTATTAATTACGATCTATTCGTACAACTACCCAAGCTTAATTAATGTAATTTATGAGTAGCAAAAGTACAGCGGAAATGGAAATTTACTTACCTCTTTGTGGAAAAGATTTTTTCGAGTTATCTTCGGAATCTTCCTACCATCGCTGGATAACAAAAATAACCCGATCTCCAGGAAAAGAATGATAACTGCGTGCTTTGACATCTCTTTCCGAAATAATTTTGCTACCGTCTTTTTCTTCTTGCCCAGGTGACTCTTTTGTAAGGAATTCTTGAGACTCTATAATGCTAACAAGGACCGCAGGGAGCAGCAACACTCTGCTGCTGACCAATCACAGACAGCACAGATCCCCCAGAAAGAAAAATTTACTGCTCATATAAATGTTACTGCCTTTGTGTAATTTATTACTCAAAGTTACTTTTCTTTAGCAGCCAAATGAAAAAAAAAAAAAAAAAAAATCTGAAATGTTTCAGATTTTAAATTACCTCCAAAGGGGCGTTTTTTTTTTTTTTTTAACATTTTGTGTGTTACCTTTCTTTATTAAATATCATGTTCCTCGCACTTAAACCATAAGATCCAGTGCAACAGCAATATCGCAAAATAGTTTTAAAACGAGCATATCTTTAGAATTTCCGATAGAGAGACTCACGCGCTGGAGATAAAAATGTTTTTTCTGCACAACGTTGCCATTGCTCGCTTTGAAATCCTTGAGTTTGTTAATCAAAAATTCGTCAAAGTTTTAAAAAATAGGAAATCGATCATAAAACAAATTTCAAATTTCAAATTGGGTCTTCCACATGCTCATATTCGTTGGAGGATTACGTTATTCAAAATTCGATGACTCTATGTACCGTTATTTTATGACAATGTGAGAAATATACATACATTTACGCAGATTTTCATTATTTAATTTCTTCAAATATAATGCAGGACTCTAACATTTTATGGCAACAGTTTGAAAAGTGAACCGACATTTATCCGTCCGACGCGAAATGCCAAAACGAAACTAATAGTCCTTCGGGATTCAAATCCCTTTGGACTAAAAAACATACAGAGCGAAAAGTTATGTTACTTAAATTATGGATTCTGTTATTGTTTTATTAAGCAAGTCGTATTATTCTATATTGTATGTATTAGGTTGGTTTTTCAAAACTGCAAGAAGTTTTGGCATTTCTGCAAGAAAGAAATGAGCTTTTAAAAAAATCTCATGTGCGGACCACAGAACTTCCTTCTAGGGTCTACTAATTCTTTGCTGCACACTTTATTTGAACTTATTTGCTGGAATTGTTCTAATTTATACACCTTAAAACCCATAAGATGTTCGAATAGGTGACTGTTGCAAGAATTGGGATAACTTATTTATTTTAAAAGCAATTATTACCAACTTTTTACAGCTGACTACAAAATATAACTGCTTTCTGAAATAGTCATCAGAAAGTTTGTGTTGCCACAAATATTTTTATAATTTAATCCGCTTTGTGACAACATTTTTCGTCATGTTTCCAACTTGTGTTGCCACAAATACTTTTATAATTTAATCCGCTTTGTGACAGCATTTTTCGTCATGTTTCCAGCTTGCGCGCACAGTTTAAAACATTCTGTTTCCAAAATTTAATTCCCTATTTAATGTATAGCTTTTATAACATTTGGAAAGTACTGTAAACCTAAAATTCTAAGAATTTCATGTTAAATTTTTATTTTATTTGGAGTTGAGTTTATAAAATGTGTTTTATTAAAAAAATTTTAATGTTTTCGCCCATAAAATTTTTCAATATTAAAATATTCATCAGATTGTTGGTTCAGTTAGAAAATAGTGCCCATATAAAAAATTCCATCCAATTTCAAGTATGTACCATTAGCCATTTTTAAAATATCATGCGCGCAAGGTGGAAACACGGCGAAATATTTTGTCACAAAGCGGATTAAATGACAAAAATATTTGTGGCAACACAAACTTTCTGGTTACTAGTTTCCAAAGCAGTTATATTATGTAGTCAGCTGTAAAAAATTGGAAGTAATTGCTTTTAAAATAAATAAATTATCCCAATTCTTGCAACAGTCACATATTCGAAGATCATGAGAGGTTTAAGGTGTATGAGTCCCCTTAACCGATGCCTCGAGACAAGTTGAAAATGACATCAAAAATTGCAAATTTTGAAGTATATTAGCCGGAAGACCGCATTAAAGGTTAGATGCTTTTATTCGTCCAAAATTATTATTAGTCCAAAGGGCGTTAGCCTGGATGAGCTATTAATTTCGTTTGGCCTTTTGTGGTGTTTCACTATAAACGACGTTTCACTTTACGAATTGTTGCCACCAAATATTATCAACCTGTATTATATTTAAAGAAATTAAATAATAAAAAATATGCATAAATGTATGCATATTTTTCGCATTATGATCAAACAATTATACCTAGAGCCATCCAGTTTTGAATAACGTACGTCTACAACCGACTATGGGCATCTGGAAGCTCAAATTTGGAACTTGGAATTTTTTTTTGTTATCTATTTCATATTTTGTAAAGCATTTATGGGTTTTTGTTTAAGAAACTCAAAGATTTCGAAGCGAGCAATGGCAACACTGGAAGGGAAAAAAAAAAAATTTATCTCCAGCGTGTAAGAATCGGAAATTCTAAAGATATGCTCTTTTTTACTTTGTTGTGCGAAGTAAAAAAGGGAATATTGTAATCGCGACACATTTCGGGTATCATATTTCAAAGAAAATATCCATTTTGACCGCTATCGAATGCAATTTAACGATGTTTTTGCGTGACATCTGTACGTAAGAACATAATAAAAGACTCTTTTCTTCCAAAAAAAATTATAAAACTGCTATAAAATGAATTCTGAAGAGAAATTTTCGTGATGTCTGTATGTACGTACACGTACGTACGTACGTATCTCGCATAACTCAAAAATGAGTAGCCTCAGAAATTATTTATTTTTATATCTTTATAGGTTAAAAATTTGTATATATGACTGCTATAACATGTAGATATGCACCTTGTATTTTGGTTGCAATCGGCCGCACAAACTTATATAAATATATTTATATATATATCCGCTCTGTTACCCGGCTCAGTGACAGTTTCTTTACTCTTATATGTTTGTAAATTATGCATTTTTTGCTTTAAAAGTAATTGAATTATGTTGTTCTTATCTTCCCGTTAAGGTTTTTATGTCTTTAGGAAATCTGCAAGGAGTACTTGTAGAATTATCAACAATTTAAAAGCTGTTTAAGTGCGGTTAAGCCTAATTTTTAAATAACATGGCGGACATATTTGTTTATATTTGAAACAGCAGAATAGTAGATTTGTTGCCAATCTAGAGAGACTAAGTTTCGCAACAACAAATATAACGCCTTCATTTATTATTGCGAATTAAATCATGCTTAATCCTTTCTGGAATTCTTTCGAGGAAAGTGTTTAAGATTTACTTCGTAATTTTTATTATAGATGTTTTGAGGTTTTATGTATTTTTGCCTTGTCGCGAAGTGAGAACTGAATTAATTGAATGCGAAATACTGAATCGTCTGCGAAAAACGTTTTTTTTTTTTTTTTTTTTTTTTTTTTTTTTTGTTTGTTTGTTTTGCTTGCTTAATTTCTTTTGAACATTGTTCTAGATTTATTATAGTATTCGAATAGAATATGCGGCAACGATTAGACAATTCTTCAAATGCTACAAATTTTGTGCTTTCTGTGTTGTAATACGAACGAAATATAACGCTGTTAAGTGGTGTGGTAAACAAAATATAGTGAATTTTAAAGAGCGTATTATTTATTCTATTGTGGTTTATGCACTATCGACGAAATAAATTGAATTCAATCCAATAAGTTTAAATGAAATGCAAGAAAAAATGAGTATAATTTAATAATCCGTACAAGGAAGTTATGTGATCTACACATCAGATTTTTTTCATTGTACACGAGCGAAAAAAGAAG
Organism: Stegodyphus dumicola; assembly: GCF_044657685.1. NCBI lineage: Eukaryota > Metazoa > Arthropoda > Arachnida > Araneae > Eresidae > Stegodyphus > Stegodyphus dumicola. The sequence goes on along the minus strand of NC_140769.1, from coordinate 275,899,237 downwards.
AGTAATCGTTCATAATTTCAAATAATTTTAACAAAGTTCGTAAACCACATTTGACGTTATTACCGCGTATAACAAATATGTCATATTTCAAAACACGCCAATGTGTAAATTAACGTGTGTATATCTTAGGAAATTTAGAATAAAAACATTTAATTTTTAACGTTATGCTTAGAAATACATCTATGTTAATAGATTGTAAAGCACTACACGAAGGCATGCGGAATGGAGGGAGAAAATACCTTATACTTTACTTTTTAAGCTAAAAAGTATCTATTAATAGTATTTTTTGTAAATTTATCCTATTTTATGTCCCGAGCAAAAATATACTTTTGCATTCTTTAGCTGCCTTTCTACATATATGTAGAAAGGCAGCTAAAGAATGCAAAAGTATATTTATGACATAAAGAATGCAAAAGTATATTTTTTTTATATACATATAGATGACTGTAGTTTCTTACAAAATTTTACTGTCTCATTTCATTTTTAAAGTAAACAACGTGTTATACACACAAAAAGTAGATTTAGAAATTTTGTGATGAACAAACTTTTTATCTTACTTTTTATCTTACTTTTTATCTACTCACACATTTTCCATTAAGCCCACCAGGAAAAGCCCACCAGCGATCGAGGGGTAAAGTCGCTTAACACTGGTAGTTCAGTCTGAGGTTCGAATCCTGCGAACGGGGTGGCTGCATGGGCGTTTCCGTGGTTTTCCCCATGTGTAAACGTGTATACGAGCCAGTTTCCCTTAGAAAGTCCTCCACGAAGGCATCCCTTCCTTTATGCAAATAGCCCTAGTGTGCTTTGCCATAATCACATAAAACAAACCAAGCACTGGAAACTAATCATAATTCTTTGCATCTTTCCAGTATAGCACAGGATATCCTCAGGAGGTCATATTTAAGTCGCAATATCTCAGGACATTATTAGGATATCCTGAGTATATTGATTCTAAGATGGCCTGAGGACATCTAACATCCTGAGGATGTCCTGCTTAAGTCGCTATGTCTCGGGATACGCTAAGATGCTCTAACGATGTTGATTCTCAAACGTCTTGAGGACTTCGTCAGCTTCACCTCCTGAGGATATTCATACTATATATTCCTGAGGACATTCGTTGTCAAACATTCTGAGGATATTTATTCTTACTTCTAGTAGTTTGGTTTTTCGAATTTGGAAATTTGAAAGTATGCACATTCTTTAATTTTTCCCACACGTTTTGCTTCTTTAAGAGTTTATTCTAAGCATTGTTCAATAAAAAATATGAATATCCAGCTTGTTAATTAATATCGAGTTAATTGATTGTTATTAATTATCCAGCTAATTACTTATTATCCATCATATTAATATCCAACTTGTTACTTATTATTAATTTTAGCTACTTTTTTTTCGAATTTTAAAAATTTTATTTCGCATGGGATAGATATTTTGAATGATTTAGCTGCTTTTAAAACATTTACTAAATTTTAAATAACATACGTTTTATACAGAAAAGTGTTTCGGTTATTTACAGAATCACTCACAAACTGCAAAAAGGATTCCAAAAAAAAAATATTTTTTTAGCCCAAAAGGGACGTTAGTTCCAAATCGGATATTAGTCTCCAAACGACATTTTGCGTTGAATCACTATCAACGGCGTATCACTTTTCAAACTGTTGCCACCAAACATTATCGCCCTGTATTATATTTACAGAAATTAAATAATGAAGAATCTGCATGAATATATGAATGTTTCTCGCACTGAATGAACAACATTGTCTAGAGGTATCCAATTTTGAATAACGTAGGCCTTCACTCGAACATGGGCACCTGGAAGCCCAAAATTTGAATTCCGAATTTGTTTTATTATCTACTTCATATTTTGTAAAATTTTAACGAATTCCTGTTTAAGAAACTCAACGATTTCAAAGCGAGCCGGGGCAACACTATACGAAATAAAACATTTTTGTCTCCAGCGCGTGAGACTGTGTATCGGAAATTCTAAAGATAGGCTCAATTTAAAATTATTTTGCGATATTGCTCTTGATCTGAATTTTATGGTTTAAGTGCGAAAAACATGATATTTAATAAATAAAAGTAACACACAAAATATTAAAATTTATTTACTTATTTATTTTATTTTATTTTATTATTATTATTATTATTATTATTATTATTATTTTTTCCCCCAGTAGGGAAATTCTTTTCTATTTCGTAGTGTTGCTGAATTATACAGTCATGCGATAATTTTGTTGTAGAAAAATTCTGTCTGATGGCCATCCAAGGTGGTTCTAGACATTTTGGATCTTCTGTAGAGATGGTCGTCTCAGAGAAATAATGCCTAACATTAATATTTATTTATTCTCAGAAATATCCATTACTTTCAGAAGTGGTTGCTTTTAGAGACTATGCCCTATACATTTATCTGTCAATATTCCCAGAAGCTAGTATTTATTTATATTCTCAGAAATGCAAAGAAAAAACAGTTTGAAAGCTATTCAGTTTTCTTTTCATTCGCACACATACATGTTTCGAGAGGATTTGCGCTACTGTGCTTTTGGTTGAAAATGTTCAAAAACAACATATCTTTAGAAATTCCGATAGACAGTCCCACGCGCTGGAGATTAAAACGTTTTTTCCGTACAGTGTTGCCATTGCCGTCTTCATAATCGTTGAGTTTTTTAATGAAAAATTCTTTGAAATTTTACAAATGAAATAGACAAAATAACAGATTCCAAATTCGTTATTCAAAATTACTACGTTATTCAAAATTTGATGGTTCTGGGTACCGTTGTTTTTTTCATAATGCGAGAAACATACATACATTGATGCAGATTCTTCATTGTTTAATTTCTTTAAATACATGTTTGGTGGTAACAATTTAAAAAGTGATACCCCGTTTATAGCGAACCGACACAAAATGTCGTTTCGCTATAAACGGGTATCAACTTCTTCTGGGCATCGCTCCTTCGGGTTCAATAAAAAAAAAACCAATAACATCTGATTATTAGATATTCACTAAATAAATAAATAAATAAATTGGCAGTTTGAGTACTAGAGCTTAAAATAGTAATCCATCACACTTTTGGCTGTATCTTTTTACTTCCTTGTACGAAGTAAAAAGGAAGTATTGTAATCGCGAAAAGTTTTAGGCAGCATATTTCAACGAAAATATCCATTTTGACCGCTATCGAAGGCAATTTAACGATGTTATTGCGTGATAACTGTACGTAAGGACAGAATAAAGACTTTTTTTCCTCCAAAAAAAAATATAAAACTGCTTTAAAATGAATTCTGAAGAGAATTTTTCGTGGCGTCTGTACGAACGTATGTACTCGTACGGATGTACGTATCTCGTTTAACTCAAAAACGAGTAGCCTCAGAACGTTGAAATTTTGTATATAGGACTGCTATAACATGTAGATGTGCACCTCGTATTTTGGTTGCAATCGGCCGCACCAAACGTATGTAAATATATTTATATATATATCCACTGTGTTACTCGGCATAATGATCTCAGTTTCTTTACTCTTATATGTTTGTAAATTGTACATTTTTTTTGCTTTAAAAATGATTGAATTATGTTGTTCTTATCTTTCGGTTAAGGTTTTTATGCCTTTCGTAAATCTGGAAGCAATATTTATATTATATTAAATGGAATTATATTAAATGGATATTTATATTAAATGGAAGCAATATTTATCAACAATTTAAAAGCTCTTTAAGTGCGGTTAGGTTTTAAATAACATGGTGGACATACTTGTTTACATTTGAAACAGCAGAATAGTAGATTTGTTGCCAATCTAGAGAGACTAAGCTTCGCAACAACAAAAATAACGCCTTCATTTATTATTGCGAATTAAATCATGCTTAATTCCTTCTGGAATTTTTTCGAGGAAATAAGTGTTTAAGAGTTACTTCGTTATTTTTAATACAGATATTTTGAATTTTTATATATTTTTGCTTTGTCGCGAAATGAGAATTGAATTAATTGAATGAGAAACACTAAATCGTCTGTGAAAAACTGTTTCATTTTTGTTTTGTTTGCTTAATTTCTTTTATACATCGTTCTAGCTTCATTATAGTATTTGAATAGAACATGTGGTTATGATAAGATAGTTCTTTAAATGATATAAATTTTGTGCATTCTGAGTTATAATATGAAAGAAATATTAAGTGAACCTAGGGCCAGAGTGTCGCTATGGTAAACAAATAGAGTGAATTTTAAAGAGTTTATTTATTCTATTGTTTTTTATTCGCTGTCGACGAAGTGGATTTAATTCAATCCAATAGGTTTAAATGAAATGCGTATAATTTAATATTTCGTACAAGGAAGTCACGTGGTGTACACATATGATTTTTTTAAAAATCACCACATAATCTTTTCCAGATTTAGTACATTAGTTTTAAACTTGTATTTAAATTCATATCGTAAAGTACTTATATAAACAGTACTTATAAGACGGTACCCAGAGACATCAAATTTTGAATAACGTAGTTCTCCACACGAATATGGGTAGACGGAAACCTGCTTTTGGAATATGGAATTTGATTTATTGTCTATTTTTGTAAAACTTTAACTAATTTTTCATTAACAAACTCAACGATTCTAAATCGATATTGGAAAGGAAAATATTTTCTAAATTCTTTATCTCAGTTAGGAAATGCTGTTATGAGATGTGCAATTAATTATCTTGGTGTTTCCAAATAATAAGAGCCCTGAGTCCCCCCCCCGCGCTCCATCAAGTTTCAGTCATCGCATAAAATCCTACCTACTCCCTCCAATTCTTCCTTTCGTCCGAAATGGTGTGAAAAGATGACTGTGTTCATTTCCACCCCCTCACGTATAATCCTAATTGCTCCTCTGCCGCCCCCCACCGACAATGTAAGTTACTCGCGTTAGTTGTTCCCAGGCGTCAAGCCATCTGTGCGCACCTGCAAAATCCTCGGTAAGTTCAACAACGCAGGTGTATAGTTCTATAGATGACAACAGGCGGCAGGATATTGTAAACAAAAATAAACGGTATGAAGGGAGATCCCTCGGATGAAGCGAAGAGCGCATTTTCCTTACTTTTGAAAGGAAGACTATGTTTAAATTGCATTGTCATCCCCTAAGGTTGTGCAGGTGTATGTGTCATTGGAAGACCTGTCAGCTTGAATCCTCAGCGGTTTTTTCAGGATAAAAAGAACTAAATTTATATTTATAAGCTTTGGTTAAAGGATCGCTAGAGCATAAGAGGGAGCCAAAGAGATACTGTTGTTGTTTTTCGCGCTGGTGATAGGAAATGCCATATATATAAAGAAGAAAGGTCTTTGTTTTTGGTTGTCCTGTAATAACTCAGTCAGTACTATAGCTATTGTCACCAAACTTTCTACAATTCTTTTCTGAGTGCTGGAAAAGACCGACGCCCACTTTTTTCCAAAAAAAAAAGTAGCTAAAATGAAAGATATTAATTAAAAACTCGGAAAAACTAACATTTACGCCCTCATTTTTCCGAGTGGCTACAGTCTCGCAAGCTGGAGATGAAAATCTGCTTTATTTCGAAAGTTGTTGCCACTGCTCGCTTCCAGATCCTAAAATTTGTTAATAAAAAATTTCTCATTTTTACGATGAAATAAAAATACCATTGCCAAATATTAAATACATTATTCGCGATTCCAAAAATTCCAAAAAGCCATTTCGATTATGCCCATCTTTGTACGACTTTAATCAGCCGAAATATTAATTTAAAAAAACTCTGAAAGCGCTCGGTTTTTCCGAGTGGCAACAGTCTCGGGCTTTGGAAATAAAAATGCTTCATTTCGAAAAGTGTTGCCACTGCTTTTTTTTGAATTGTAGAGTTTGTTAATCAAACATTTATAAGTTTTATAAAATCTATACATAGAAAGAAGAATGTGTGTTTGCTTGTTTGTTCGCGTTATTGATTTCTGATCGATTATGATCCGTTTTTTGCCAGATTTAATCGACTAAAATTGAATATATCTGAAGTATTGAATGGAACTCGAGCTTTTACGACCATTTGATCAGAAAGACGAAAATCATTCAAAACTGCGTGCCATTGTTGTTGATATAATGAGACAGAATTAGTTCATTTTTCTATCGAAATTTTATATGTAGATTCCATATCGGATTTTAGACTGAAAAATTTGGTACTATGAATCGTATTTTTTTTCATCCTTATTAAAGAAGGATTACAGTGGTATCGTTCTCTCTCTGTTGTTAGATGTAATACTCTCAATGTAACTTAAGTGGCATTGGGTACTTCCGCTAGTTTATACGTATATATAATATACACAGACGATGTTTACACATTTTTGTAACGAATTTCATTTTCTCCATGAATTTAAATATTAAGCTTAAAATACAAACATGACTGGCAACAAATTGGAATAGGGTTTAACTATCGTCTGCAGCATTCAAAATATTCTTTTCTTTAAAATATCGCTTAAAAATAAAGAATGGATCGAAGGCTATACAGTGTCTCACAAAAGTGATGGGACACTAGTGCTTTACGAAAGGCAACTGTAGTAAAATAAATTTAAAAAACATGTAAAATTTTTTGTGGGTGTGTTTCATACTTAAATTTAGTAACAATTATTACATAACATACATTTTCTCAAAATATTAAAATAGTAATTTAATAAAAATATAATTGTTTAGAACGGAGCAAAAAATGGCTCACATAAGAGATGGGACATACACTTTTCCATCAAATATTTATCCAAAAATTTTGCTTCTTAAAATGTTTTAATATTTTGTTGGATTTCCTTTTACTTTTAAAACGTGATTTAATTTTCTTGGGATGGATTCGACTAATTTTTTTGTGATTTCTGGAGTGATTTTACCCCATTCTTCTTGAAGCAACGATTTTAATTGTTGTTTTGAAGAAATGGTGTGTTTGCGAATTCTTGATTCCAATTCTTGCCAAATATTCTCTATGGGATTTAAGTCTGGAGATTGTGGTGGTGTTTTTATTATTTCAGGACAGTTATACAGCAGCCAGAGTCTAACGTTCAAAGCAGTGTGCTTGGGATCATTGTCCTGGTAGAACTTAAAATCGTTATGAAATGTCAATTTTCGTGCTGAAGATTTCAAATTTTGATTTAAAATATCAATATACTTGTACTCATCCATTATACTGTCAATAAAAACAAGATTACCAACTCCAGCGGACGACATATACCCCCATACCATAACTCCTCCTCCACCATGTTTTACTGTTGGCACCAAATTCTGTTTGCGAAATTCTTTCCTGGGTTTTCTCTACACCAAGATTCTACCGTCAGAACCAAATATATTAAATTTACTCACATCAGCAAATATAACTTCATTCCAGTAATCAGAGTTCTTATTTATGTTGGATTTTGCAAAAGCCAGTCTGAGTTTTCTATTCTTTTCACTTACGAAGAATTTTTTCCTGGCTGCTCTATCGTCATATCCAGCAGATCGAATTACTCTTCTAATAGTCTCAGGATTAACAATTACTCCATATAATGCTTGTAAATCAGCAGCAACTTTAGGAGCACTCATTCTTGGATTTTTTTTAATATTTTGAACAATAATTCGCTTTATTCCATTGGATAGCTTTGATGGTCGGCCAGGTCTTCTTTTATCCTGAATCATATGATTATTTTTTATATCGTTTAATGATATTGAAAACTGTTGAATGACTCATGTTAACTGTTTCAGCAGTTTCTCTAATAGATTTTTCATGTTCAATATGCAAATTAATAACTAATTTTCGAATTTCAGGCAAAGTTTCTTTTCGTTTAGCATTCATGGCTGCACAGAGCTAAAAAACACAAAAATTCCAAAACAAACTGGAGAGAAAGACTGCAGAAGATTTTATAAATTATTGCTAATTGCTTTTGAGTAAAAATAAAAACCAAAAAAAAAATATTTTTATTGTAGTACGTAGTAGTATCTAATGGTGTCCCATCACTTATGTGATCTATTTTTTGCTCCGTTCTAAACAATTGTATTTTTATTAAATTATTATTTTAATATTTTGAGAAAATGTATGTTATGTAATAATTGTTACTAAATTTAAGTATGAAACACACCCACAAAAAATTTTTACATGTATTTTAATTCATTTTATTACAGTTTCCTTTTGTAAAGCACAAGTGTCCCATCACTTTTGTGAGACACTGTATTTTGGCGCTGTCCGAAGAGCTACGGTGGCTCCCAAAAGTGTTCGTACACTTATGATTTACATTGAAATAGGGCTCCATTCATTAATTAAAAGTAAACTTTCTGAATGAGATTCTAATAATAAGATCTATAATATATTGGTAAGAAAATTAGATGAAATATTTTTTAAATACAGCGAAACTTTATTTTTAAGAAATTAATAATCAAAAAATGACAAACATTTTATCTCACAAAAGTCTTCGTACACTGAAATATTTTTGGATAAAATCAAAATTAGAATTATCTTTTGACGCATTTTTTTAATTTTTGCATTGTGGTGGTATTTAAAAAATCGTTTGCTTTAAGTTTTTATTGTTTACTTCATATTATTCTATTTCTTATAGAAAAATGGATCGCAGTGGTAAAGAAATTACAAACAGCATTCGAAAATTGATAATTTTTCACCATAGTAGTGATAAATCAATTCGAAATATCGCTAAATTAGTTAATTTATCCCATTCTACAGTGCAGTATGTGATAAAACGTTTTAAAGAAGAGAATCAGATTGAATACAAGGTAAGAAAAGGTCGACCGAGAAAGTTAACTAAACGTGATGAGAGATTTATTATTAGAAAATTTGTGAAAAACCCACTTTTGAGTGCTGTAAAAGTTTCTGCAGAATTTAATGCAATGTTTTCTACTTCAATTTCACCTGAAACTGTTTGACGAGTTCTCAGAGAAGCTGGATTACATGGGTGTTCTGTCCTTAAAAAAATTTGGTTAGTGAGAAAAACAGAAAGCTTAGGCTTTCAATCGCAAAATCAATGATAAATACACCCGAAGCGTACTGGAATAATGTCCTATTTGCTGACGAAAGCAAATTTAACATTTTTGGTTCCGATGGTCGAATAACTGTATGGAGAAGAAAAAATGAGGAACTTCATTCTAAGAACTTAGTTGGAACGGTTAAGCATTGCGGTTGAGGTGTTCTTCTGTGGGGGTGCATCGAAGCATCAGGATTAGGTAATTTGGTATTTATTGAAGGCATAATGAATCATTCTCTTTATTTAAATATTTTAAGAGAAATTTTAAAATTATCTGCCCAAAATTTGGGTATTGGAAATTTTATTTTTAATCATGTTAACGATTCTAAGCATACGGCTCTCAACGTTCGCCTGTGGTGTCTCCATAATTGTCCTCAGGTTTTGAAAATACCACCTCAGTCGCCAGATTTAAACCCCATAGAACATATTTGGAAAGAATTGGAGGTTAGAGCACGAAAACACGACATCAAAACGAAAAGCGAACTCAAAACAGTCATGATGGAAGAATGGATAAACATTGATACAGAAATTACAAAACAACTAGTAAAATATATTCCCAGATATTTAAAAGCTGTTGTGGATGCTAAAGGACATCCTATTCAATATTAATTTAACGAAAAATGAAAATATTTACTAATATGTGAATTTAAACAAATTTAAATTCTTAACAAATACGTATAAAAGTAAAAAAGCAAATTTAAATTCTAAAAAAAGGAAAAAAGCCAAAATAATTTTTAAAAAATGTGCAAACATGTAAAAGATTTAATTCTCGAACTAATTTACAATATCATTTAAATTCAGAAGCATAAGCAAATCAAGTGCAAAATCTATTTCTTAACTCAATTTTTGGACAGAAAAATTTTAAAAAACTGGGAATTTAAATGTTATTGCTAATTAATTCACTAAATTAATAAAAATGAACTATTGTATTAAACTATTTAAGTTAATTAAACTAAATTATTTAGAGAGCGAGTTTAAAATAAAAACAAAACTATTAGAAAAAGAAAGTTGTTTTTAATAAAAGAGAAACAAACCAGTAATTAGCGCTAAAGCTGCTAAGTACAAAGAAAATTGTTTCATAAGAATAAATTGAATTTAATTAAAAAATTAAATTCAAAAAAAATTAAATTCAAATACATATTTAATTAAATATTCTTTGCGCCATTGCTGCTAAGAATTTAAATTTGTTTAAATTTAAATTTCATTTCTTGCAGCAGTGGCGCAAAGAATATTTAATTAAATATGTATTTAAATTTAATTTTTTTAATTAAATTCAATTTATTCTTATAAAACAATACTAATATGTGAAGAGTTTTTTGAAGTGTACGAAGACTTTTGTGAGATAAAATGTTTGTCATTTTTTTATATTAATTTCTTAAAAATAAAGTTTCGCTTTATTTTAAAAATATTTCATCTAGTTTTGTTACGAATAGATTATAGATCTTATTATTAAAATCTCATTCAGAAAGTTTACATTCAATTAATGTATAAAACCCTATTTCAATGAAAATCATAAGTGTACGCACACTTTTGGGAACCACTGTATATATTTCCTGTCTTATTGAATTATTATTTTTTTTAAAGTGAAAAACATGGTTTTAGTATTTCTACACGTGAAATAAGTGACATACAGTGTCTCAAAAAAGTGATGGGACACTTGTGCCTTACAAAAAGAAACTAATAAAATAAATTAAAAAAACATGTAAAAATTTTTTGTGGGTGTGTTTCATACTTAAATTTAGTAACAATTATTACATAACATACATTTTTTCAAAATATTAAAATATTAATTTAATAAAAATACAATTGTTTAGAACGGAGCAAAAAATGGCTCACATATGTGATGGCACACTACGTACTATGCAACAAAAATCGTCGGAAGTAAGCAATGAAAATATCTTTTGGGGTATTTATTTTTACTCAAAAGCAATTGGCAATAATTTATAAAATCGTCTGCAGTATTTCTCTCCAGTTTGTTTTGGAATTTTTGTGTTTTTTAGCTCTGTGCAGCTATGAATGCTAAACGAAAAGAAACTTTGCCTGAAATTCGAAAATTAGTTATTAATTTGCATATTGAACGTGGAAAATCTATTAGAGAAACTGCTGAAACAGTTAACTTGAGTCCTTCAACAGTTTTCAATATCATTAAATGATATAAAAAGAATCATATGATCCAGGATAAAAGAAGACCTGGCCGACCATCAAAACTATCCAATGGAATAAAGCGAATTATCGTTCGAAATATTAAAAAGAATCCAAGAATGAGTGCTCCTAAAATTGCTGCTGATTTACAAGCATTATATGGAGTAATTGTTAATCCTGAAACTATTAGAAAAGTAATTCGATCTGCTGGATATCACGGTAGAGCAGCCAGGAAAAAATTCTTCGTAAGTGAAAAGAATAGAAAACTCAGACTGGCTTTCGCAAAATCCAACGTAAATAAGAATTCCGATTACTGGAATGAAGTTATATTTGCTGATGAGAGTAAATTTAATATATTTGGTTCTGACGGTAGAATCTTGGTGTGGAGAAAACCCGGGGAAGAATTTCGCAAACAGAACTTGGTGCCAACAGTAAAACATGGTGGAAGAGGAGTTATTGTATGAGGGTGTGTGTCGTCCGCTGGAGTTGGTACTCTTTGTTTTATTGACAGTATAATGGATCAGTACAAGTATATTGACATTTTAAATCAAAATTTGAAATCTTCAGCGCGAAAATTGAACCTTCATAACAATTTTAAATTCTACCAGGACAATGACCCCACGCACACTGCTTTGAACATTAGACTCTGGCTGCTGTATAACTGTCCTGAAATGATAAAAACACCACCACAATCTGCAGACTTAAATCCCATAGAAAATATTTGGCAAGAATTGGAATCAAGAATTCGCAAACACACCATTTTTTCAAAACAACAATTAAAATCGGTGCTTCAAGAAGAATGGGGTAAAATCACTCCAGAAATCACAAAAAAATTAGTGGAATCCATCCCAAGAAGATTAAATCATGTTGTAAAAGGAAAAGGAAATCCAACAAAATATTAAAATCTGTTAAAAAGTAAAATTTTTGGATAAATATTTGATGGAAAAGTAAGTGTCCCATCACTTATGTGTGCCATTTTTTGCTCCGTTCTAAACAATTGCATTTTTATTAAATTAATATTTTAATATTTTGAGAAAATGTATGTTATGTAATAATTGTTACTAAATTTAAGTATGAAACACACCCACAAAAAATTTTTATTGTTTTTTAAATTTATTTTACTACAGTTTCCTTTTGTAAAGCACAAGTGTCCCATCACTTTTTTGAGACGCTGTAATTAATATGAAAGGAAAGAAACGTCAAAGTTTACATCCGACCGGGAAAAAGGTAAAAAATGCGTACCCAACAAAGGTACTTAACAGCTATTATTAAATCTAAAGTCGCATTTCATGTTTTAAATTAAAATCCAGCTCTCCAAAGAGCTATTGCGAAATCTTTAAATACCTCTGTATGAACTGTGAACAACATCGCCCAATGCCGAAACATGTTTCTCAGCGTAAAACTATGTGCAGATTGCTGTATGAAAATTATTTGGCAGGTAAAAAAGGGAAATATATAATTACTATTGATGAGGCTTGCATATACTTATCCGATTACAACTGAAAAAGATCTGTTTACTACCGAAAAAGGGGGAGGGTAAAAACAGTTCTGGGTTCAGTGAAAACAAGGAAAGTTTTTCTAGAAGTTTTATGGAATTACTGTATTCTTTTATAACGGAAAATTTAAAATAAGGGAAATAGAAAAAAAAAAAATGTCAAAATTAATTCAGATTATATCAGAAATAGGATGTGACACGTATTTTTAACGAAGAAATTTCATATCTTTATCCAAACAATAGTCACTGTGTCAAGTTCCATCAGGATTTAGCCATACCTCTAAATCTACTGCTCTGTTTTTTGAAAAAAATGAGAAACGAAACCAGAATCGAACCGAAATGCATCCCACCCAAGTCCCCCCGATGTATTTTCTACATCAGAAACTACATCCTAATGTGCAAGTGGACATTTAAAACAAGCTCTTTAAAAGCGGTATTTGAAAATATCGGATGGACTCTGGAAAGTTGTGAAGGATTAGAATAAAATCAACCTTGATGTTTAAGAAAAGGACTTTATCTTGGAAATCAAGATGTAATATGATAGTTCAACAAAAATGCCATCAGACTGAAGATATTAGAAGATAAAACTCTAAGGTTTGTATACATATAAATCTTTCAAAATTCGTTACAAAAACCTGTGAACACCCACTGTATATGTATTGCATTTGAACGCAGTTAAGAAAGACCGTTATTAGGAAATTTCTATAAGAGTTTCATATCTCGAAAGGCTTTAAAATAAAGTAGAAGATGAACGTTACTTTGGCGTAGGGGTGTTGACTAATAAACTTGATCGATTTCGAAAGTGATAAGACTTAGATCCCTCTTTTTCAGGAGGGGGGGGAGAAAAATCTGAAGGATTTCAAATTTTAACGTTCACCCGAAAACATTTGTTAAAGCATTTTACCTGTCTCATCAGTCTACCAGTCTGCTCTCACAACTTTTCTAACCCACTTTCTTGCGTTTTTTGGTTTCATTATCAAGCATCGTTTTCTTCACCCTTACGCCACATGCAGCTTTAAAAAAAAAAAAAAAAAATCTTAAGGTTTCAGATTTTAAATTACGTCCAAAGAAGCGTTTTTTTTAACGTTTTCTGTCGCACTTTATTTATTAAATACCGTGTTCTTTGCACTTAACCCATAAAATTCAGTTCAACAGCAATATCGCAAAATAATTTTAAAATGAGAATATCTTTAGAATTTCCGATACAGAGTCTCGCGCGCTGGAGATAAATTTTTTTTCGGGGATGGGGGTTACAGTGTTGTCATTGCTCGCTTTGAAATCGTTTAGTTGTTTAAATCAATCCGTTGAAGTGTTACAAAATCTGAAATCGATAATAAAACAAATTTCAAATTCAAATTAAGGCTTCCACATATCCATACTCTATGAAAGATTATGTCGTTCAAAATTCGATAGAAACATACATACATTCATGCAGATTCTTCATTATTTAACTTCATTAAATATAACACAGGGCTATAGTATATGGTGGCAACGATCTGAAAAATCCTTCAGGACAAATTGCCACTTTCGACTAAAAAAAAAATATCACAAAACTTTTAAAAGCTGCATAAAAGCATTCATTTAGAACTTCCAATGCAATGTTAAATGTTGACATGCTTTTATATATATTTCTTCTATCTTTGCCCAGTTCATAATATTAAATAATATTCACATTTCTTAGTAAGATGACTAACAAAAAAAATTTCGCCGTTGTATTGTTAACTTTTTTTTGCGTTGGCATTATTAAATATCACATTCAACAGCAAACTCGTAAAATATTTAAAAACAGCATATCTTTAGAATTCCCAATAGACAGCCTCGCACGATAGATGGTGTGGTGTATTTAATTATGGCAAAGCACACTAGGGCTATCTGCCTAAGAGGAGGGATGCCTTCGTGGAGGACTTTCTAAGGGAAACTGGCTCGTATACACGTTACACATGGGGAAAACCACGAAAACACCCATGCAGCCAGCCCGTTCGCGGGATTCGAACCTCGGACCGAACTACCAGTGTTCAGCGACTTTACCGTTCGGCCGCTGGTGGGCCCTCGCACGATAGAAATAAGAATGTTTTATTCCGTGAACGATCGCCCCTGCTCGCTTTCGAATCATTAATCAGATAGTCATTCTTAAAAAGCTACGAAAGTATGAAATAAAAAAAAATTAAATCTGAATGCTGTCAGATTTTATATTACGCACAAACGAGCGTTTTTAAAAATTTTCTCTGTTACTTTTGTTTATTAAATGTCATGTTCTTCGCACTTAAACCACGTAAAATTCAATTCAACAGGAATATCACGAAAATTTAAAAACGGCATATCTTTAAAATTTCCGATAGACATTCACCGCGCGCTGAAGATAAAAGTCTATTTTACCGTACAGTGTTGCCATTGCTCGCTTTGAAATCGTTGAGTTTGTTAATCAAAAATTCGTTAAAATTTTACAATATATGAAACAGATAATAAAAAAAAATTTAAATTCAAAATTTGAGCTTCTAGGTGCCCTTGCTCGGGTGTAGGATTACGTTATTCAAAATTCGATGGCTCTAGTTACCGTCATTTTTTCAAAATGCGACAAACATACAACATCCATACAAATTCTTCATTACTTAATTTCTTTAAATATAATACAGGGCTCTAATATTTGGTGGCAACAATTTAAAAAAGGATACGCCATTATAGTGAAATGACACAAAGTGCCGTTTCGAGACTTATAGTTCTAGCCTAACGCCCTTTTCGGCTAAAAATCTGAAAGATTTTAGAATTTATATTAGGCCTAAAGGGGGCGTTTTTTTCGTTTACACACACGTATACATTTCAAGAGCATTTGGGATATGTCTGTGTGGGCAAAAAATATTTAAAAACAGCATATCTTTAGAATTTCCGATCGTCAGTCTCGCGCGCTGGAGATAAAAATATTTTCTTTTCGTCAATACAATTTTGCCATTGCTCGCTTTAAATCGTTTAGTTTTTTTAATCAAAAATTCGTTGAAGTGTTACAAAATCTGAAATCGATAACAAAACAAATTTCAAATTCAAATTACGACTTCCACATGCCCATATTCTATGGAAGATTACGTTATTCAAATTTTGATAGCTGTAGGTATTGTTTTATCACAATGCGAGAAACGTACATACATTCATGCAGATTCTTCAATATTTAATTTCTTTAAATATAATACATTCGCTGTTTATAGTTTTCAACGCAAAATGCCGAAACGAAATGCAGTTTTGTCAATGCTCGCTTTGAAATCGTGGAGTTTGTTAATAAAAAATTCGTTGAACTTTTACAAAAGATTTCTTGATAAATTTTCAAACTTCAACTAATTGGTAAAAGTTTTAGACTAATGAATTTTTAAACATTTTCTGACGTTGTTTAGCAACGGTTACACGATACAAAATACAAACGATATCAAATGTTGCGTTACCACTCCAAAATTAAGGACATAAATGTATATAAAAAGGAGAGATATAAATAAGAAAATACTACAACCAACATTACAAGATATAAATATGTATAAAATTGAGAAATATAAATAAGAAAATATTAAAACGAATATTACACTCTATATATATATAAAAAAATTAGTTTGTTCTTTCCTCTCTTCTTGACTATATGTTAGTAGAATGCCCGGCGGTTATACGAAATGACCGCTGTTCTAGATATTATAAATTGTAATTAAAATGATTTGTACAAAGGTGTCTGCTAATTTAAAATGAATTACCCAGGGCAGACGGCGAGGACGCCCCTTTGCTTACTGCCCCACGGGGTTTCCGCCTTCTACTTGCTTAATTGCTTAAAGCAGAGTGCAATGAAGGAAACCACTGGCGGTACATTTCTTAAGAGCCACCGCTAGCTCAATCAATAAAGGTGATTTAAATAATGAAATGTTAATTCACATATCAAAGATCTCTTTGTACACAACATTTCTTGTGTAGATCGTTCCATCATTTTTAAACTCGCCTTGCAGAGGACCATCCATTATTTTTAATTTTACGTCCGTTCTTTCACGAACTCTTGAACAGGCAACATAAAGTTGACCGTGTCCAAATGCAGGATCATGTAAAAAAATGCCAACACGTTTAAGCGTTTGTCCCTGAGACTTATGGATGGTCATAGCAAAAGCAAGTTTTACAGGTAATTGTCTATGTCTCAATTGAAACGGCAACTTCACCCCATTGGCTAGTACAATTACGCAAGCAACCAATAAACTATCGGCCACAAACAGACACTTAAGCCGCATATATATACATATATCCTTCGAAACGGCTGGCTCATCCCCGGGCTTAGCGAAGCACACCGTTGAATTTCGCAGGTCCGTGGCACGCCATTTTAACCATTCGCGTCTTCTTGGGACTTTAATTAGCCTAGATATTAATTACGAACTAATTTTACCCTATGTTTTCCATACATTCTCCACTTTCTTTATCAGGTTTTCCCTATTAGAAGGATTTGGCTACATGCCAAATTCTTTTTTCTCGAATATCTACGGAACGGCGCCGAATTGAAATTCGAGACGCATATCCTCGGATTCCAAAAAATTCTCCGAATCCATCGATACCATTCTCATCTTTGCACGACTTTAATCGGCCGAGATATTAATTAAAAACTGCGGAAACGTTAATTTCCGCGCTCATTTTTCCGAGTGGCAACAATAAACTATCGGCGACACACACTTTAGCCGCTTATAAAGATTATGTTGTATTTCAATTATGCATTGTGTTGTTTTGAAAAAAAAAATAATTTATACAAATATGAATTAAAGTTTATCTGGAGTTGGGAGAGATTGTAATATTTCATTATTTAATAAATTATTATATTTATTCTCCTTGATATTGGAGAGTATATCGTCTGTATTTTGTATCTTGTAACCGTCGCTAAGCGGCGTCAGAAAATGTTTTAAAACATTTTGATTCTAAAAGTTTTACCAGTAGTAGATGTACGAAAACTATATAGAGAAAAAAAAACTGTAATAGTAAGCTGTAGTGTGAAGTTGTAATGAATAGAATTGTATTTAAATGA
Organism: Stegodyphus dumicola; assembly: GCF_044657685.1. Classification (NCBI taxonomy): domain Eukaryota; kingdom Metazoa; phylum Arthropoda; class Arachnida; order Araneae; family Eresidae; genus Stegodyphus; species Stegodyphus dumicola. The sequence goes on along the minus strand of NC_140769.1, from coordinate 275,881,640 downwards.
TCTATCTTCGTGAATTTAGAGTAAAATTCATGTTTTACTAAGAAGTTATTTCGATAAAAAGTGCAAAAATACGCTACAATACCTTGTACAACAAGCTTGTGTATCGGGGAGAGCATTGCATTTTTCACGTCTCCTGCTTCGAAATAACTTATTGTCTCCGCAACTTGTCTGACCATTAGTTAGCCCCAAGCCCATAAAATTCCTCGTGGCAGGGAGTGCAAGTTTATGTCCATCGTTGGCAACAGCATTGAGCACCTTGCAGGTAACAGGGCCATTTAGCTCAGTTCTGCCCCCAATTTTGATGGAGAGCACCCCGGGAGCACGTGTGCAAGTGTCTTCCATCCCTCTTTCCTTACCAACAACCTCTCGAAAGGACTTTCGGCTCGCCGCATGTTTAGAGAACCTACATGCCGCAGGGACACTATACATTTACAAACATCCATGCCTTCTCCGGGTTTCGAACCCGGGCCTTTCGTCACGGCAGTCAGCGATGCTAACCACTTTACCTGTTGGACGACACTACTAGGTTTAGTTTTACATTTGAATTTGAATGTTATTTAAGTTACATCGCCACAAATGGCAGTTGATATTGCCAATCAAACGAAGTGCTTTTATATTCAAGTTGTTTTTCAATAAAAAAAAAGTTGTTAAAAACCTTTTCAAGATTCTGGTGTAACTTCAGGCACAGGTTGTTTCCAAGTGTGTAAGGAGTTTGATATGAGTTTATGCTACCAAATTGTATACCCTATTTGTTATGAGCTAATATTTTGTGTATGCTTTGTTTAAAGTCAGTTATACATTGTAATATTCCAGTTCTTTGGAAGCTAGAATACTGAAGCACTAATTAGCGACTGTTCCCTTAGTTCTCGCAGTTACATAGACAGAGGATGTTTACACGTTTGTGTAATGATTTTCATTTTCTCCGTGAAGTTAAACATTAATCTTTAAAATACAAACGTGATTCGCAATAAACTGGAATAGGGTTTTAACTATCGTCGGCAGCATTCAAAATGTTCTTTTCTTTAAAATGTCACTGATAAATAAACAGTGTATCAAAGGCTCTATTTTTTCGCTGTATGAAGAGAAATACGTCTATTCAGTTATTAAAAAAATCTGATGTGTACAACACATGACTTCCTTGTACGGAATATTAAATTATACGCCTTTTTTCTTGAATTTCATTTAAATTGATTGGATTGAATTAAATCTACTTCGTCGACAGCGCATAAACCACAATAGAATAAATGCACTCTTTAAAATTCACTGTATTTGTTTACCATAGCGACATTCTGGCGCTAGGTTGACTTAGCAGAGTTACATTTCGTTCATATAATAACTCAGAATGCCCAAAATTTATATCATTTGACGAATTATATAATTGTTGCCAGAAGTTCTAGTCAAATACTATAATAAATCTAGAACGGATGTATAAAAGAAATTAAGCAAAGAACAACAACAACAAAAAAAAAAAAAAAATCTGATTTGTAACTTCAGGCCCAGCTGTTTCCAAGTGTGTAAGGAGTTTGATATTAGTTTATGCTACCAAAGAAGATCAAATTGTATACCCTATTTGTTATTTGTTTCACATGACTTCCTTGTACGGAATATTAAATTATACGCATTTTTTCTTGCATTTTATTTAAACTTATTAGATTGAATTAAACCTACTTCGCAGACAGCGCATAAACCACAATAGAATAAATGCATTCTTTAAAATTCACTTTGTTTACCATAGCGACACTCTGGCGCTAGGTTTACTTAACAGTATTATATCCTTCATATTATAACTCAAAATGCACAAAATGTATATCATTTAAAGAATTATCCAATCGTTGCCACATGTTCTATTCAAATACTATAATAAAGCTAGAACTATGTATAAAAGAAATTAAGCAAACAAAACAAAAAAGAAACAGTTTTTCACAGACGATGCAGTATTTCTGATTCAATTAATTCACTTTTCACTTCGCTACAAGGCAAAAATACATAAAAACTCAAAATATCTGCATTAAAAATTACGAAGTAAATCTTAAACTCTTATTTCCTCGAAAAAATTCCAGAAAGGATTAAGCATGATTTAATTCGAATAAAGAATTAAATCATTGATTTAATTCGAATTCGTTGTTGCGAAGCTTAGTATCTCTAAATTGGCAACAAATCTACTCTTCTGCTGTTTCAAATGTAAAGAAACAAATCCGCCATGTTATTTAAAAATTAGGCTTAACCGCACTTAAACAGCTTTTAAATTGTTGATGAATTCATTTTAAAGCAGTTTTACAATTTTTTTGGAGGAAAAGAGTCTTTTATTCTGTTCTTACGTACAGATGTCACGCAAAAACATCGTTAAATTGCATTCGATAGCGGTCAAAATGGATATTTTCGTTGAAATATGCTGCCTGAAACTTCTCGCGATTAGAATACTTCCTTTTTTACTTCGTGCAAGGAAGTAAACATACGTGAAAAGCGTGGTTTTTAATATTTCTACACGTGAAATAAGCGACATAATTAATATGAAAGGAAAGCAACGTCAAAGTTTACATTTCACTGGGAAAGGGCAAGAAATGCAAGTATCATCTCCGGAAAAGGGTTCAAATACTCTTTCATTCTAACTCAAAATGTATTTACAGATGGCCACTCTTGGGCGTACAAGAATTCTCCACGTGGGCTTTAACTCAAAATAGAAAATATAAACCTAATCTAGTACCAAATAAAATTAACCAACCGAAGCTGCATAGAATCAAATCGTGAAATTGGCCCTTATTTAAGGATCACCGGGGTATACTATTAATCGTGTTAAGTGTGGCCGTTGCTTAAACTAATAGGAAAAATCTGGCCGAAAGTACACGCTCTCCTATGGAAGTAACAGAAACCTTAGCCGAAATACTCGTTTCTACCTTATTGGCATAAATCGTAATGCTGAAAACTAGTTCTGGTAGGAAAACGTAGGTATGAAACTAGAAGACAAATGAAAGGCTATAAGGTATTTCTTCGGCCTTCTTAGCGTGCCTTCGTGGTGTAATGGCCACCACACTCGGCGCGTATTCGAGAGGTCCGTGACTCGAGTCCCGGCGAGGGTTTTGCTCATTTTTCACATTTCTTGCTTCAAAAAATCCTAATGACTGTACAAGACCTGTTCCCGAATAAAAATAATTGTCGGAAAATTAAAGTAAAATTCTGCAATATATCTTCATAATTCCCGTATTTCATGTTATCTTGAGAAGATGTGACATATGACGAATTCGAAAGAAGGAATTTGTTTTCAAAATGTCCTTTTTATTATGTTTACTGGTTAATTCTATTCTGTTGTTTATGTAAATGAGATATATTGTTACGGATTTTGTATTTGTTTTAGCTATTTTTAGTAGAATTAATTAAAATTGTTTTATATCTTCGTGCAATGAAGCATGAGACTTATATGAAGAGAAAGCTTGTAAGCTTGTAAGCTGCAACGTGAAAGGTCTTCTCTTCTCCGGAAAGAGCTATGCAGGAGGGAAAGAAAGACTCCATCGTTTCCACCCTATTTTGAGAATAATTCGGTCCGAATGGCGCATGCGTTAAACAGTTAAATTTTAAGTTCCTTTCCTGCCAATTCTTCTTACTACTTCCGGCCAGAACGTAGTTTTAGAATCACGTCTGAATACATAATGAAGAAGAGTGGTATTTAACCGCAAAGTTCTTCGGTCTTAGAGAGAGATATATATATATACTCATGTCCATAAATTAAGGATAATTCGGAGTCACGCGGAAATCGAACTCTAAAATAAATATATCACCTGTAAAATCACTACACACGTCTTCAAGAATTATATGCAAATTTCAGGAAGTAATCAAATGACACCGATGGTACGTCACAATGAGGAGAGTGTGAGAGAGTGATATATAAGGAATACAGGCAAAGAAGTAAAATTGTTCACAGGCGCTTTCTCCCTGGAGCAAATAACAAAAAACACCTATTTACAAGAAAACAATATTAAATGGTTGGTATGATTGTTAATACATTGTATGTCTCCCAGACGATGCAATACAGTCCGTACAACGCCTAGGCATGCTGAGTAACAAATTATCGATCTGATCTTCTGATCTTGGAGGATATTACACCACTCAAAAAGCAATGCTCTCCGAAGTTCTGGTAGACATGTAGGAGGAGGTTCACGGGCTGCAACTCGTCGGCCAAGCATGTCCCACACGTGCTCTACTGGATTCAAGTCCGGTGAGATTGCTGGCCAGTCCATACGGGTGATATCCTCCGATTAAAGGCATTCGCTTACTATGTTTGCACGGTGAGGACGGGCGTTTTCATCCATAAACACAAATTGTGCGCCCATGGCGCCCCGAAACAAACGTACATGTTGTTCTAGAATGACGTCCCCCATAGATTTGGCTAGTCATGGTTCCAATTTGAACATGCAGGTCAGTTCTGGAACCCAGAATAATTCCACCCCAAACGAGCACTCCTGCACCACCGTAACAGTGTCGTTCAATGATGTTTTCTTGGTGGTAACGGGTAACTGGAGCTCTCCATATGAAAGTCCGGCGAGAATCAGACTGCAAGCTAAACCTGGACTCGTTGGAAAACATCACACAAGCCCACTGTTGCGGTGACCACAATGCATGCTCTCTACTCCAGGCTAACCGCAGGCGACAGTGAGTTGCAGTAAGTGGAACGCATCTGACAGGTCTACGAGCATATAGACTAATCTACCCTAAGCGTCTGTACACGGTCTGCTTTGAAATTGTCGTACCAGTGGCTGAAGAGAGCTGACGAAACAGGTCTGAGGCTGTGCTCCGCCTGTTTCTTTTGGCAATAACTGCCAAATACCGGTCCTCATTCGGCGTTGTAACTCTGGTGCGACCTGTGCTGTAACGTCTTCTCACATTACCATCAGCTTGGAATCGTTGCCAAAGCCTGGAGATGACACTCTGGGCAATTCCAAGTTCGTCTGATACTTCCAGTTGGGTACGCACACATTCCAGGCGGCCGATAATTCTTCCACGTAAAAAATCATCCAAATGCGTCCTTTGTGTCATAACTATTCGGTTATTGCACTGAAATGCTTATAAAGCGCCTGTGTTATATAGAAAAAATTTATTTTGTGTTTATCCTTTTAACTTTAAATTTGATTCATGGTGCCGGACAAAATTAACAAAAAAAATCAACTGTTCAATAATTCACATTCCAAAATCTAATTCATAATATTCATATATCATTTCGTCATTCTTATAAACATTCGTATAGTGGTAGTACTATTTAACTTTTTAGGTTTGCGTTGTGAGTAACCTATGTAAAAGGAAATATCAATAACTCCAAATTCAATAAAACTCCATGTTTCTTAAAAGCCTCCCGGCTCAAACAAATGGAGGGACATGACAGACCACAGTAAATTATACGCTACATAAATACACAAATGCAATTAAATTTTAAACACACATTTATTAAATTCTTGAATATATTATATAATTAAATAATGGATAACTGATCAGTATCCTACAACATATTTTTACTCTGAAAAGTAACACATAATGTCACACGCATTTACAGCTTACAAAAATTAATATACCTTAAGATGGAAAATAACACATATCTCATTCCAAAATGAACATACTCATATTAATTTGTAAGTTTACTATTTTTGACGTTCAATAGCTCACTAATTTAAGCCGGTAAAACAAATCTTTAAACCTTCCTTTACAGACTTTAAATTAATTAGACATTATTCAAAATATTCTAATCATTTAGTAGTTTACATATATAAAATAAATAATTTCCGTTTAAGTAATTTGAAAAGATAGAGAGGTAGACAAATTTTAAAATCACTCACAGATGGAAGACAGTTTTTCTGGATTGAAGAATCTTTATTGTCCAATCCACTTGGAAATGAGCTAAAACAATTTTTTTTTTTTCAAAACACTTTCAGAAGCGTCCATTGATTCAGGAACCGCCTTAAATATGTCCATTGAGAGACAATTTCCGAAAGAAAAGATCTTGTGTCCAATCCTTTTTCTGTCAAAACACTTTCAGAAGCGTCCATTGATCTCAGGAACAAGGGAAGCATGATACCTCCTTCTGGAACAAATCTGTATCTCATGACAAATTTCTTCAACTGGAATGTCTCAAACATGACTATTCAAGTTCTCCAAAATACACGAAGAAGCGGCGAAACTAAATTTTGGTAGAGCACTTTTGGCACAAACTTCTTAGTTGTAACCAATCTCTCCTGTCTATGACGAACAATTCTAACTGGAAAGCCTCTAACATGACAATTCAAAGATCACAAAATACACGATGAAACAGTAAAATCAAATTATGCGTAGAGCACTTTCTCCGTGCGAACAAATTCTCATCAGCGGGAAAGCGGCTAGAAACCTCGCCTCAGACCGAGTTGCAAGCCCCCCGCAGGAGGTAAAGCCGCACCGAACTTTTTCTTTTACTGCCTTACATCTTCGCAACTCAAATGTCTCCAAATCCGACGCAATAGCCGGCGCCCGCGAGAGCAAGACCCGCAAGGGGTCAAGCCCCCACTCCTCTTCTTACTCTTAGCTTGAAAGAATTAGGAAACAGAATGATCTCTAGCCTGGTGCAAGCACCCAGGAAATCTCAGTTTCTCCGCCTCTGTGAGTTCATAGGCTTTCAAAAAAATCATAAAATTAAATCTTACCAATCCCGGAATTTTAAGTTATCTAAATTGAGAAAATGACACACCCATGACGAATCAAACACCAGAAAATCTGACAATGAAATCCGAAAAACATCTGCACTCATAACGTGAGAAAAAGAAGTAGACCCCCAACTAACAAGCGAAACTAGCTTATACGAGCACCCAATTATCTAACTTAGTACACCTCCTACTGTCTTGAAGTAAGAAAACTGCAAACTTTAACAAAGCGATTTCCGTTTCCCACGCAAAGAGTTAAAAGGGCGACACACGACTCCCAACTGCCTCCATTGTTGGAAAAGGCCATAAACCAGATGGCTCCCACAACCGTTTCCCGCCTTAGTTACAATTCCTACTCAAGAACAACAAGTTAAATAAAACCTTAAGAGCCTAAGAATACTTTTTTCCAGATTAAAATACACATGAATACAAATAAAAATATTAGAATAATAATAACTTAAAACACATATTAAAAATTGAAATTCGCGACATAACATATTCCTATTAGAATAATAATAACTTGAAACACATATTAATAATTGAAATTCTCGACATAACACCTGCGAACAATTTTACTTCTTTCCTGTATTCCTTATATATCACTCTCTTACACTCTAGTCATTGTGACGTACCATCGGTGTTATCTGGTTACTTCTTGAAATTTGCATATGATTCTTGATGATGTGTGTAGTGATTTTACAGGTGATATATTTATTTTAGAGTTCGATTTCCGCGTGACTCCGAATTATCCTTAATTTATGGACATGAGTGTAGTTCTATATTTCTTAAGACTCCATTGAAATACTAGTTTTATTTTTAAATCCCTTTTTGATATCCTATGGATTTAACAATTTGGAAATTGCCCATGACGAAATGTCTGCAATAGAATTTTGGGTAAAGTGCAGAATCAACCACTGCTTGACACGTTTTTAAGAATTGCACATACTCGGTATCCATGTGCACATCGATTTATTTTCACTTAAAAAAAAATCCCAGATTTGCACAAAAATGGCACTGCGCACACACTTGACTTTATCTTTATCATCGACCTATTTTCATTTAAAAAGTAAAACAAAATTGACAAAAATCCAATGAGCAATTCTGCACCTCTGAATTTCGATTCTGAATATTTTCAAAGAAAAGGCATCATTCATTATAGAAAATTACTTTTGAACAACCAACAAGATGAAATTATGCTTTAGTGATAAGTCGGTAGCGAAATAGCTATGCAGGCATCCATTCAGCTATGTTTCGCAATTTTTGTATAAATTATAATAATGATCTGAAATAGTTATTGACTCTTATGCTTCCATTCAGTCATGTTTAGCTTTTTCATATAAATTATAATAATAAAAAAGTATTATATGAAATTAACCTTTCATCTAAATTAAAACATCAATCTTAGATAGTTATTTACTATTATATTTCCTTTCTTGCCGCAATTACTTTTGGCAGCATATGCATCAACAATAGTTTGGCGATTTTTTACGGCCCTCGAAACCGAATAGTACCAAATTAAGTCCTCTACATCAGTTTTTTTCAACCGCCGGTCCGCGGACGCAAGAAATATTTGCCGGTCCGCGAAATATCCAGCTATCTGTTCAAAAATTGTGCCAATGAGTCGAATTATTAAACTTACCGGTCCGCGAAAACGTACTGAAATATTTTACCGGTCCTTGGAGAAAATCCAGTTGAGAAACACTACATTCTAGGCATTTTAATGTGTCGCATTTCATGGGAAATCAATGTTATGTGCTGCCATCTATAATCGGAATTGGGAACCAAAACTAAAAAAGTGAAATCTCATTACGGATTGCTTATTAACATCGGCTGGGCCGTTAATTGCGTAACAACGTAGAGCAGACGAGCACAATTTGACGCACATATCAGCTAGTTCGTTTTTATGGGTGATGTTACTGTTGGAGGGTAAGAAAAATATAAATTAATAAACAAAAGTATGCAGTAAGTAATCTAATATTTATTAAAAAATCTGAAAGGTTTCAGATTACGTCCAAAAAGGACTTTTTTTTACATTTTGTGTGTTGCTTTTATTTATTAAATATCATGTTCTTCGCACTAAAACCATAAAATTCAGTTCTACAGCAGTATCGCAAAATAATTCGAAAATGAGCATATCCGATGCGCATGCTCTGGACTTTTTTTTTTTTTTTTTTTTACTGTTTTCCATACAGTGTTGCCATTGCTCGCTTTGAAATCATTGAGTTTGTTAATCAAAAATTCGTTGAAGTGTTACAAAATATAAAATCGACAATAAAACAAATTCAAATTAGGGCTTACACATGCCCGTATTCTACGGAAGATTACGTTATTCAAAATTTGATGGGTGTAGGTTACCGTTACTATTTGATTACCGTTGTTTTATCACAAAGCGAGACATATACATACATTCATGCAGATTCTTCATTATTTAATTTCTTTAAATATAATACAGGGCGAAAATATTGGGTGGCAACAGTTTGAAAAGTGAAACAACGCTTATGGTTGAATCGACGCAAAATGCGAAAACGAAATCATTAGTCCTTCTGGGCAAATTGCTCCTTTGAACTAGTAAATAAAATTATACAGGATTAAATTAATTTACGTGCACAGAAATTAATAACCTGAAAACACAAATACAATGACACAGTAATAGAAAAACTAAACACATACAAAATAAAAATAAAAAAAAATTTAAAAAAAAAAAAATCTGAAATGTTTCAGATTTTAAATTACGTCCAAAGGGGCGTTTTTTAACATTTTGTGTGTTACCTTTCTTTATTAAATATCATGTTCCTCGCACTTAAACCATAAGATCCAGTGCAACAGCAATATCGCAAAATAGTTTTAAAACGAGCCTATCTTTAGAATTTCCGATAAGGAGACTCACGCGCTGGAGATAAAAATGTTTTTTCTGCACAACGTTGCCATTGCTCGCTTTGAAATCCTTGAGTTTGTTAATCAAAAATTCGTCAAAGTTTTAAAAAATAGGAAATCGATCATAAAACAAATTTCAAATTTCAAATTTGGTCTTCCACATGCTCATATTCGTTGGAGGATTACGTTATTCAAAATTCGATGACTCTATGTACCGTTATTTTATGACAATGTGAGAAATATACATACATTTACGCAGATTTTCATTATTTAATTTCTTCAAATATAATGCAGGACTCTAACATTTTATGGCAACAGTTTGAAAAGTGAACCGACATTTATCCGTCCGACGCAAAATGCCAAAACGAAACTAATAGTCCTTCGGGAATAAAATCCCTTTGGACTAAAATAAAATAAAGATGTTTCAAGAAATTTTTTTTTCTGCCTTTTTACTTCCTTGTATGATGTAAAGTACTGTAATCGTGGGAAATTTCGGGTACCATATATAAACGAAAGTGTCGTTTTGCGTGATATCTGTACATACGGACAGAATAAAGTACTCTCTTTTCAAAAATATTCTGTAAAACGGACTTCAAATGCATTCAGAATAGATATTTTTCCGTAATGTCTGTACGTAAGTACGTATCTCACATAACTCGAAAAGGAACCTTAGAACTTTGAAATTTTGTATATGGAACTGCTATAACATGTAGTTGTGCACCTCCCTTTTTGGTTGCAATTGGCCCCACTAGACGTATGTATGTAGTACATATATATATATATATATATTTATTCTTATATGTTGGCAAAGTAGGAAGTTTTTGCTTTGAAATTCATTGAATTATGCTGTTCTTACGTTCCGGTTAATCTTTTTATGCCTTTAGTTGATCTCTATGCAACAGTTGTAGAATTATCAATAATTTAAAACTTAAAAAGGCGGCTATTTGCTTACATTTGAAACTCTTAGTAGTACAATGAACTCAGTAGGTGCACTAATATTAGTGTCTTTTTACCCAGTGGGACCAAATATTAACATTTAATTTTGTGCACCGAAAGTTTTGTCTTCCTGCCTACTGGCTAAATTGCTTGTTTTGGCGTAAGAACTTTTATTGTAACTGTAAAAACTGCTTGTTTTGGCGTAAGAACTTTAATTGTAACTGTAAAAATTGCTTTTTTAAATTGGTTTTAACTGTATTTGAAGTTTTTTTCTACTTTAGAATTATTGATGAAGACGTTTTGAGTTTTTATGTATTTTTGGCTTGCCGCGAAGTGAGTACTGAATTGATTGCATGTGAAATACATCTCTAATGAAATTCGAAGAAATAGGTTTAAATGAAGTGCAGAAAAAATGTATATAATTTAATAAGCTGTACAAGGAAGTGATGTAATATCCGCATAGATATTTATTCTAAATAATGCGGAGAAATAATAAGAAAAAGTCACACCTCTAAATGCAGAAAAACAATTCTTTTAAATCAGTGTGCTAACCAAGAACGCATGACACTATTTTCATTTTTTCAAGGACTTTCAATCTATCCCACGGTGTAAGGTTGTATTCAATTCACTTAAATGCATTTGATTTAGAAATTCGATTTGCCGGATGTTTTCAAAGATTTGATCGTTTTTCTATTCGATTAAAAAAATAGTTAATTAAAATTTTTTCGGGACTTAGAAACCAATCACTTAAAACAATGGAACTCTTTGTTAATGACGCATTAAATACTTTTATTCAAAAATTCATCATTATTAGCCATAACGCAGTAAGAGAAAGAGGTCGAGCAATTTTTAAAACCTCCATTATTTGGTAAATTACTTTAGAAATTTGTTTTTAAAAAGTGGACTTCATTTGAAGGATTTTTTTTTCCAATTTGTGAAAGATGGAAATTTTGCAATAATTGCTAAACAAAAATATGCGAGAAAAACTCAACACTAATAAAAAAATTCTACACAGTTTTGAAGCATTTCTGCGGATATTGCTGTTTTCTTTTGTCTGCCTCTAAATGGCAACAGTCTGAACTTCATTTTCTATTTGTTTGACAGTTTTAACGCTGCCGATGAAATGTTAGATTATATTTTAGAACTTGTGATATTCAATTAAATTCGTTTTTAAACTAGATTGGGTATTTCAAATATAGAATTATCGCTGAACCACATCTTGTAGAAATTTAGATGCTTCTTGTGTTCAAACGAATTATTGTAGAATTTCAGAGACACTCAGCGCCATTTTGTGTATTTGTCTTGCGAATAACTGCACTGTCATCGTACATTTATGTATGCCTGAAAAATTTTAAGGAAATCGTGTCATTGGGGAGGAGATTATCAAAGTAGAAAAAGTTATCAAACGAATGTAACGCTTCTATTTTGAAAAATTGTATTTCAATTACAGCGATGAAATCTGAATTTCTATTGTACTTATAATTACACTGGTGTGCAATATTAAGAGAATTTGCACATTATGTCGAATTTCTAAAAAACTAATGGATGGTTTTTAATGAAATTTGGTATGAATATATATTAGTAACAGTTACTAATATATATTATTAACAGAATATATATTGCACCAAAAAAAAAAGGGGGGAAAGTTCTATATCTCTCTGTCTACTGGACCGATTGTCGAAATTTAACTTGCGTTTTGATTGTCTCGAAAACGTGACATAGGATATATATTAGATTTATATATAGCGTTGTTCTCACATAGGTATTTTGACACAAAAATTAGACTTTTCTGAAATAACGTATCAATTTTTTTTTCAATATTTATATTCTACTACTCAAATTATGCCAGAGGGCTAAGTTTTGTAAAAATCGCACCATTAGATTTTAAAAAATTAGCTCTCAGAATTTAGCTCCTCCTTGTAAGTTGAATTTCGTACGTAGCGTATTCGGAAACTAAGTACCGTTTCATTCTAGCGCCGTCGCAGCGCTATGGTAGGCGTCCCGCGCATGCGCACTAGTCTTTCTTGTTCACTGACTTTTAATTGTCGCCGTTTTGGTTTCTCTATGTTGTGTTTTCAGTTTCCTGTGCACATTAAAAATGTTTAAGACAATTAGTTCTCCCGCCGACTGTGAGATTCGTGCCGTGATTAAATTTTTGAACGCGAGGAATGTTAAACCGGCCGAAATTTATCGTCAAGTGACAGAAGTTTACGGTGAATACGCGATAAGTGATAGAATGGTGAGAAAGTGGGTAGGAGTGTTTAATGCGGGTCGAGCAAATGTCCACGCTGAGGTCGGAGTGGTCGGCCTTCTGTTGTCACCGATGATTTGGTAAGGAAAGCTGATGAAGCAATTCATGAGAACAGACGCTTCACAATGACGACTCTTTCAGAGGCATTTCCACAAATTTCACGTACTGTTTTGTTCGAAATTGTGTCTGACCGCTTGAATTATCGCAAACTGTGTTCCCGATGGGTTCCAAAAATGCTCACCGATGTCAACAAAACAAAGCGACTTGGTAGTGCCCTGACATTTCTCACGAGGTACAGTGATGAGGAAGAAAACTTTTTAAACCAAATTGTGACAGGTGATGAAACTTGGGTGTGTCATTTCACACCAGAATCGAAACAACAATCGATGGAGTGGAGACACACTCATTCTCCGAAAAAACAAAAGTTCAAAGTGCAAAAATCACAGAAAATCATGTGCACCGTCTTCTGGGATAGGAAAGGCGTTTTGCTTACTGAATTTCTTCCCAGAGGTGAAACCATTAATGCGACACGATATTGTGAGACTTTAACAAAACTAAAGCGTGCCATTCAAAACAAACGAAGAGGAATGCTCGGTAAAGGAATTGTATTGCTCCATGACAATGCTCGGCCCCATACTGTTGGTGTCACTCAATCGTTAATTCGACAGTTTCATTGGGAGCAGTTCGATCACCCGCCGTACAGCCTGGACTTGGCGCCGTCCGACTATCACTTGTTCCTGCAATAGGAAGCTGGTGGCAAGCGCTTTGGATCTGACGATGACACGAAAAATGCTGTGGAGTCGTGGTTATCGAAACTGGCGGGAAGTTTCTTTGACGATGGTATACAAAAACTGGTCACTTGCTATGACAAGTGTTTTATCATGGGCAGAAACTATGTTGAAAAATAGTTTAAGACATGTATTTTCATGTAAAAATAAAATTGGATTCGAAAAAATTGTTTTACTATTTTTTTTTTAAACGATACTTAGTTTCCGAATACGCCTCGTATATATTTATTCATATCTCTTTTTCATTAAATTTATTTAATTCTTCCTTTCACATTTCGAAATTTAGATTCTTTCCAAATAAAATTCGCCCATTTTTCACGATTTATTTTTCAAATTTGTATTTTTAAGTAATTTTCATAAATTTTTCGAAAAACATTTTGAATTATAACCTCTAAAACACGAGTCAACGCGATTCTGAAACCTCATTCTAATAGGGAGTTGTAAGTGGGAAACAAAAATTGAAAGGAAAGAGTGAAGAAGAAAAGAACGTTTTTAAGAGTGAAGAAGAAAATCATGAACGATATCGACATCAATCAGCACGTTACGGGCCATGGCCGTTTCCCACAATATTTATAAAGATTTGGTGTCCAAAACAATTCAGTCTGTACAACTTGTAATGTAGTAGGTAACAATATGCATTTTCTCGAAGCGTATGAATCAACTGCTGGTCTCCAAGAAGATCCTGAGATCATCGACGAACGAGAAAGATATAAAGAAACAGAAATATAAAAATTACACAGGATATTATGAAAATTATTAACAATAATAACAAAGATAAGATCGGAATTCAAAGTCAGGGCTCTCTTCCTTTTTTCCTTTTTAAATATGTGTGCGTGTTGTGTGTGGGTATAATATGGCCGTGCTTGCTATTATGTTTCACTTTTTTTAATTGCTTCTCCCCTCTTAAATGCTGTCTCTGGTGTCATTGTTGGTTATAAAGGGAATTTACATTCACTAAGCGGACCGGGCTGCGCCCAGATTGTAACTAACTAACTAACTAACTTGACAGCGTTATATTTTCAAAATTTTCACAGGACTAGTTTCGATGGTTTTACCGAACCACCATCTTCAGCTGCAGAACTGCAAATGAACAAGATAGGAAATAATGATTAGATAAGAAACCCTGGACAAGAATTAGCAAGTGGCGCCATCTGTTGATGAAACCAGAACTAGAACATAATTTCTTTAACGGCCGAAGGCAAAGTTGGATTGGAATTAGGATCGTTAACTAGAACAGAAAGATTTTTTTGAACGTGAAATGCCTCTAGAAAATCCAGTTCTCCAATGGAAGATGTTATTTGAATAATTTTGGCAGCAGAAAAATTGAAAGTGTGAGAAAAAAGGAAACCAGAAGACTTCTGTGTTTCCTTTTTTCTAACATATGCCTCGTGTTCCTTGACGCGAAATTTTAAGGCTCTCTTAGTTTGGCCAATGTAAATTAAACCACACTGGCAAGGAATCCTATAAATACCCCAGGAATTCATATCCGGAATGGGGCCCTTGAGTATAGAACTCGGAATTTTATTGATGGGAGAATACACGACCCGGAAGTTAAATTTCTGCAAGGTGCAACTTTATAGCTAATTGATGGAAAGAAGGGAATGACAAAAGAATTTTTATAATCTTCTAAAACAAGAGTGTGCCTTTTAGTGTGTTGAGATGAGAATTTTTTAACTGCTTGATTAGTAATGTTGGGTGAAAATTTTGTGAAAAGTCCTGTGAAAATTTTGAAAATATAACTCTGATTTTTTTTTTTTTTTTTACTTCTGAATTAGTATTTGTTCGGCGTGTTATTGTGTCTTAACTTGACAGTTTTTTTTTTTTTTTTTTTTTTTCCCCAGCAAAATGGCGCTTTTAAAGAAGCAGTGGATGGAAGACTATGTTTGCGTTAATTCAAAAGAAAATTATTTGTATCTGCTTACTAAAAAAGCCGTGGTTTTTCGACATCTAAAGCTACGGTAGGTAATATTGTCAAGAAGAAAGGCAAAAACGGTCAAAGTTTGGCTTCAAGTAGAAACATGGTTCCAAATACATATCCAAGGGAAAAATCGGAATATTTCGAATGTAGCAAAGCTCTTTAATACTCAACGAAAATCCGCTAATTCAAAGGACAGTCGCAAAATCATTAAAATGCTTAGTATCAACTGTAAACAAAATGATGAATGATGATATAAATTTTTAAAAGAACGAAAAACGTTACGTACATCGTCTTTCTCCACGACATATCGCCAAACGCAGAACGCGCTGCGAAATTTTTAATGAGCGCATTTATCCGGACAAAAGCAGAAAAATGTCTTCACAACAGATGACTCATGGGCGTATTTAAATGATATCAATAAAGACATATCCATTTATTATCATTAAAGAGAAGAAAAAATCTTAAAACATGGTTCAAAGAATCTAAAGAAAGCTTTTTAAAGGAATTTATGATTGCTGCTAGTTTTCATATAACGGCAATTAAAAAATCTGATGTGTACAGTACATAACTTCCTTGTACGGAATATTAAATGATACGCATTTTTTCTTGCATTTCATTTAAACTTATTCGATTGAACTAAATCTACTTCGCCGGCAGCGCATAAACTACAATAGAATAAATGCATTCTTTAAAATTCACTCTATTTGTTTGCCATGGCGACACTCTGGCGCTAGGTTCACTTAACAGTATTGTATTTCGTTCATATTTTAACTCAGAACGCACAAAATTTATATCATCTCAAGAATTATCTAATCGTTGCCACATATTCTATTCAAATACTATAATAAAGCTAGAACGATGTATACCGAGGCTGTTCACACATTTTTTAGATGATGTATATTGTATTCACAAAACTAAATTACATAAAATTCTTGTGTTTTAAATGTTCTGTTTGACATCCCTCATTCTGAACTATCTTTCGACACCGCAATTTCCAGGATAATAATGCCTTTTGAAGTGGCAGAAGAGGTATTCTATCCCATTCCTCCCGAACCCTAAAGCTTTCCAGAGTCCTGTTATGGTTTTGGGACAACGTTTGGATAATGCAGTTTTTAAAAGTCCGAAAGCACAAAAATCCATAGCTGACACATCGGAAGATTTAGTGGGGATATCAGTGAAGGGTATGGCATGGATACCAGTTTTTTGTTCCATTTCTTTTAGGAAATTTACAGTGGATTTTGATGTGAGACTGCTAGCTTTGTCCTGATGGAGTCTCACAGATGGATGGCACTGTGGGTAAAGCGATGGTATTTTATTCAGAAAAATTGGCGATAAAATAGGTTCCTGATAGTATTTGGAGTTAATCTTGACATTTTTTGCACTCTCTTTATTTTTAACTTGCCATTATAAGAAAAACCAGCTACAATCATGAATCCCTTAGAAAAACTTTCTTTCGATTCTTTGAAACATGTACTTGGAATTTTTGTCCCACTTGAGGCTCCAATTTGACGATTTTTTCCTTTCTTGTTGATGATATTACGTATCGACGCTTTAAATATCACAAAACCATGACTCTTGCATCGTTTTTGGATAAAGGAGTATGTATATTTCTCTTTGGAAAGAGCGTAAATGTAGCCTTCCAACCACTGCTTTGTTAAATTCGCCATTTTCAATAAAAACGAAACTTTCAAGCCAAAGATATTATTGCAATTACTTCTTTTGCAGCAAACGATATTTTATTACCGCTTATCAAAATCGTCTAAAAAATATGCGAACAGCCTCTGTAAAAGAAATTAAGCAAACAAAACAAAACAGAAGCATTTTTTCACAGACGATGGAGTATTTCGCATTCAAATTATTCAGTTCTCACTTCGCGACAGGGAAAAAATACATAAAAATATCTGTATTAAAAATTACTAAGTAAATCGTAAACACTTATCTCCTCGAAAAAATTCCAGAAAGGATTAAGCATCATTTAATTCGCAATAATAAATGAAGGCGTTATCTTTGTTGTTGCGAAGCTAAGTTTCTCTAGATTGGCAACAAATTCACTATTGTGCTGTTTCAAATGTAAACAAGCAATGGCCGCCATCAAAAAAAATTATTAGGCTTAAGGGCACTTAAACAACTTTAAAATTCTTGATAATTCTAAAAATATTGCATACAGATTTACTAAAGGCATAAAAACCTTAACTGGAAAATAAGAACAACATAATTCAGTCATTTTTAAAGGAAAAAATGTAAAATTTACGAACATATAACATATAAAAGTGAAGAAACTGAGATCACTGAGCCGGGAAACAGAGTGGATATATATATAAATATATTTATATACGTTTGGTGCTTCCGATTGCAACCCAAATACGAGGTGCACATCTACATGTTATAGCAGTCCTATATACAAAATTTCAACGTTCTGAGGCTACTCGTTTTTGAGTTATGCGAGATACGTACATACGTTCGTACAGACGCCACGAAAAGTTCTCTTCAGAATTCATTTTAAAGCAGTTTTGTAATATTTTGGAAAAAAAGAGTCTTTTATTCTGTCTTTAGGTACAGATGTCATGCAAAAACATTGTTAAATTGCATTTGATAGCGGTCAAAATGGATATTTTCGTTGAAATATGCTGCCTGAAACTTTTCGCGATTACAATATTTCCTTTTTACTTCGTACAAGGAAGTAAAAACAAAATGAGTGGAGAAAAATGTTAAGATCAACTTTAGATATTACCAGTAACATATTTTACACCAGTTTTCAAATATGAAATACCATCTCTTTATCCTCAGTGCCAACATTCGATTGAAGTGCATAAAGACAATGCAAGCAGTCACACTTGAAAAGACGTGTGTGATAAAAGATAAGAGGAAAATAATACTTTAAAAAAGATAAGAGGAGAAGAATGGAATAAAATATCTCTTCCGATATTTGAAAAGTCTTTATTGGTTTGGAATTTGCTGTGTAGAAAGGTAGTGAAGAATAAGTGTTATCAGACAGAACATTTAAAATACGAAATTTTTAGTCGAATTTTACAGCGAAAGTCGTCTAAAAAATGTGCGAGCAGTCTTTGTAAATATAATCTACATTAAGTACTTAAGTAGTTCACTTAAAATTATAAAATGGATCACTCGGTGACACACAGTTTACAGGTTACCAACGTCTGTGCTAAATAATACAGGGTCCGCCAGAAAACGGGCGATTTTAAATTTCGCACTGCACCGGTTTCATACTATTGAGGGATTAGGATTAGGAGTATTTAATTATGGCAAAGCACACTAGGGCTATCTGTCTAAAGGGAGGAATGCCTTCGTGAAGGAATTTCTAAAGGAAACTGGCTACACGTTACACATGGGGAAAACCACGAAAACGCCCATGCAGCCAGCCCGTTCGCAGGATTCGAACCTCAGACCGAACTACCAGTGTTCAGCGTCTTTACCGCTCGGCCGCTGGTGGGCTCGTACTATTAAGGGAAGTCATACCACTGGTATAGTGTTCATAATCCAATAGTATTTAGTAAACATGCAGAAGTGGACAGGAGAACAACGTGCATTTGCAATTATGTTATTACATGAAGGTTTGGTTTATTTAATTATAGCAAAGCACACTAGGGCTATCTGCCTAAGGGGAGGGATGCCTTCGTGGAGGACTTTCTAAGGTAAACTGGCCTCGTATACACGTTACACATTATTACATGAATGGAGATAGTTTTGTCGCAGCGAACGATTATTTAGATAGTATCTTAGAATTCATCGTAACAATGCAGTTTTTTCAGCCCATGCAATTAAACCATGGATTAGAAAATTTAAAGAAACAGGTTCCGCATTATGTAAGACGTAACAAGGAAGGGGAATAGCAAACAGTACTTACACTGGGGAGGGGGAGAACATTGCTGCAGTGAGAGAACCTTTCAGCGCAGTCCACGACGATCTGCAACATCGCCACGCCGTATCGATAGGAATCTCCACTAGCACTTGGTAAAAGTGGGGAACTCCGATTCTGCTAGTGCACACCACTAGTAGTTGCTAGTGGATTCCACTAGTCCATTGGTAGTGGAGAAGATTAACAGCATTTTCCACAAAGACTTACATTTGTATCCCTAATAAGATTCAAATAGTGCATGCAGTTAATCGAGTCTCATTCTGCCGACTGTTTTTACAAATTTTAGAGAAGAATGAAGGTCATGTTAATGAGTGATGAGGCTCATTTTCACCTCAGGATATGTGAATAAACAGAGCTATCGGTACTGGTCTGACGGTAACCCTAGAGAACTCCATCAGGTTCCCCTGCACAGTGCCAAGGTCACGGTGTGGTATACGATTACATCCTTCGGGGTTGTCGGACCTTAACCGTTTGAAGGCGGTGATGAACGCACTCGGACCGTGAACTTTGAACGATATGTAGAAATCAAACAAACATTTCGGATTCCACAGTTGGCTACTCATCATGAAATTACTGAACACGCGGGGTTTCAGCAATATGGAGCAACAAGCCATACAGCACGAGCCTCCATGGAAGGTGTAAGACGATTAGTCTCTAGTCATGTCATCTTAAAAAACGGGGATTTGCTTTGGCCTGAGAGATCGCCACATCTTTCAGCTTGTGATTCTTTTCTATTGGGATATTTAAAAAGTAAAGTTTTTGATGCTCCAGCACCAAGAGTTATTTCAGAACTTGAAGGAAGAATTCAACGAGAGATAAGAGAAATTCCTATTGAAATGCCACGCAAAGGAATGGACAATTTCCGGTCGAAGTTACAGGAATGTATACGCAGAAATGTCGGCCAGCTACAGGGTGTTGTATTCAAGCCACATCGTGCTCAACACCTTTAAGGTATGTACTTATTGATGTACTTAAATATTACATTATCAAAAATATCAAAATAATTTAGACTTAGGAGACTTAGTTTTTAAAAATCGTCCGTTATGGACAAAACATTACCAAAATGTCAATAGGTGGCGCGCTATGCCCCCTGATGAATGTGGTGCTAGACCATGTGATGAAGCGAAACCTGCAATTCCATAGGCCGAGTTCTTGTGCTCCGTTCACTTTTCCCTGTCCGTCTTGCATAAGCACAACTCCTATCGCAAAATTAGGTGCATTTTCAGGAGTTTCTAATGTATAGTGGGCTTAAGGAAATTTCAAGACCTGGTCTTGCATTAGTGCTATTTGTAAATTTTCCAAAAGCCGTGTTTGCTTCTGCGGCTGGGTGCATCTAGCCATTTTCCTTTCAAAATTTAATAAGTGCTTTGCTATGTGAGAAAACTCTTTAATGAATGTTCTATAATGCCAAGGCTTTCGCCTTATTTAGTAACGAACAATTTTTGGTAGCTCAATTTCTTTTCTCTGCTCAGCTATCTTGCACCAGATACAGAAGTTCTGTGGCGAAGAATTTGCATTTTGCAGCATTTACATTTAAACCTGGTTCAGAAGCGAAGAAACTTCGTGCAAATCCTGATTGTGTTCACAGTTTTTGTTGTTTGTGACGATTATGTCATCTAATT
Source organism: Stegodyphus dumicola (assembly GCF_044657685.1). Lineage (NCBI taxonomy): Eukaryota > Metazoa > Arthropoda > Arachnida > Araneae > Eresidae > Stegodyphus > Stegodyphus dumicola. Next base: position 275,860,721 of record NC_140769.1, on the reverse strand, counting down.
ATACGAATGTTTGATTTACCAAGTACAGGCCATCATTGTCGTTTAAAAGATACAGGGTGCTTCGCATAGGCCATACAGCATTCTGAGGAAGGCATAAACCCTTGATTTGATAATAAATGCAATATTGGGTACGTCCTTCGCTTTCACACATGACTGAAAATATCTAGACGTCAGATCTAAAGTGGTTCTGCAGTTTGTGAATTTATTCTGTGTTATTTCCTCAATTATTGGTAAGGGGTGAACCAGTCATTCTGTTATAGTTATACTATTTAAATTTCTGCAATCAATAGCTAATTGCCAAGCTTTAAAAAATGGTGGGAGGGAGACTTTTTCCTGAGTGCTCTATAATACTAGTGAAGCGAGTGTTTGTGAGGATTATGATTTTGTTTTTCAGCATTTCCGCAATATGCCTTTCTATGATCTACTCTTTACACTAGGGACAAGTTTTTATTCTGCATGGAAGATTATTTCATGTTTCAATCAGTGGTTCAGCACATGTTTTAATCCTGGGATATCATCAAATAAATCTGAAAGATTTTTTTATCAACTTATCTAACTCTATTTTTCTTCTGACTGCAGTTTTTTCAAGACCAAAACTGACATTCCAGGTCTAACTCTCAGTCACCTTCCTCATATCAAAGTATATGGCACCCTCCTGAAAGTTAATTTGCTTTCCAATAGACTTTAACATATCCAAACTCAATATAAAAAAAAAAAAAAAAAAAAAAAAAAAAAAACTGTCTGTTGTTCACTTTTTTAGTTTCACTTGCCTTACACATTCACAATGCTTTCCTCTCGCTGCTCTGACCTTGAACCTCGCCACATCCAAACTCAATATCTGTCTATTCTTTCTAACATGTTTCAAAAACATTTTACCTCGACCATGCTACTTTGCGTCCCCGTGTTCAGTAAGCGTAATGGCAAACTGCACATTCACTTGATAAATGTTAAACTAATTTCGTATACTGCGCATGCCCAGAAGAGAATCTGGCGTAATTACGACTTTGGTACATTTTTAAAAGAAGATAAATACTGTGTGTGGTTGATATTCTGTTATCTAAACGGGAACAGTTCGGGGTTTTAAAACGTTTTAGGCTGTAAGTTGCTTTATTACTTAGAGGGTAAACTACTCAAAGTTTCGTTTAAGAATGATTACAAAACAGAAAACATTACAGGATATATTAGCTAAATCTTTATTGAATATACTTGTGAGGAATAAAATCAATTGCGTATGGTAAATAACTATATGTTCCATTCGTATATACTTTAACAAATTAAAGAATAAATCCAGTTTAAATTGCTGAATTTAAAGTCAAGGAAATTATTATAAATAACTGATATTAAATATAACGTTTATGAACAAAATAAACCGAAATGAAATGAAATAGAAGCAAACGCATTAAGCACAAATAAATTTCGGTACTACTGTAATTGTAAATAGTCAATAAGACCTACATGATGATCAGGCTTGTGTAATGGTTGCTTATGCTTAGTCGCCAGTATTTCCTGCCACGCCAACGGTACACCTCTGAGCATGCGCAGTAAACGAAATTCGTTAACATTGATCAACTCAATGTGCGGTTTGCCATTACGCGTCCCTTAACGCCTCTGGAAGAATTCATTTAAAGCAATTTGAGTACCTCATAGGGACAGATTTGAATAGTACCGTATTTAACTGGACGTGAGAAGAGATGACAGATTTCATCTGAGGTGGCTGATCTCCATTTTGCCGGCGCAGACGATAAAGGCGCCAATAATGATATAACTGATGCCAAACAGAATATCCTCGCTGGTAACCTTTTACGCCTCATTTTCAAAACAAGTCGTAGCCATTTCTTATCAGATTGATTGTTTCTTTCAATACTGGCATACAATTACATAGAATTCTTACCAAATAGTTCAGTTTTATGCCCTAAGGCCATTCGTGGTAATTAAGGATTAGGATGCAATCACGCTTCTTACCCGAAACCGAAAATAAAGAAAAGGAGTCAAGTCAAGAGTTAAATTCATCATATCTAATGAGAATGCACTAGCGAAGTAAAGCACTGCGGTTTTACATAATTTCTGAGTAAGCTATTCGTACGAATTGAAATAATTCTTGCATTTAAACTTGTATCCGAAATTATGATTTAACTTGAAATGAATGTAGATAATTACTGAGAGAATTACCTTTTTGAGTACTATTCGGTTTCGAGGGCCTTAAAAAACCTGCAGCGAAAATGTACGCGCAAAAGCGCCAAATCTAGCATACGCGCCCATTTAACAGCGCGCCAAATCTAGCGTGAGCGCTGATTTCAGATTGCGTAAGTTTATATAGTTCTATACTTCCTAAGACGTCATTGAAATACTAGTTTAATTTTTAAATCCTTTTTTGATATCCTATGGATTTAGCAATTTGGGAACTGCCCATGACGAAAACTCGGCAATAGAATTTTGTACAGAATCATACACTGCTTGACGCGTTTTTAAGAATTGCACATACTCGGTATCCATGTGCACATCGACCTATTTTCACTTAAAAAAAAAATCCTAGAATTGCACAAAAATAGCACTGCGCACACCCTTCACTTTATCTATGTACACATCGACCTATTTTCACTTAAAAAGTAAAAGAAAATTGACAAAAATCCAATTGTTTTTACCCTTGTAAAAAGCGGCAAACAAATAAGTGAGCAATTCTGCACTTTACCGAGAATATTTTTAAAGAAAAGGCATCATTCATTATAGAAAATTACGTTTGAACAACCAACGAGATGAAATTATGCTTTAGCGATAAGTCGGTAGCGAAATAGCGATGCAGGCATCCATTCAGTTATGTTTAGCAATTTTTATATAAATTATAATAATGATCTGAAATAATTATTTACTCTTATGCTTCCGTTCAGGCATGTTTAGCCTTTTCATATAAATTATAATAATAAAAAAGTATTATATGAAATTAACCTTTCATCTAAATTAAAACATCAATCGTAAATAGTTATTTACTATTATACTTCCTTTATTGCCAGAATTATTAGGGTTGCCGCAATTATTTTTGGCAGCATTGGCATCAACAATAGTTTGGCGATATGCCCTCAAAATAAAAGAGTCTTAGAACTAACATTTGTTAACATTTTATATGTGTATGCTATGTGTTGTCGCCATTAAAGTCTGCTTGGCGAGATTTGCACCGGCGGAACGGAAAAAGTACCAATTTCTGCTAATCATTTTCCGCTTTTCTTTTTTTTAGGTTTGTCTTGACTGAAAACAAATTAATGGAAGAGAAATCTTGCCGAGTACAAAAATATCCTCTACCATAAAATTTATCACCTCTTGTCGGCTACATACTTTTTCTGGTACTTTTACATTTCGCCGACGCAAATCTCGCCAAGCAGGCTTTATTGGCGACAACACGCAGTATATACATTAAAAAAGTGTTAACAAATGTTAGTTCTAGTAATTTTTTATTTTAATAGAGTAAACATTTTACTATCTTTTAAACCTCTTTCAAATGGGTCTTTCGTTTCCCTTCCAAACATAAATTCATCGAGATAACTTTTTAGATGACGACATGCCGTTTCTCTGTGTTTCTTATTTCGCCATTTGGCTCTAGTCTTTCTATTTTTTGCGTGTGCTTTCCAGTTTCCCGACCGGCAAAACTGTATTTATAGTTCACTTTGTTCGAAACTGTCCGCTTCCAGTTTTTCAGTGCACTGTGATTTTCCCAAATCCAAATATTTTATATATCCTTTTTCGGTATTTTATTTAATTTTTTATAATAAATAAGACTGATAAAAAATAAATAAGACTGATAATAAAATGCTAAAAATAAATAAGACTGATAATAAAATGCTAAAAATAAATAAGACTGATAATAAAATGCTCATGGATCGATTTGGCATCTTCACAAGGACACATTCGTTTGTTTCACTGTAAGCACCATCAAAGATATACTGTTGTGGTAGAATCCGTTTCGCATTGCTTTTGTGCTTCGTAAACATACTTTCATTCACTTCGACGATCATACTAGGTCCTCCTATTTTCGGTTGTTGACATTTAAGCAAAGAACCCACACAAACCAAAGAACATCTATATGTAAAAAAGGAAAGGCTTCATAGACGTAATGTAAACCAGTTTGTCTTCTACGCTGCTGGAAAGAAGAGAGAAAATTCGCCAATGGATTTGGCGACGGAATTTGTTGGCGAGAATTTCTCCCTCCTGTGATGTACCGGACCTGGCCGAGATGTTCTTACTTCGCGACGTGTACAGGAAGTTGAGGAACACGGGTTAAGATGAATAAGAAAATTAGGTGAAGTTTCACTTTCGCTGGCTGTTGAACTTGTATTATCCATATCGCAGTTTGATGCCTTATTTTATGTCCGTCAATATGGAGGGGGAAAAATAGAGTCATACAGCTTTAAACGCTTGATAAACGTGAGCGTCGAACTTCGACATCAGCTTCGAGTTTTGGCGCTTTTTGGCGACAGATATTTCACGCATGTGCAGCTGCTTCCCTTTTCTTTCGACGAGAGCCACTCCTGCAGCTGCGAAGTTTTCCTTCTTAACAATACATATACTTTGCACAAACCTCGCGCATGTATTCCAGTCAACTATTCCGTGACTGATTTTCACACGGATTAACTAAAATTAATTCTTCGCACCAATCATTAATAAACATTACACACTTCAAGTAACTCAATTTCGATGACTCAAACCGTGTGCCCTTCCGGATCCTTCTTTTACTGCGAGAAATTGAAAGGTTGCAGTGCCACTGAATTTCGTCTCCTAAATACAATTTCATTACATGATCATTATCACAAGCAGGAATTTTAGGCAAAACGCCTTTGCTTGAAAGAATTTGACAGTCTTTTCTGTGCTGGGCAAATCCCAAATTTTCATTGGTTTTTCATCTATATACGATGTATTAGGTAAAAGACTGGTAAAAAATGACCGCGACTTTTCTGAAAATGAGCCGGTAATAGGTTAACGGTCGGGATCATGGAGGTAAGAATCCTTCATGGTCAACCCTACCTTCCCTTTTCCATGGCTCTGATATAACATTTGGCGTCGGTTGTATCCTTTTGGCAACTTTATCGCCTGCGTCCGCGAAATGGAAAAGTACCCCTTTCCTTCATATTTCCACCTATGCGCATTCGCTGACACACATGAGTTCTAAATTTCGCCACTAACTCGGAGAGCTATTCAAATGTACCAATATTTCTCAAGTCCAGAAAATCTTAAGAACGCACTCAAAAACTGGGTAATGTTATCTGAGTAACTTCTGCATCTTTTTTTCCATATATCAAATTCAGCATGTAAACTTTTCTTAAAATATAATTACTTAACTCATCCACCTTAATTGGTATTTACCATAAAGTTCTGACTCCAATTTTGACATATCTTTAACGACGAGGAATGCTTTCAAAAGGGCAGTTTTAAATAAGTATAACAAGTAAGTAATTCCGGCTTTTAGTGAGAAATGCAATGCAATATTTATCCAATAAAAATGAATTTTAATCAATTAAAATTTTTCCATTGTGTTCGATGAGCTTTTGCCATCTTTTTGGTAACTTCATGATTCCGCCTTCTTGGAACTTCTGGCCTTTATCTACAAGAAACTCAACTAAGTGATATTTGAGATTATCGGTATCACTGAAATTTTTACCATTTAACAAGTTTTGCAAACTTCGAAATAAATGGTATCTGATTGCTCAAGGTCGAGGCAATGTGGGAGATGGGGCATCACTTCTCAACGAAGCTCCATAATTTCGTACGTGTTGCTAAAGACGTGTGAGGCCTCGTATTGTCGTGGTGAAACCAAGGAGGTTAGTAAGAAGAAAAACAGGTTCAACTCAAACCTGCGGCTCGAATCTTGGCGGCCATGTTATTACTGCTTCTGTGACTTCTGCAAGGAAGTCTGTCATTGCAACACTTTTTTTGAAGCATGAGATTTCGTATTGCATATAGATGCAAGAATTGAATTTCTAAAAAGATTCCTGGGATCACTTTTCACGCGTAAGTATTGGTTTTTTTATGTAATTAGATAAATATGTT